>NC_137983.1:57180237-57565237 GCF_963924665.1 Micromys minutus | reverse complement strand
GTACTAAAAATATCAGCCATTTGTTAGTGAATCTGTGACTAATAAGGTTTTATTTTAATATATGTAGAATAAAAATGTTTTTCTAGGTAAGTAGGATTCATTTTTTCAGTCTATGCCTAACAGCGATGAAATTTTCCATGTCTCTTTTACATTTTATGTGCCACAATTTGTGAACCTTTAGAGGTGAGCAATCAGTAAAAGGATCTAAAATACATTTCCCTGGAAAGACTCCAGTGACAGCAATATTATCCATTTCCTTACTTAATTTTAAAATAGTCAACTAAAGATTCCTTTATGTGAACTAAGATATACATACATAATTTTGTATGATATATGTAATGATTTTAATGTGCTCTTTAAGTTAATTTTAGGAAGTTAAAGTATGGAGGAAATCTCTGTGATTCTGGGTAATATTTCAGTAAAAATTTGCCTGGTTAGAAAATCTTCTTGTTTGATAGAGAAAGTGATGAGTGTCCTGTCTTCAGGTATTTTAAGTAGACACTTTGAGCTACTTACAAACACTGTAAGGTAAAGAATAAATATCCTCTTTGAGATACAATGTCCTTGGCTTTGAGAAACTTGTATATTTTAATTAAGACATAATTCACATATTTCTGATTCTTGACACACAAGGAATCAAACTGTGTGTATCCGGGTGTGTGTTACACTGAAAGCCTTATTGAAAGTTTTTGATAAATTTTACTGTGTCTGAAAATAACTAAGGAAATTTTTAGTTTCCAAGAAAAAAAATCGTGGTTCTGGCCAGTTCACTGAAGATGAGTTCTAAGCAGTTTCCTGGAGGTTCTTTCTTCTCCATTAGGCAAAGACAAACAGAGGTGTCAATGTCCCTAGACCTGCTGAGGCTTCTCATGTGATCCAGAACACACCAGAGAGCTCAGGGACATTCAGGCCTCCCCTTCATCTGACCAGTTCAGATGGCACTCATTTGCATCAACAGAGATGCTCTAAGCACCTGACTTTAGGGTTAGTCAAAATTATGAAGCAGTTTATTAAACTTTATTTGTAAAGTGCTCACTAAATTCTTTCCGATATATTTTTCACATAAAGTGTAATTTATTTTCTCATAAGGTATAAAAAATTACTACACATTTTATATATCACTGATTCCAGAAAAAATGTTTGTTTGGGGGGGGGGGTGGCAGTGTTGTATTCATAGTAGGTAAAATTACCTCTAATGTTCTATTAAAAAAAGGAGTTTAAATAAAAGTGTCTTTTAAGGTAGGTAAATTTGTTCAGTGTTTGTATTTTTGCAGTTAAATGTTTTGCTCCTGATCCAACATACACATTAAGACCTTTAAGTGACTCAACTCACTCAGCTCTTTTTCATCTCATTTTCTCAAATGAAATATTTAGTGCTCCATTTATTACTCTGCTCCATATGGAGCATTTACTATCATGTCATCTCCAGTGTCCATTTGAAGATCAATTTCCCCTTCTAAGGTTACTTGATCTGACAATTAACAGTGTGCTACTATACAGTATTTTATCTAAGTGGATTCCATATACAGAAATTAAGCCTTATAATGATATTTTCTGAGGTGTGTTCTGAAGTCTTTACTCTTTGAATAACATCCAGAATTAATAGAGCTATTAAATGGTGTATTTACATTTTACAGAAATTAAATTCCTTGTTAGAAAAGCAAATAGACTTTGTTTTCCTTTAGATAACGTCTACATTGTATGTTTTAATGGATTAAATACCCATTTAGGGAACTAAATTGTGTTAGCCTTTACTATGTACTGTTAGTGATATGCTCATTAATGGAAAGGGTATTTGCTACATGAAATTATCAATAACTGTAATATGTACACCAGTTAACCTTTGACCTTGGTTATGTATAAAGAGAAAACATTCAGTTGTTTCATAAAAGATGAAACAAAGTATTAAATTATGGGTAACAACTACTATTGTGTGGTATTAAAAAAATCAATAATTAAACGAGCTTAAAGCTGGGAATTTTGGGTCATGTTTGTGGCATGAACTCTGATCACCGAAATGGTTTTAGAAATGCACGAAGTTTCACAGCTAGTATTGTGTTCACTCATTATTGATGATAAAATATTTGCTTTATCTGCTTAAGTGAAAAAGCAACTACCTCCATTTATGATTTTCATAATGTTTTGTTGCTTCATTGATAATTTTATACAATATATTTTTTGATGATATTTACCCCTCAACAAGCTATTCCAAGTTCTGCCCATAATTCTAGGTACGCCGAATTAAATGTCTTCAAAAAATTAAATACACTGGATGTTGTCCATGTATACTTGGGTGTGAAGCTTTCCTCTAGACCATGGGACCTCAACCAGGTATCATATCCTTAAAAACCTCACTCTTCTCCTTTCAGGTTTCAATTTCATTAGTTTCTCAGCTAGAAGTAGGACTTCATTACCATCCTCCTCATCCTGCTGCTTCGTTGTGTCCAGTTTAGTCTTCAAAGAATCTTATGTAAAATATCATATCTTCTGTGAATAAAGGCATCGTAATCACTTAAAAAAAACAACTCCATACGTAGTAAACAATTTATATATAATTATATGTGTAATTATATGTGTGCATTTTTATATAATATAATGTAATAATATATAATCAATATATATGTGTATATATAATTCCATATATAATAATTTCATATATATATATATGGAATAGATTTTTAATCACTTTTTAAAAATTAATTTAATTTTTTATTAGATTTTTAAATATAAAATTATATATGTAATAAATAATATAATATAATATATATGTATATATACAATTCCATATATATATAATAATTTCATATATATAGAATACGTTTTTGCATCACTTCTCCAAAATTATTTTAGTTTTATAGTAGTTCCATATAACCTCCTCTACTCTGCTCTCCCAACTCAGATCACAATTGAACCCTCCCTATACCATTTATCCTTTAAGCCTCATTGTAATAAAATGAACCACTTTATTCTGTCTACATGTATTCTCTCTACAGCAGTTAGGCAGATTTAGTATCTGACATTATAACTTAGGCTGTAATGGAAGGACAATTGCAAGGATTCTGGCTTGTTAAGTCTAGTTTTGCCTCTTGTTCAGTAACACACCAGTGAGATAATTTTTACAAATGACTTTTTGGTGTTTTTATTAGATACTCTGTATTTGCATTTGAGATGTTATTCCATTTTTAATACGAAGAACATGGAGTTTTAGTCCTAGTAGCCCATGAGTGAGTATGAGTAGCTACTTTATTGGTCTTTCCTCCCCTATTTTCTGTCCTCTCTTGTCCTTTTAACTCTACCAATGAACATGATTTCATGATTCACATTATACTTTTAAATAATTTAGAGTATGAATTCTCAAATTTTATAATCTTTCAAATATTACTGAGCAGTAACAAGGGCTTTTGTAAGTATTTTTTAACATGTTATTTATACAAGTCTTATGGTTAATGATCCTCTATTCTTTCTGAAAAACAAAAACTTGTATATAATATATTTATATTGGTAATACATCTCAGAGATCTTTGCCTATATTTTGTTGAAGACATACTGATGTAATTTATGAAAGCTTTATTTATAAAATATTACTTGGCTTTTACTTAGCAAACTTTTATGATAAAATGACACATTTTACATTTAATGAATGTTTCTTTTATCAGGTTGAAGTTCTTTATAAATCAATTTTTTAGAAGTAATTTGTTATTTAATAGGCAGAAAGAGACATGAAATGGACACAAAACATTTTAAATTATGTGTCCTACAAGATGGGTTTAGAAGACATTTTAGAACATTTATTATGTTGCAATTAACTATCATCTATTTATCTTTTTATCTATTATCTATATATCTATTCATCAATCTTTTTATCTATTATATTGATGTATAAACTAAGTATCAACTACTGAAGTAAGAATCTCATATCTATCCACATATATTTATGATATTTACTTACATATATAAATATATTTGTAACCTTCATGTCATAGTATATGAAACAATAGTAGTTGTTGAAATAAAGATTTCCATGCTTATTTCTGAGGACAGTGTAAATTACTGAGTTATCACTAATGACAACACAGAAATTGGTCTGAAATTTCAATGAGTATAGTGAATGAATATTTCTGCATGTCATATCATTAACAGTCCATAAGGAGAAATGTACATTTAAATTACTTCAAATATTACTCCATAGTAGTACATTCAAGAATATACTATTATATAACTACATGATATCTGTAGATTTTAGCATGTAATTATAAAAATTTAGGTCAAAGTTATTTTAAATTTAGTTTTTCTATGTGATATTGAGAAGTTATAATTGTCTTTATTTTATCCAACTACTTGTGTAGGTATCCTTAAAAGCTTATCTAATAGTGTATCCTTAGACAATGGTTCTCATGCACCAATAACAGCCTCTTGCTCTCCTACATCCATGAACAGAACTATATTTCATGTGAGCTATTTTCAGATGCACTGCCATCTGCAACTGAGAGATTAGTGGAGTTCAGGAATGTATTTCCTGTGCTAAGTCCCCACTGGCCACTTATTCTGCTTTATTATCTTAATTGGAAAGATTGATTTGTATTGTGACGGTTATATGCAATTTATATGTTAAAACATACCTTCAAATATTCCTGTACCTTAAATTGCACTATAATTTCGAAAGATAGTATCCTGAGAATAGTTTGGGTATCACTAAGTCTTCCCAGAAGGGGATAGTGCTGTGTGTCGATAAAGAAATGGGAAGTTACATCTCAATGTTAACTGACTACAACACGGTAAGTAAACAAGTTTAATTGTATTATTCACCTCATTGACTTTAATGAGTCAATAATCTATGTAATAGGCACCTCAGGACCAGATGGCACAGGGTAAAAAGTCCCCATGAAATACCATTTTTTCATCTCAAGTATCTGATAAATACGTTTACATCCTGTACAATGGCAATTGCTGAGATTTCTTAGCAGCTGGTCAGTCACTCAACACTGCAGGGCTGCAGAGTGCCGTTTCTAGTGCACAATGTTTTAATTCCATAATTAAGTAGTTTATATAATGTACATATATATGAAACTTCATCAGGAATTGCCTAAATTGATTCAAATCATTTGGTACATTGTTCTTCATATACCTGCTACAAACTGATATAAAATGGACACCATTTCCTAATAGGAAAAAAAAATCATTCCATTCTATATAACTACAGATTATATTTTAAACAACAAATCTACTTGCTTTTTTTTTCTTCAGGTACTAAGTAAGACTTATCTAACAAATAAGAAAAGAAAATACAGTACTTTTTCATTTGGGTAATATTCAAAGCCAATGGAGTAGTAAATATTTGCCAAGGCAATATTTTCTTTTAGTTTTCAAACACTGTTATGTTTTAGAAAAAGTAAACAAATATTCATACTGTCAATTCAATATTCAATAAAAAAAAATCTCTATTACTTTAGGAACAAAACATATACCCCAATGTGCTGTGAATCTATATTTAAAGCTATAAACTAATTACAAGATACTGTTCAAAGCAGAACAGCCAACACTTGTTTCTCTTCAGTTCATGTCTCTCTGGCTTGGGGTTTGTTTGCATGTAGTTAGTGTAGTCTTAGCTGTACTTATTTGATAGTCTAAGCTGCAAATTTCAAATTAAATTTTGTTTAATTTTAATTTATTAAATTTTATTAAAATGCAGGCACCTAGGAAAAATACTCAATTTATTCTACTGTCTACATAATAAAGTATATATTTTGAATTTTATGTGTGAAAATACAAATTTTATCACTTTGTATATTTTTGATAAATAGGCATTCTATACTTTTGGCTTTAATAAAAACTCTGGTTCTTCTCATAACCTATATTTTAATATTTGTTTGGGGTTATGCTCTGTTTTTTTTGTAAAATTGAATCCAACTTTTAAAAATATCATTATGTCTGTGAAAATTTTGAAAACCCAAGTTAATCTTAGGAATGTATATTGTCTTGTAAAAGCTTGCAGGAACAATAGTCCTTGTAAATGGCAAGCCCAGGACATTGAGGGACAATTAGATTTTATACAAAATTATGAGACAAAAATACATGCTTCAAATGTTTAAGACATTGTCACTGAATGAGCCTAAATTTAGACTAGGACTTTGAAAAGGTTCTAGAAATCCATTAAGAGAAATTATAAATTAATCTACTCAAGATGACAGAGCATCCTGTCCTTTGTCAGAGACTACAACTTCCAGTGACCCTGAAGTCTTAATGAGAATATATTGTATCTTCTGAAGGACAATACCATATTATGTAAATATCCATTTAATTGAGCTTTTTTTTTCAGGAAGACAATTAGGTAGTGATACAATTCTCTAGATAGAGAAGGTGGAGAAGTGCGAGGGAAAGAGCCAAGGGAAGTATGAAAAGTACAGAAAGAAATAACACACCTCATGCACTCTTTGTTACAACTCTTTAATTTTCAGATGAATAAAACTGAAATGAAGTGCAGATTAAGAATTTTCATATTAGGACTACCAAGTCCATTTAAAAAACACCCAACAACACTGAACAGCACCCTGTTTCCTGCACTCTGTAACAATACCAAATTTAAATGATGTCTATTCAGAAATCCATTTCTACAGAAGATACTTAAAGAAAAATTCTACCCCAAGGAGGTTCACTACACCTAAGAAAATACAAGTGATAAATAATAGCAACAGAAGGTAAACACATACATGAGTGCATGCACACATACACACACAAACATACACAAACATACACAGACTCACCACACACACACACACACACACACCATAGACACACACACAGACACACACACAAACACACACATACACACACACACACACACACACACACACACGGGGAGAGAGAGAGAGAGAGAGAGAGAGAGAGAGAGAGAGAGAGAGAGAGAGAGAAACTTACATTCACAACCAAAGAGTAGATAGAGATTGAGACTTTTGAGACTTTTTAAAACCATTTTTATTGGATATTTTATGTATTTACATTTCAAATGTAATTCTTTTCACCCTCTCTCATCCACTCCCTCTTCCCCTGCTTCTGTGAGATGTTCTTACTCTTACCTACCCACTCCCACCTCAACTCCATGGCATTCCCCTACAATGGAGAAACAAGCAAGAGATTGAGACTCTTTTGAAAGTATAGGAGGAAGAATTGTGGGCACTGAAAGGGATAGGAAATCCATAAAAAGACCAACAGAGTAAATCAACTTAGATTCTTGGTACTCTCAGAGTCTGAATCCTCCTAAAAAACATATAGGGGCTGAAACTTGACCTCTGTACACATATATGGCATATGTGCTGCTTGTTCATTGTATGGATTCCAAACAAGTGGAGTGGTGCATATCCCAAAACCTGTTTTCTGTTTGTGGGATATATTTTTCTAGTTAGGCTGCCTTATCTGCTCTAGGTGACTTGAATTACCAGGGTGAGGTGACACCCAGAGGATCCCCACCTGATGAGAGAAGAATATATGAAAGTGAAAAGGCATATCAACTGCAAGAAGAAACCCAGAGATGAAACATCTTGGGACCTTGCCTCTCAAAGCCCACCCAGTACGGGCCATGCCCAAACAATGTTCCACCTCTAGAAAAGTTCCTGCTAGCCTTAGCCTCTCCTATATGGCTCCTGATACTTCACCAATACAATGCAAGTAAGGTTATCTAAGGCACAGCCAACATAGTTAGGTGCCCTGACCTCCACTGTCTGGCTGTAGCTCATCCTATCTTCCCAAGAAGTCCTGCTGCCATCAGGAAAATCTAGCTAGCATCTATCCTCTGTAGGTCTCAATGAGTAGAAAGATATTGTTTAAATTTTGTTTTGTCATGAAATATTTTTGTTTCTCTTGCTTGGTAACTGAAAGTTTTGGTGGGTATAGTAATCTGTCTTGGAATTTGTGGTATCTTAGGATCAGCAAAATATCTGTTCAGAATATTCTAGCTTTTAGGATCTATGATAAAGCAGTGCTAAGACAAAAGTTCATAGCATTAACTGCTTTCATAAATAAATTGAAGAAATCTCATATGCATAATCAGGGTTCTCTAGAGTCACAGAACTTATGGATATAGTAAGGTCATCTGGGACATAATACTAACAACTTAATAGCCTACCTGATAGTTTTAGAACAAAAATAAGCAAATATTCCCAAGAGGAATAGTTGGCAGGAAATAATCGCACTTGGGCTGAAATTAATCAATTAGAAAAAATATAAGCAATCAACAAAACCAAAAGATGATTCTCTGAGAAAACAAACAGGATGGACAAATCCTTTGCTAAACTAACTAAAAGGCAAAGAGACAATATTCAAATTAATGAAATCAGAAAAGAGAGACATAACAACAGAAACTAAGAAAATTAAAAAGCACAATTGCCTTGTAATATAGCTTGAGGTCAGGGATAGTGATTCCTGTACATGATTTCTTGTTGTTGAGGATGGATTTCGCTATTCTAGGTCTTTTGCTATTCCAGATGAAATTGCACATTGATCTTTTCAACTCAGTGAAGAACTGGGTTGGAATTTTGATGGGGAATGCATTGAATCTATAGATTGCTTTTGGTAAAATGGCCATTTTTAAGATGTTGATCCTTCCAATCCATGAGCATGGGATATCTTTTCATTTTCTGAGATCATCCTCGATTTTCTTCTTTAGAGGTTTGAAGTTCTTGTCATAAGGTCCTTCACTTGCTTAGTTAGAGTCACACCAAGGTATTTCATGTTGTTTACGACTATTGTGAAGGGTATCTTATCCCTAATTTCTTTCTCCACATGTTTGTCCTTTGAATACAGGAAGGCAACTGACTTGTTTGAGTTAATTTGATATCCAGCCACTTTGCTGAACTTGTTTATCAGCTGTAGGAGTTCTCTGGTGGAATTTGTGGGGTCGCTTAAGTACACTATCATGTCATCTGCAAATAGTAATGTTTTTACTTCTTCCTTTCCAATTTGTATCCAGTGGATTTCCTTTTGCTGTCTGATTGCTCCAGCCAGGACTTCCAGTATTATGTTGAATAATTAGGGGGAGAGTGGGCAGCCTTGTCCAGTTCCTGATTTTAGTGGGATTGCTTCAAGTTTCCCAACATTAAGTTTGATGTTGGCTGTTGGTTTGCTGTATATTGCTTTTATTATGTTTAGGTATGGGCTTTGGATTCCTGTTCTTTCCAAGACTTTTAACATGAAGTGGTGTTTGATTTTGTCAAATGCTTTCTCAGCATCTAGTGAGATAACCATGTGGTTTTTTGCTTTGAGTTTGTTTATCTGGTGGATAACATTGATAGACTTCCTTATATTAAACCATCCCTGCATCCCAGGGTTAAAGCCTACTTGATCATGGTGAATGATGGTTTGGTGTGTTCTTGGATTCGGTTTGCAAAGATTTTGTTGAGTATTTTTGCATCAATGTTCATAAGTGAGATTGGTCTGAAGTTCTCTATCCTTGTAGGGTATTTGTGTGGTTTAGGAACAAGGGTTATTGTAGCCTCAAAAATGAGTTAGGTAGTGTTCCATCGGATTCTATTTTATGGAATAGTTTGGAGAGTATTGCTATTATGTCTTCAATAAATGTCTGATAAAACTCTGCACTGAACCCATCTGAACCTGGGCTTTTTTTGGTTGGGAGGCTTTTGATGACTGCTTCTATTTCTTTAGGTGTTATGGGATTATTTAGATGGTTTACCTGGTCCTGGTTTAACTTTGGTAACTTATAGCTGTCTAGGAATTCATCCATTTCCTTCAGATTTTCCAGCTTTGTTGAGTATAGGCTTTTTTTAGTAGAATCTGATGATTTCTTGTATTTCCTCAGTTTCAGTCGTTATTTCTGCACTTTCCTTTCTGATTTTGTTAATTTGGATACTCTCTTTTGCCCTCTAGTTAGTCTGGCTAAGGGTTTATCAATCTTGTTAATTTTCTCAAAGAACCAGCTCTTGGTTTTGTTGATACTTTCAATGCTTGTTTTTGTTTCTATTTGGTCTATTTCTGCCCTAAGTTTGATTATTTCTTGCTGTATACTCCTCTTTGGTATATCTGCTTCTTTTTGTTCTAGAGCTTTTAACTGTGCTGTCAGGATGCTAGTGTATGCTCTCTCCAGATTCTTTTTGGAAGCACTCAGAGCTGTGAGTTTTTTTCTCAGTACTGCTTTCATTGCATCCCATAGGTTTGGGTATGTCGTGTTTTCATTTTCATTGAATTCTAGAAAATTCCTAATTTCTTTCTTTATTTCTTCTTTGACCCTGCTATGGTTTAATAGAGCATTGTTTAGTTTCCATGTGTTTATGGGCTTTTTGGTGTCTTTGTTATTAAAGACCAGCCTTAGGCCATGGTGATCTGAAAGGATGCATGGGAGTATTTCGATCTTCTTGTATCAATTGAGGCTCATTCTGTGTCCAATTATGTGGTCAGTTTTCGAGAAGGTGCCGTGAGGTGCTGAGAAGTATTCCTTTGTTTTAGAATGATATGTTCTATATATATCTATTAATTCCAGTTGGTTCATAGTCTCTGTTAGCTTTACTGTGTCCTTGTTCAGTTTTTGTTTCCATAATCTGTCCATTGGTGAGAGTGGGGTACTAAAGTCTGCAATCATTATTGCGTGGGGTAAAATGTATTTTTTGAGCTTTAATAGGGTTCCAGAGAATTAAACAGCCCTATAAAAATGGGGTACAGACTTAAACAAAATGTTCTCAATCGTGGAATATTGAATGGCTGAGGAAGTGCTCAGCATCTTTAACCATCAGGGAAATGGAAATCAAAACAACCCTGAGATTCCACTTCACACTAGTCATATTGGCCAAGATAAAAACTCATATGACAACAGATTCTGGCAAGTATGTGGAGAAAGAGGAACACTTTCTCCACTACTGGTGGGGTTGTAAACTGATACAACCAACTCTGGAAATCAGTCTGGCGGTTCCTCAGAAAAATGGATAGAGTACTACCCGAATTCACAGTTATTCCACTTCTGGGCATTTACCCCAGAAATGCTCCAACATACAACAAAAATACATGCACCACAATATTCATTTCTGCTCTATTTATAATAGCCAGAATCTGGAAAGGATCCAGATGTCCTTCAGTAGATGAATGGATACAAAAATTGTGGTACATTTACCAATGGAGTTCTACTTAGCTATCAGAAACAATGTCTTAACCAAATTCTTAAGAAAATGGATGCATCTAGAGAATATAATCCACAGTGAGATAACCCCTTCACAAAAGAACAGAAATAATATGCAGTCACTGATAATGGGATACTAACCCCAGAAAGCTCTGAACACCCCAGAGAGAACTCATAGACTGTGTGAAGCTCAACAACAACAAAAAAGAATATATTTTAATTAAAATAGAACAGTATCACATCCCCCTTTCCTCTCTACAGACCCTCCTAGTCTCTCTTCTATCCCCTCAAATTCATAGCCTCTTTTCCTATATTATTGTCACACACACACACACACACACACACATATATATATATATGTGTGTGTGTATGTTTATGTACCCACTAATACTTAAATACAACCTTAAAATGTATTCAAAAAATAAATAAATAAATAAAAAGAAAATTTAAAAAGAATCATTAGGTCTTACTTCAAAAGCTTATATTCTGTACAACAAGAAATTCTAAATGAAATGGATCATTTTCTAGATAGATAACACTTACTCACTTACAAAAGTTAAATCATCAAATCATCATCAGGTAAACTATCTTATTAGTCCTATAAACCCTAAAGAAATGTAAACAGTTAAACAGTTATTAAAGTCTCCCAATAACCCCCACAACACTCCAAAAAAAAAAAAAAAAACCTTTGACAAAATCCCAGTTCCCTTCATGATAAAAGCCTTAGCAAGATCAATGATAAAGACACACACTGAAACACAGTAGAGACAATACACAACAAGCCAATAACCAATATCAAATTAAAAGGAAAGTAACTTAGAGTGATTCTACTAAAATTGGGGACAAGGCAATGCTGTATGTTCTCTCCCAATATCTTCAAAATATTTCATGAATTTCTAACTAGAACAATAAGAAACCTAAAAAAGCTCAAGGAGATACAAATATAAAAGGAAGATGTCAAAGTATTGCTATCATCAGATGATATGATAGTGTACATCAGTGACTCCCACAAGTCTACCAGAGAACTCCTACAGCGGATAAATACCTTCATCAATGTGGCCTGATACAAAATTAACACAGAGAAAGCAGTAGCTCTTCTTCATTCAACTATAAATCAGCTGAGAAAGAAGTTAGGGAGATAATTCCCCATCATATTAACTACAAATAATATATCTACGTGTAACTCTATCCATTCAAGTGAAAGATTCATATGACAAGAACTTCAAGTCTCTGAGGACAAAAAATTAAGGAAGATATAAGAAGATCAACAGATTTCCCATGATCATGGCCAGCATGTGCCATTACTTGAGCTTTTGCTGTCGTTATTGTTTTGGTTTGGTTTTGGTGTTACTGTTGTTTAATCTTAGCCATTCTGATTCCTGTGAAGTGGAATTTCAGGTCATTCTTATTTCCATTTCTCTAAGGACTAATTACTCTAAACATTTCTTTAAGTGCTTCTTGTCTATTCAAGATTCTTCTGTTATGAATTTTCTGTTTAGCTCTGTACCCCATTTTCCAATTCTGTTACTTTGTTTTTTTGGAAGTTAACTTTTTGAGTAATTTATATATTTTGGATATTAACCCTTTATAGGATGTAGGATAAGTGCTGATTTTTTCCTATCTGTAGGTTTTCAATTTGTCCTTACAGAATGACATTTTTCAGTCATTTTTATTTAAGAGTATGTGAACCATGCAGCTTACATTAGCTTATATGAGGCCCCCAATACATATACAGCAGAGGACTGCCTATTCCATTCTAAGTAAGAGAAGAAGGATCTAACCCCAAGATACTTTAGGCTCTGGGACGGAGGGAGGTCTGGTGGGGTGGGGGATCAGGACATCTCTTGGAGCAGCAAAGGAGAAATGGGATAAGGAAATATTCGAGCATGGACAGTAAAAGGGTTAATGACTGAACTGTAAAAATGATTAAATATAATAATAATGATTATGATGATAGAGTATGCGGACATATTATTATATTTTTGTCCCTGAGAAGTGTCTATCAAATGAAACAAGTAATATGTCCAATTTTTATTTACAATTGATATTAGTAGCTTTACATGTTTTTGCAATCAAAACATTTCAATTGAAATTCTTTTTCTTTAAATCATATCACAATTCCTTATGTTTATTAGGAATCTCTAGGTCTACATACAGAAAGCTTTATGGACACTGACAACATAACAGAGTATTTAGTAAACAGGCTATACCATAACTGACAACGTAAGACAAAGGAGGCAATTTGAAGTTTTTTTTTTTTTGACTCAAGCTTGTGATTTTACTTTTTAGTATTTATGTATACTATGCTAGAAATTACATTGGACATGCTATTGCTGAATTGTGAGACATAGACTATACTCTAAGCAACACTGAAAAAAATATAAATTGTTAAAACATGCTGTAGGAATAGAGATGTGTCCATGAATCTGCATTTGTGAAAGGCTAATTTATTTTTTATGCAGAAGACAATATGATAATATTCTCATTTTGTTAGAACATTATTAAATAAATAAGATAGGATCTTGATGACTATAATATCTAAGATCATAACTCTTCAACTTCACTAAAACTACCAAGGAGATGAAACGTTTTCAGTTAACATTGTTTATATTTTCTTGCACATGGTTATTAAGTCTGTCATCTGAAATATAAGTAATATTGACAAACACAATTAGAGTAATCTAAATAACTTTACATATAAATTAGCAAATTATTACATAGTAAAATATCCGGGAATCTGTTCATTTATACATATGGAAAAGGAAAAAAAACCTATATTCTATAATACAGCAATATTGGAAAACTCTATATAAAAATAAGCAAGAGTTTGAAATAGTAAGACTCTAATTATGTAGTTAAATACAATTCAATGTTTAACTTCATTAAACATCAAGCAAGACAAATGAAAATGACTATTTGTGTGAATGAGCTCTCAACAGTATATCTAAGAAGAAAAACAAACCTGCCAACATAGGATATCTATCTGTGATTTGTGTTTTGTTTCTCTTAGAAAATCAGAATTGTGTTTGGAAATGATATTATTGTGTCAATTTCACATTTCCAATTTTAAAACTGCATTATTGTTTGATAAAATAGTATCTTCATATTCAGCTGAAAGCTGAAATATTTAATGATAATAAAGTATTGGATCTGCCACATTAAAATGGTGTTGGAAAGCTATATTTATATGTTTGTATTCATTGTAATATTTAACAAAATTTAAAACTTAAAGAAAGACTAGCAAAGAACATGTGTCATGAGTAGGAGTTTAATGGGGATACACACTGGTGGCACAATTCAAAATTGTCTCATTGAGCATTAAGATGAGCAGGTGCAAAGGTATCACTAAGTAGCTTCACAAAAATTTCAAGAAATACACCAAAATATAACACTCTTGTTTTTTTTATTCCAAGAAAATTAGTTTCAATAATCAAAAACTAACTGAAATTAAAATAAAATTTTATAAAAAGTAAAATGGAAAGTAACTGGTGGTGTATTGAGTTTTAGTTAGGATCTCACTGGTGGCATAGAATATATGACACAATTTAAAGAGAAAAGTTTATTTTAGCTCACCATTTAGAGCTTTGTATCCATGATTGCTTGTTTACATGCAGTTGGGTAAAAAATGTAATTTACAGTGACCTCTTACAGCAATAAAGAAACATTCTCCATGGTTTAGCAGATGGCAAAAGAGACTAATATACACTGAAGAACATGTACCTTAGAAAACTATTTTCTTCAGTTAGGTGTAAATACCTGATATTCAGACCTCCCCATACAAGAATAGCAACTAGACAAAAAATGCTAAAAACCTGCATGTGTGAAGAACCCTTCAAGCTAGTTATCACTGTAATTCAAAGATATATTGTGATACAGGTATAAAGTATTTCTCCACCAAATGATCAAGCAGAGAATTATTTTATGTAGAGGACTGCAACACTGAATAAAAATGGTGGTGTCATAAATGCCATTCCATCCATGAGATGAACAATTGTGGGGTTCAAACTTGATGAGCTATCGAGAGGTAGTTGTGTTAGAGAAAAAACTCACTGTAAGCATGGGTTTAAATATAAATGTTGACCTTGTTACATCTTGTATATCTGTGTATTTTCTAATACTATTAGGAGAAAATGTCTCTCTGACATTATTACTATGACAATATATACTCTCTTGCCCCTATGATGATATACTTCACAACAGTTATAAGGCATTGGAACAAGGGATATGTAGAATAAACTTCTTAAATGATGAACAAATAAAAATGTACTTCTTTTATATTGTCTCTTTCCAGTAACTGCCAAAACAATAAAAAAAGAAATAAACAAAGAGAATTTGGTAGAGATAGAATTGAATTGCAAATACCCATTCAAGTGAGCAAACTACTTGTTGTAAGGGGCCACAGCCCTGCAGAGATGGTGCCGGTTTCTGGGGCCATGAGTCAGCTAAAACTGACAAACAACCTAAAAGCACATGCGCAAAGAGCAAGGCGAGCCAAAGACACCGCCCATCTGGAGGCGTAATCATCAGACCACCAGCGATCAGCTAATCAGGTAGAGACATGCTTCCCCCCACCTCCCTCAGGGGTATAAAACTGGGTACTTTCCCTCAGGGGTATAAAACTGGGTGCTTTTCCACCCTTTGGCGTCTTCCTCCATTAAAGTTTTGTTGCAGATGGATCCTTGTGTACTGCGTCCGTTCTTGCTGGCGAGACAGTGGCGTGGGACAACTTGTTCTATAAAATGGAATGGCTGAATTTCTCAAAATATAAATGAGCCCATAATTGGTTACCAGTTTTTATGAGTTCAACAAATGAAGGAAGACATATATGAAGAAATAATTGTAGGTTCTGCAAACACCACAATAAAGATTTCAGACACAATTAGGGGCTCACAAGAAGGTCTCAAAAGGATTAAAATTATTCCATTGCTTAATTAATTGTAGATCAGCAAATGTTTTCAGATTGAGATAAATCATTATATTATATAAATGTTTATATTTTCTATTCTCTGGAATTTTAAAGTGAAGTTACACACACAAATATATGTAATTTTCTGTCATCTTCAGAACTCTGGCGTTCATCTGTACTGTCTGTATTTTATTTAATGTCACTGGGAGCCAATTGTAGCCTTCAAAATATATACTTATAATACTTAGCTGCTTCTGCTTTATAGCTCTCAACTATATTTAGTTTAAAAATCAGGAAACTTGAGGAGCTTGGATGAACTATGCTGTTGGAGTCTGTGCATTTCATCAGTGTGTTCCCTTTGTTTGTGATCTTCCCCGGGTATCTCCAAAACACTTTATAAATATTGTTTTAATATTTTTATAATGTGCACAGATGAATGCACAGGGTAATGTTTTTGGGGTAACTGTGACCCAACTAGCCCAAGATACATCATTGTTTTGAGGAAAATATTCTTGATACCCAGTTGTCTTACATTACTTCCTTCAATTCTATATGCCTCTGTATCTTACTTTCTTCTTTACTTTTCTAATTTTTCATATTCTCAGTGCTTAGGACAGGCAATATTAAGTCCCCAGTTCTTCTACCATAACTTACCAAATACTGGGGTTACAAAATTAAGTCACAAATCCTATCAACACTTCTCCTTTTTATATGTTTCCAAACTTTTTCCAATATTCAGTCTTTGGCCTTATATGGTTCCTTTCCTCTTCTGATTTTTTATCTTATAAAATGGATTTTTAAAAAGTAACATTGAAAGGTTTTAAATAACAGTTAAAATCCTCCAAAGGGATTTGAAATTTGTGACTCAAGACAAGTATTCCCTGTTTATGTATTCTTTTGCATGAACATGTAGCCACCATCTATCTATGATCTATCCATTTACTTCTCTACTCCATCCATATATATATATATATATATATATATATATATATATATATATATATATATATATATATCATCTGCCATTTATGAAGCAAGTACTGCTAATTAAGATCTTTACATTTACTAATCAGGTCAGGGCACCATATCTTCTGGTATGTCCTTCATAGTAATTTTGCCTGCAAACATAAAATCATCAAATTTCCCATACCCCTTTCTGTAACAGAGTATTTTTTCTGTTTGATGATTTTATGTTATCTTTATTCCAGGAGTGATGCTTAGTCTTCAGCTTTTCAATAAATCAAGAACTAATGCCTTATATGAAAATTGTTTCAAAGACTCTTGAGGAATAAATCATTTCATAAATGCTACTATTTGCCATTATGAAAATATAGTTTGTTAAATGGTTAGAAAATATTCTCTTACTGGAAATAGCCTTTAGTGGAAATAAAACACAGTGAAATATAATAATTAGTTACTTTAAATAATATAGAAGTCTGTGAAACATGAAAAGATCCTTATGCAGGGATCTGTCATAATATAATAGAATAATAGAAATGCCATTTTGGAAGAAAATAAAAATATGTAGGATAAAATTTTAATAACATTGTAATTTGTAGGGAATGCTCATTTTGATGAATCTAATATTAAGGACATAGTCATGACAATATAAGGGGAATATATAAATATACAAAATGATAATTTTACCTTTCTTGTAGTAGAGTTTTAAAGAAAACTTAAGCTATATCAATGTGAATGAAAGAGAATTACAAGCTCCGATAAAAATATTCAAGAAGGAAAAGTTGATTAATGACATATCCATGCCAAAACATACCCATGTATATCTAAGCACAGTTCACAGTTAGAAGTTCTGTGATAAAAACTATGGAATACAGCATAGTTATTGATTAGTTTTCCTACTTTAAAAAGTTAGTTTAGAATTTTCTATAGATTACGATAAAGAGTAGATGCTGTCATCATATATTACTTCTAGTATTACAGAACAATCTACTGTAATTCATAAACACTTATTAAAGAATACTAATCTATATTATCAGTTCTCTTGGAACATGTAAGTATAAATGTGGTTTATAAATATACATGTGGTTTTCAAATAATGGTTCAT
This sequence comes from Micromys minutus, assembly GCF_963924665.1. Classification (NCBI taxonomy): domain Eukaryota; kingdom Metazoa; phylum Chordata; class Mammalia; order Rodentia; family Muridae; genus Micromys; species Micromys minutus. The sequence continues at coordinate 57,547,150 of NC_137983.1, read as the reverse complement.
CATTTTTCTTATTTATAAAAGCAAATGTGTGTTACAGCAAAATTTTAAAGTTTCAATTAATTTACAAAAATATTATTCACATTTTTTATGTAAAAAATACTAAAAAATTGTGCAAAAGAAGCAGAGAGACACAATTTTGGAGAGATAGAAATGTAGAAATGTGAGATATGCCTTATAAATGTATAGAGGGGAGAGTACAATATAGAAAAGTGTAGATAGTAGTTTTGTAAGACAAAGTACTTTTCTCCAAGCAAGTTAGTTATGTTTTCCTTCACTATAACAAAGTAACTGACAAAAATCACTGGATGTAGGGAGGTTTGTTATGGTTTCCAGTTTGTAGGAGGAGTATACTCACTCCATCAGCCAAGGAAGAAACAGCAGTAGGGCAAGAGATAGCTGCTGGCATTGTATCCACAGTGAGGAAGCCAAATGTAATAGATATTAACTCCTAGGTCACTATCTTCTTTGTATTCAGCATAGCATCCTAGCCCATGTGGGATGATCTTCTCACCTCAGTTAATCTAATGTCGATAAACCATAGCAGTCAACTGCTCAGACTTGTCTCTTTGATGTCTCTAGATCTTGTCAAGTTGACCCTCAATATTTAAATACCTGGTACTTGGCAAAATTCATTTTTTACTGAAAGTTTAAAATACTATTTCTTTTTTCTTGATGCTGACTACATGAGTGTTGGACTCTGCATGTCAATTAAGTTCTTAGAATCTATAAGTCAGTCAAGAGTATCATTTTGACAAAAACTATGGCAAAGTCAACTCAGGCAGCAATGGCAGATAAAGACTTCTTACTTCCACCTAACAAGTCTCAAACAACCATTGAATCACCTTTTTCAACCATCCTTACAAAATAATGAGTTATCCCCATCTAGCAAAAAATTAATTAGACTCAAACTATTTATTTATTTATTTATTTATTTATTTATTTATTTAGGCTCTGCTCAATTACTGGGGGATTATCCTTATTCTAATTCTCTAAGGCTTAACTGGCTACCTCCCCAAATATGCTCCAAAAATATGTGCTGCTTGAATTTTCCTAGATTATTTCTGCTTCAGCAGTCTGATGTCCTGTGGAGGTATTTCACTAGGGCACGTGGCTACAGGAGCATCATGACTAATGGAGACCTCCTGTTCTTTCTTTTCTGCTCCATGCTTCATCCCCTCTATCTCTATCTATCTATCTATCTATCTATCTATCTATCTATCTATCTATCTATCTATCATTTATCTAATTATATATATCACTTATCTATCTAACTTTCTATTATCTATAAAATCCATTTTCTATTTCCACCTGGACTCTACCATCAGCACCCAGTAACTCAATCTCCACCTCTCTATGCTCCCCAGTAATTGGCTATAGCCATTTTCCTTTAACCAAAGGTTTTTAACTAGGGAGTACAGTTTGTAAAACAAAGATCAGTGTACTTGGAAATTTGCTCCTCTTGGGGCAACCGAATATGGTAGGGTAAAGAATTTAGCAATCAAATACATGCAGCATCAGACCAACACCCAACACTCTCTTCTCTCCCCTCTGCAAAGCCTCTGCTGAATACTAATCCTCTTAACAGTATTTGGTGACATTAGTTTCTACATGTATGATGGCTAGTTTCATGTCATTCTGACCGAAGTTGTCTGTAGTCTTCTGGAGAAAGAAACTTTCAACTGAAAAAAAAAAAAACTTCCCTAAGATCAGGCTGAATGTAAGCATATAGGGTATTTTTGTTCTTGTTTAGTTTAGTTATTTTGTTTGTTTGCTTTGTGATTAGTGATTAATATGGAAGACCTGTGTCCTATTAACGTGCTATTATCCCTAGGCTTCTGGCCTGAGCTAAAATTTAAAACAAAAAATTGCAGAATGAGAAAACTTTGAAGAACATACCAGTAGTCAGCACTCCTTCTGGTTTCTGCTCCAGTCTCTGCCTCTTCTTGAGATCCTGCCTGACTTCCCTCAGTGATGGAGAGCATTTGAATATTACAGCCTTAAATAGGCCCTTTCCTTTTTAAGTTCTCTTTTCTCTTGTTTTATCATAGCTGTAGAAATCCTAAGACTTGTGGGTGGCATTTGTCTTTTGTGCCTGGCTTTTCTCCCTTAGTATAATGTATTCCTGTGTTATAAATGAAGATCACATCCTTTTCTGATTGGATACTATTTCACAGTGTATATGTACCACGCTGTTTTATGTATACATCTGTTTATAAATATATTTTTACTTAAGTGACACCTATCAGAGAAACAGGTATTTTTAATCTATCTATCTATCTATCTACTTATTTATTGTGGTTGTTTCAGTTGGATAAAGTAACAAGTCTATCACTTAAAACCAATGTGTTTTTAAGAAGATGATATTGACTTAAAACTTTTTAAATGATTTTTAAATAATTCAAGAGTATATTCAAAATAATATAATATGAATATTTTACTTGATTTTGAAAATTAAAAAAAAGAAGTTTTTTGGCCAAAGAAATCTGATAAGCAGGCCTGACTCAGAGGTCTTGTCTGGGTTTTGAAATATTACAGAAGAGACATACTTTTAAAACTGTAACTACAAATCACCCACAGTGGTTCTGGCTCTTGAGGGCTGCTGTGCAACACACTCTGAGCCCAGGCTTCCAGCATGCATGTGATGCTGACACCATCGTGACTTCAAAGCTGCCTGGAGAGAAATTCTGTTTTGGAGTCACTCTATTCTTTCCATATGATTCTCTACTTTAAAACCAAAACTTTCACACAGGAAACCAAACATTATATTCTGCATTTCTGTTCCTTTTATTGCAATTTTGGGGAGAGCATTACCTCAGTTTATGTCGATTTATATAGTACATTAAATGCTGTAAATTACCATAAAGTGAAATAACACATCACACAGTGATGTTGGAATCATAAATCATTACTATTTCCTGCTGCAAACAGATGTTCTTTATTTTTAGGCTCATGTCAAAATTCATTTTGTTCTCCCAGACTGTGAAGCCAAACTTTGGATTTCCTTGTTATCAAAATGAGCTATTACACTCTTGCTGTCATTTATAAGCAGAGTAAAATGGGTTGCTCAGACAGTCCAGGTGGATCAAATTGCATGAATCCTTCTTGCCGAGCTGGCTGCACATATGTCAGAGTTAAACTGGCAACACCAAAGCTGTCAGACTTGGAATGATGACCCTACTTGACATCATTAAGTAAAATGACATTTAACTTCTGAAGGTGATCTCACCTGATTTAAGCTGAAAGAATTTTGCCAGGAGCCTTCTAAATTTTTTTTTTTGTCTGTAAAATTTGGCTGTGCAAATCCTTCCTTGCCTTTGAGCAACAAACATTGTCAATGGTCTTAGAAGGAGACACTAGAAGAGTGGTCCTCAATCTCCCTAATGCTGTGACCCTTTAATACAGCTCCTCCTGCTGTGTCATGGCTATGAGCAATAAAATTATTTTCATTCCTACTTCATAACTTTAATATCTGTACGGTTATGAATCATAATGTAAATTATTTTTAGATATGAATGCTAGCCTAAGGGGTCATGACCCACAGGGGAAAAACCACTGCATCAGAGAATCAGTTTGTGTAGATTCATGTGTTTTGTTCATAAGAATCAACTCACTTTCTCAACAATCTTTTCTCTGCCCTTTCTCACTTTCCTTAATTGATAATTCCATCTGTATATAATTTAATAAAATTCAGGCCTCTATTCCTTCCCTCAAATTCAGCACTCTGTTACCTCACTACACATTTCGGCTCATACCTTCATGTGTCCATGTGCTCACTCTTCCACTCTCCTCCTTTTTACTGCATCACCTCTCAAATCCAGTGAGTCTACACAGTGCTGCCTCTTTGTACTTAGGAATAGGACCATTCACTATGCATAGGGAGCTTCTAGTGCATCTTCCCCAGCAGCCATCAAATGACAATTGCTTCTCAGCTATGACAGAGAAATAAATCATGAGTTCTTTTCCTAACCTTGATGGGATTCTCTGTGTCTTGACTCTCTGGTGCCTGTGCATGCAGTTTAGATTGTTATTATGCCGTTGCTGCCTGCATCTTTGAGCTGCCCTACATGTTTTCCCTTTAACATTCCTACTTTTCCCTTCTGCTTGATGCTTTGAATTTTTCTTTATATTTCTCTACAAAAATGGTGTTATTATTTGAAATCGTATGCTTTCAAGTATAACGTAATGCCTTCTCTTTACATCATTTTAACAGAATACACTTTTCCAGAATTATTTTTGAAACTTACTAAATACAAAGAAGTAGGATGTAGCATAATGAAAGAACTTCTCTGAAATGGTAAAAGAAATGGAATATATTTCAGATATATATATATGAAAACCAAAAACATAATTATTCCGTTCCCCCAAAACACCTAAAATATTGATATGATCATTTATAAAATAATAACCATGACCATATTCATCATATTGTTATAATTTCATATGTAACCTGCTTCAAGGATAGTATACATAAGATTGAGCTAGTCTTCCCAGTTGAAGTACAGGTGCAATGTGCATTAAATGGCCTACTTGGATCATTTCTGCAATCTTATTTTTCTTCATATTTATATATTTCAATTAGATAACTTACATCACAGACTACAACATTTGAGGCACTGCAAATCCATTAATCTTCTGTATACATAGCTACTATGCTTTCCTTTTTCAATTCAACTAATATCAATTGTCATACATCATACTTTTTACTGAAAGTAAAATTTTCCTTGTATTATAAAAAATTAGATTAGGGAAGAGGTAAATTTTACCATGTTTAAACTTTCAAGTACTAATTCAAGCAATTCACTAGGTCAAATACTGAGTAGGGCGCAATGATTTGCAGAAGAGCTGCTATCATTTTTTGTTAATGTTAAATCAAACAAAAAATACTTGATACAAAAATATTGTTTTGAGATGTATATATTACAGAATGTACAGCTTTGGTGAAGTTTGTCATAAGAATGCTTGAATTCCTGATCTCAGGGACTATCAGCTAGAATGAGTCACGACAGCATCAATATTTGGGTGGCCTTTTAAAGGCTATTCAACTCCCCCATTTTTCCTATCACCCCAAGGATATTTCAACACCCATATTACAGCTTGAAAAGGCCAATTGTGAGTTGCTGCCCCAATTCCCTGAACTTTTGGGGAATGAGGATTGTTATTCTAAGTTTGTTTTTATGAGAAACTTAGAAGCGGTCATAATTTTACAGGGAAGAATTAGCTAGATTGATTTGCAGAGCCATTATCTCATTGGTAACTAAGCTAAAGTCATATCTTACATCAGTAGAAATCTTTGTAATTGATACAAAGTTGAAGTTATAATCTTTAGATTGATATAGAATTTATTTGATACAGATTTAAGGTTTTATTTGTATAATTTCTTATTGGTTTAAAATTGAGATTAGTATTATTGCCTTAATATAGACATCCTACTTATACAATATATTTGGGAATTCAGGGTTTAGACCCAGTCCTATAACTGCTATTATGCACAGTTTTTAATTGATTAAACATTACGAATTAAGGGCTGAATAGCAAACTCATGGATTTGGGTCAATTAAAAAGTCTTTTTGATATATTTCAATTAGAAATGGAAAATGTAGTGAAGGCTTAACAGTTCATAAATGCTTTGTTTAGACAAATAATCTTCAAAGGCACCTGAAGTCCACAGAATCTCACATGTATGGACATTTCATTTTTAAAGATCATTTGACTAGAGACATTTCTGCTCCTGACAGCACCCCTTCTTAGATTCTAAGAAGAAATTGAGCATCAATGGACTTGCTCCTATTATGGCAAGACAGCCACTAGGCAAGAATTGACTCAACTTACCTACAGACAAATACTGTTGCGAAAGGGACATGTGCAAAATAGTTGACAGATAATCTTTACAGAGCTAGAATTATCAGCCCTTCCAAACTCTGCATTACATAGTTCTGTTATTTGTTCCTGGGTCAGACTTGCTCTTAACATTTTCTAACAGGGGACTGTGTTAGTGGAGATTTTCTCTACAGTCAGTATCACTTCTGGAATCTGTGTTAGACATGGCATTCTCTGATTTCTGATAGAGGTGAAGATTATTTTAGTTTCATAGCCTACACCAGCTAATTAACTTTGAGAAAAAATAGACATTTAGATTATTTTCATATAGTAATAGTTGTGAAAATCTTACGTTTGAGAGAAAAGTTTTCTGAAGTAAACAGAAAGGGTGATGTTTCAGTTGATGTCAAGGTGATACATGATTAGAAACCTGAGAGTCAAGCAGTGATGAAGATTTGTAAGATGAGAGAGAGGAGGAAGGAGGAGATTCAACATGGAAGATGAAGATGACCCATCTCCATCTGCGTGTCTCTGAGCAGCTATATGTAGTTATGTATACTTTCTAAGGGATAGATTTCTATAGGTCAATTTATCATATATATATATATATATATATATATATATATATATATATATATATATCAACTGGCTTCAAGCTTATTGTGTAGATGTATTATTGACTGAGAATTTAGCATATAAATCTTATTGTTAAATTATTTATTATTGAGTCATGATTTTACCTCTGTGTGGAGAATGTGAGCCAAGTTCCTGGTTGATAGGGAGACAGCTGGAAGAGGGAAGTTTGTGGACAGTGTGGTAGAGAAAGTGACCAGGTGTGCAGTTTCCCTGGAGCAGCTCCAGCAGAGTGAGACTGTGTGTGACCAAAAGCAGTAGTTTCATTCTATGATATTTACAACAGGGACATTCAATTATTATGTACTCTTTGGTCATGGCAATTCAAATTACAGATATTTGTATTATATATTTTAGAATGGCTAGTATAACTTTTATTTGGGTTTCTTGTCTTACATTTGGTCCTTGAACACAGCCTGTTTATCTTTACAATGACATCTTGAATGTTCAGACTTGAGAAGCACCTTGACTTCTGTACCATATATTGCAATATTTGTCCCCTCATTATATTTTCTTTACTCAAAATGTACCAACTGACTATGTACTAAGCTTTAGAATTGCTTTACTTCTGTCCCATCCATATGCAGATCACACAATCTGCTGTCATTTCTAAGCAAGTCAAATACAAATAGCACACTCGTGTGGGGTTTGATCACAGTTCAACATGTATATGTTTAATATTCACTCTTGTACAATCATATGCAAACATGATTATATATGTATCATATCTTGAGAATAACAGGGAAAACATAAAAAAAGATCTTGGAGGCAGAGATGAAACATGATTATAATAACCAAAACAACATACCCTGGCTTAAGTCAGTTGCATGCAGTCCCGACCAACCACTGAGATCCCACACTGTATCAAGTAAGCAGGTGAAATCATCACACTCATTTTGCAGAAGAGAAAACCCAGAGTCTTTGTACCTCAGTAGTTTTCACAAAGACTTTAGTGATTTCCTAATCTCCCTGGTTTTTCATGGTCTTTTTCTGTACTGACACCAACTTCACCTGGTCAGGAGACTCAACAGTACCTACAAGTCAGGTAAGCAAAAATAAGATGGTTTTATCAGTGAAGGGAAAGCGAAGCGAAGCCTTATTACAATTCTGCTTATGCCTTGTTAGTTCTAATGTTTGTTCAAGTATTTAGCTCATAAGAACTAATAGGAGAGATTATGTGAAGATGTGAGTAGCATGGTGTTCCTCCAACATGTGTTGGCAATGCGACCCAACTTTTGTTTTGGGTTCAGAGTCATACCGATAAACAAAAACAAAATCAAACCAGAAAGAAATAAAGAGAGAGGGGGAGGGGAGGAGAGGAGAGGAAAGGAAAGGATATGGGAGGAGAGGAGAGGAAAGGAAAGGGAAAGAACAGCACACTACATCTGGGAGAGACAGAAAATGCTGGGCACAGGAACATACATTACTGAATTTATACTGCTTCCATTAAAAGTAGCCAGTTCTTCCCCACAAGGAATGATGACAACATACTTGGGTAGTTCTGCATAAAGGAACTATTTCAAGTCTACTGAATATACTTACTATCTTCTCATGTCAAATGGAATCTATGCAAATACTTTTTATTTGCTAACCTTTTAGAGAATAAACAATTCAACACATAATTTATTAAAACAAAAAAAAATTAAATGTGGTACCATTGCTTGAAGATTTGTCTTACTTGGTATTTCTATCTAAACTGAATATTTTAAAATTAATCACTTTATCTTAATTCCTATTATGCTATATTATTGCTGGGTGATGTTATCGAGGGTCAAACTTTAAAATGTTCATAACATTGAAGCTTAATAAATCTAAGAACCAAAATACTGGATAGAGAGCTAAGGCATTGAATGATTGAAGTTCTGAGCAATTTTATGTCAGGTCCTTTATCTGAAAGTGTTGAGAATCAACCATGCAATTAAAAAAACCCACTATATAGTATTTCTGGGTCATAGACATTTTAAAATTCATAAGATTTGCATTTTACCAATTGAAATGGTCTCTTTTACTACTCAGAAAAATGACAATTCAGAGGTTAATGTTCCATGAATACCTATAGAATTACCAAGTGATTTCCATATCAAAAATTACTTCAAATATTTTACTTAGATAATAATTTATGTCTAAGTTCTGTGGTAACATTGGGCCATTAGTTTGTATGATTTAAAAGAAGGCCTGATGTAGGATATATAAAATAAAACTACTTCTTCATTATTTAAAAATTATTCTTTTATTAATAAAAACACTCATTTTAGGCTTGGAAAATAAAGTGGACAATAATAATTGATATAGCAAACCATGTTTTAAACATACAACATTTTCTAAGCAAAATTATATTTAAAAATTACTAAAGCAGAAATTTTAGGGACTGAAACGTATTATGTTATATAGATGTGTTCTGTATTCTAAGATGAAAAAAAATGGGTATCGCTCATTCTCAAGTGTAGAACAGTGATAACATGAATCACAGCTCTGTATCTCATTGGGAGGAATGGATTAATCTAGGATACCAGGCAATGAGGGTAGAGCAAACCTGCATGATAATACTCTGTACTGTAATATAAAGCCTTTCTGAGGTATTCCTGTCCCTTTTCCACATGTTCAGTTAGTTATAGTTAATTACAACCAAGCAGCTGATCAGCTTTGTGGTACTAAGAAGAATAAGCTTCATTGAATCAGTTTATTCCCTGGTATTTTTATTATAAGATAAGATACCACAAGGAAGAAGAAACAACTTAAAAAGTACATTAAAATGTTTATTTAAAAAAAGAGGTAATGAGTTTTAAAGTGCACAGGAAGTGAGAGGAGAGGATATTATTACAATACTAATCTCATCTATGTAAATTATCAGAAAGTAAAATTTAAAGATAACACACACACACACACATACACACACACACACACACACACACATGTATAGTGAGAGGAGAGGAGGGGTAGATAGTAAGGTATGTGATAAAGAACATCCTTATTATATTTTTGTTTTTATTTATTATATATTATAATTTATATATTTAGTCTCATACTTTCATCAGCATATTATTTACTTGGATATACCACTTCTTTTTTATATAAGGTGGTCAACTGTATGTGTAAAATGGGTTCAGGGATACAGAAGTTGGCTACTTTATTTTATGTTATTTATTGAATATTTTCTGTATTTACAATTCAGATGGTATTGCCTTTTCACCAATCCCATTCCCACTCTCCTCATATTACCTCTGTTGAGGTGCTACCACTCCTAGTCTCCCTTTTCTACCTCAGCATTCCCCTACACTAAGAAAATGAGCCTTAGCTGGCTCTAAGTCCTCTCCTCTCATTGATGCCAGAGAATGCTATCCTTTGCTGCATATGCACCTGAGCCATGGGTCTCTCCACAAAAACTCATTGGTTGGTGTTTTAGTTCATGGGAGCTGTGGTGGGTTTGGTTAGTTGATAATTTTGTTCTTCTCATGGGGTTGCAGAACCTTTCAGCAACTTCGGCCTTTTTTTTTAGTTCCTTTATTGGGGTCCCCGTGTTAGCTGCAAGCATCCTCATCTGTATCAGTACAGTTCTGGCATAGCCTCGGAGAAGGCATCCATATCAGATTCCTGCTGATAAGCACCACTTGGCAACGGCAATAGTGCTTGGGTTTAGTGGCTGCATATGAGATCAATCCCCAGGTGAGGCAGTCTTTGGATGATCTTTTCCCCAGTCCCAGCTCCTCTATTTGTCTCTTTATTTCCTCCCATGAATTTTTGTTCTCCCTTCTAAGAAGGACTGAGGCATCCACCTTCTGACCTTCCTTCTCTTTGAGCTTCATAATTTCTGTGAATTGTCACTTGGGTATTCCGAGTTTTGGGGGCTAGAATCTGCTTATCAGTGAGTACATACCATTAGTGTTCTTTTGTGACTGGGTTACCTCACTGAGGATGATAGCTTCAAGTTACATCCATTTGCATAGAAATTTCATGAAGTAGTTGTTTTTAATAGCTGAATAGTACTCCATTGTGTAAAAGTACCACACTCTCTGTATCCATTCCTTTGTTGAAGAACATCTAGGTTCTTTCCAGCTTCTGACTATAATAAAAAAGGCTGCTATGAGCATGGTGAAACATGTGTCCTTATTAGATATTGGAGTTTCTTTTGGGTATATGCCTAGGAGTGGTATAGCTGCATCCTAAGGTAGTACTATGTCCAATTTTCTTGAAACAAAAGGAAGAAAAGCAGTTGGCTATTGTGAGAGAAAGAGAAAAAAAAACAACTTTTCTTTAGGAGCATGGCATCTGATAGGATCTCTTGGTCTCATAGGTGACTCCAAAGCCATATATTTATAAGCAACATTAATTTAACCAAAGAAGGATATTAAGCAGGTTAGAAGTTTGAACAGATGTGTTGAAGGGATATGGAAGTAGAGTGTGGAGTAAGTATGGTCATAATACATTGTATAACATAAAAATTGTCAATGAATATATGACATAAACATAAATGCTAATATTATACAGACAAATTCTTGTTCAGGTTAGTCTTTTGTTTTAAACATTGAAATTAATAAGTAAACTTATTGGTATCCTACTAAGTATTAAGTACAAATGAAAATGACAGTGGGCCATAATCCCCATAGTGATCTTATGATGATATAAAACAGTCCTCTGTTAGGTTAATTTGGGATTTAAACAAGAATGGCTTATGGATGTTTGAATTGGAAAGGTTTTCAACATTGTTACCAGCATACTTTCTTTGCAGCATTGTTACTACTGTACCTTCTTTGCCTTTCCTTGTGTAGTGCAGGGAAGCAAGCAGAAGTCTTTCATAAGCTGCATAAATACTCTAACCTGGAGCCTTCAATCCAAGAGCAAGCTTTCCTATGAGAACAGCATCATTAAAGCTGAGTACAATGATGTAATGCTAATTAATGTAAAGGGTGTATTTTCTCTGTGACTTTAGAGAATTATGAAAATTAGAATAGAAACATTGCTCAGACAGAAGAGGGAGCTATTAGAAAGTATCATCTTTTATATATGTTGAAAAATTATGTATTAACATTTTTTTAATTAAATTGAACAACTTTATTTAAAAAACAAAGATAAATGTACAGATTTCAAGCATTTTTGCATAAAATTATATGAATACATTTTGTCAATACTTGAATTTTTTAAAGGTTTGATAGTATGCATTAAAATCTTACCAGTTACAATGAGCATAAAGTACTAACATTTTTATTCAAAGATACCCCTAACAAGTTTTAGATTTTTATAGAGATTGGCCAACAATTAGGTTTATGTTAACTATATGTAGTATGAATATGATTTCACTCACAACAATTTGTAAATAGACTTAGCATTTGATGACTAGATAATGATACCAGAAATAAGAGACACTAAACACAAATACTAGAAAGTCAACTGAAAATAATGAAAATATAACCTAATACTGAGAGTGGAACAAAAAGCTAATGCTGGAAAAATACATTCAGCTCTACATTTGATCATGCTGAAAATCTTTGTTGTAAAATAAAACTTTTATAACTGTATGCTATTATACAATGAATGAATGAATGTCAACAAATAATAGGCTTTGTTTACTATTTAGCCTTAGATTCCTTGCTAAGAGACCAATTAGGTAAGATTGAGGGCACAAATATCATACCATGCATGTATTTTGTATATCTATTTGTAGGTGATACTATATATATTTTGTTGTTAGTACCATATTCTGTTTTTATCAATATAGTCATATATTTTGTCATTAACATAAAAATTATTGCAATAGATAATTAAATTCTGGAGAAACCCAATATAACAGCAGTATCTAAGCATGTATACAAAGTTGTTGCTTTCAAATAGTGGGCTTGAATGGGGAATACATAAGAAGCTCAGATGTCCTGAACACATTACCATTTGTAGAAAATGCTGCAGGCTGCGTGGGTGCTGACTGGAAAAAGAATTGCAAACTAGCAATGTGGCAGAGAGAGAGTATGATTAGCGATTAGTGATTGTGTTTCCCAATAACAACAAAGAACCATTGTCTTGTCAAAATTTATATATCACAACCAAAATGAAAGTAAAATTAGATATAGAAATGTACATGAAGGCAGAATAGGGCCCGGCCAATCTACCACACGGTCTGGCAGGCACTAAAAGTTTAAAAACTGGTGAGTAGGAGATCGAGGCAGCCAGGGAGCAGAGAGATCTCTGCAGAGTGCACACAGAAAGCACACTCCCGCCCAGCCCAATCCAGGGACCAGGAACACAAGTTGGAACTTCTGTTCCCACCTGGCGACCCTGAGGCGCAGAACAGAGCGAGGCCCATCTGCCATCTGGACCAGTGGAGATCCAGAGACACAGACCAGATAGATACAAGGGAAAAGCGAGAACATATCACTGACAACAAAATGGCAAGAGGAAAGCAAAAGAGTATATCCCAAGGAAACCAAGACAACCTGGCAACACCAGAACCCAGCTCTCCCATAACAGCAAACATCAGAATCCCAAACACTCCAGAAAAAAAAGACACAGACCTGAAATCATACCTCAAGATGCTGATAGAGATACTTAAACAAGAAAAGGAGGAAAAGCAAAAAGATTCAGAAGCTTTAAAAGAGGAAACAAGAAAAAAACTCAAAGAACTCAAAGCACTAGAGGAAAACAGAACCAAAGAAATGAAGGAATGGAAGAGGGAAATTAAAACGGAAATTGACACAATAAGGAAAACACTAAAAGAGATAACCCTAGAGGCAGAACACCAAAAAAAAAAAAAAAAAAAAAAAAGAAATCAGGAGTCACAGAAGCAAGCATTTCCAATAGATTACAAGAGATCGAAGAGAGAATCTCGGGGGCAGAAGACAACATTGTAAACATAAACAAAACAGCCAGAGAAGATGCAAAAACAAAAAGCTCCTAACTCAAAATGTCCAGGATATCCAAGACACAATGAGAAGACCGAACCTAAGGATAATAGGAATAGAGGAGGGAGAAGAGTATCAACTAAGAGGCACAGTAAATATCTTAAACAAAATCGTAGAAGAAAACTTCCCTACCCTCAAGAATGAGATGACCACAAGCATAAAAGAAGCCTTCAGAACTCCAAATAGATTGGATCAGAAAAGAAATACCTCCCAACACATAATAGTCAAAACACCAAATGCCCAAAGCAAAGAAAGAATACTAAAAGCAGTAAGGGGAAAAGGTCAAATAATATATAAAGGCAGACCAATCAGAATCACACCCGATTTCTCAACAGAGACTATGAAAGATAGAAGAGCCTGGACAGACATCATGCACACCCTAAGAGAGCACAAGTGCCAGCCCAAGCTGCTATACCCAGCAAAACGATCAATCACCATAGATGGAGAGATGAAGATATTTCAACACAAATCAAAATTTACACAATATCTGACCACAAACCCAGCACTACAATGAATTTTAGGTGGAAAAGCCAAAACAATGAGGGAAAATAGAGCCTAGTGAAAACAAGAAAACTAAACAAGAAAACCAAAAGAAGAAAAAGATACAGACACAACTCAACACACAAAAGCAATAATAGCAGGAAACAGAAACCACTATTCCTTGATATCTATTAAATAAATGGACTCAACTCCCCAATAAAGAGACATAGGCTATCAGACTGGATACATAAACAAAATCCGGTCTTTTGCTGCATACAGGAAACTCATCTCAGAGAAAAAGACAGACACTATCTCAGAGTAAAAGGGTGAGAAAAAAACTTCCAAGCAAAGAGCCCCAAGAAGCAAACTGGAGTGGCTATTCTAATATCGAATAAAGTAAATTTCCAACCAAAAGTTTTCAAAAAAGATAAAGAAGGACACTTTTTACTCATTACCTTGGAAATCTGTCAGGAGGAACTCTCAATCCTTAACATATATGCTCCAAATAAAACAGCACCTACATTCATAAAAGAAACCCTACTAAAGCTCAAAAAATACATTTCACCCCACACAATAATAGTGGGAGACTTTAATACCCCACTCTCTCCAATGGACAGATCATGGAAACAGAACCTGAACAAGGACACTGTAAAACTATCAGAGACTTTGAACAAACTGGAATTAATAGATATCTACAGAACATATCATCCTAAAGTAAAAGAATACACCTTCTTCTCAGCACCCCATGGCACCTTCTCAAAAATTGACAACATAATGGGACACAGAACGGGTGAGAGGGCAAAGAGAGAGTATACAAATTAACAAAATAAGAAAGGAAAGTGGAGACATAACAACTGAAACTGAGGAAATTCAAGAAATCATCAGATCCTACTACAAAAACTTATACTCCACAAAATTGGAAAATCTGGAGTAAATGGACGATTTCCTAGACAGATACAAGATCCTAAAGTTAAACCATCTAAAAAAACATATAACATGTAAAGGAATATAAGAAGTCATCAAAAGCCTACAAACAACAACAACAAAAAAAAAAAAAAAAAAAAAAGCCCAGGTCCAGACGGGTTCAGTGCAGAATTTTATCAGACATTTATTGCGGATATAACACCAATACTCTCCAAACTATTCCAAAAAATAGAATAAGATGGAATACTACCTAACTCATATTTTGAGGCTACAATAACACTCTTATCTAAACCACACAAACACCTTACAAGGAATGAGAACTTCAGACCAATCTCACTTATGAACATTGATGCAAAAATACTCAACAAAACCTTACAAACAGAATCCAAGAACACATCAAAACGATCATTCATCATGAGCAAGTAGGATTCATCCCTGGGATGCAGGGATGGTTTAATATGAGGAAATCCATCAATGTAACCCACCATATAAACAAACTCAAAGAACAAAATCACATGGTCATCTCACTAGATGCTGAGAAAGCATTTGACAAAATTCAACACCCCTTTATGTTAAAAGTCCTGGAAAAAACAGGAATCCAAGGTCCATACTTAAACATAATAAAGGCAACAGCCAACATCAAACTTAATGGCGAGAAACTTGAAGCAATCCCACTAAAATCAGGGACCCGTCAAGGCTACCCACTTGCCTCCTACCTATTCAACATAGTACTGGAATTCCTGGCTGGAGCAACTAGACAGCAAAAGGAGATCAAGGGGATACAAATCGGAAAGGAAGAGATAAAAATATCACTCTTTGCAGATGACATGATAGTGTACTTAAGTGACCCCAAAAATTCCACCAGAAAACTCCTACACCTGATAAACAAGTTCAGCACAGTGGCTGGATACAAAATTAACTCAAACAAATCAGTAGCCTTCCTATACTCAAATGACAAACATGTGGAGAAAGAAATTAGGAAAATGGTACCATTCACAATTGTCACAGAATCTATGAAATACCTTGGTGTGACTCTAACTAAGCAATTGAAAGACCTGTATGACAAGAACTTCAAAGCTCTAAAGAAAGAAATTGAGGATGATCTCAGAAAATGGAAAGATCTCCCATGCTCATGGATTGGAAAGATCAACATCTTAAAAATGGCCATCCTACCAAAAGCAATCTACAGATTCAATGCAATCCCCATCAAAATTCCAACCCAGTTCTTCATGGAATTGGAAAGATCAATGTGCAATTTCATATGGAATAACAAAAGACCTAGAATAGTGAAATCCATCCTCAACAACAAAACAACATCTGCGGGAATCACTATCCCTGACCTCAAGCTATATTACAAGGCAATTGTGCTGAAAACTGCATGGTACTGGTACAGAAATAGACAAGTGGATCAATGGCATAGAATAGAAGATCCAGAAATGAGCCCTCATGTATGTGGTCACCTTATTTTTGACAAAGGAGCTGTAAACATTCAATGGAAAAAGGACAGCCTATTCAACAAATGGTGCTGGTCCAACTTGCACTCAGCATGAAAAAGAATGAAAATAGGCCCTTTCATATCTCCTTGTACAAATCTCAAGTGTAAGTGGATTAAAGATCTCCACATTAAACCAGATACACTGAAACTATTAGATGAGAAATTAGGGAAAACCTTATAACACATAGGCACAGTAGAAAATTTTCTGAACAAAACACCAATGGCTCAAGCTCTAAGGTCAAAGATTAACAAATGGGACTTAATGAGATTGCAAAGTTTCTGTAAGGCTAAGAACATTGTCAAGAAAACAAAACAGCAGCCAACAGAATGTGAAAAGGTCTTTACCAACTCCACATCAGATAGAGGCCTAATATCCAAGGTATACCATGAAATCAAAAAGCTAGACACCAGAGAATCAAATAACCCTATTAAAAAATGGGGTACAGAGCTAAAAAAAATATTCTCAGCTGAGGAATATCGAATGGCTGAGAAATATCTGAGGAAGTGCTCAACATCTTTAGCCATCAGGGAAATGCAAATCAAAATAACCCTGAGATTCCACCTCACACCAGTCAGATTGGCCAAGATCCAAAACTCAGATGACAGCAGATGCTGGCGAGGTTGCTGAGAAAGAGGAACACTTTTCCACTGTTCGTGGGGTTGCAAACTGATACAACCACTCTGGAAATCAGTCTGGCAATACCTCAGATAATTGGACATAGTACTACCTGAAGACCCTGCTATTCCACTTCTGGTTATATACCCCAGAGACACTTTAGTACACAACAAAGATATATGCACCTCAATGTTCATAGCGGCTCTATTATAATAGCCAGAAGTTGGAAAGAACTCAGATGTCCTTCAGAAGGTGAATGGATACAAAAATTGTGGTACATTTACACAATGGAGTACTACTCAGCTATGAGAAACAATGACTTAACGGAATTCTTAAGAAAATGGATACATCTGGAGAATATCTTCCTGAGTGAGATAACCCAGTCACAAATGAACAGACATAATATGCAGTCACTGATAATGGGATACTAACTCCAGAATGCACTGAACACTCCAGAAACAACTCACAGACTGAAAGAATAGAAAAAAATCATTATGCTCAATCCTTACCCACCAAGAAAATGTTGACTAATTCTGGGTTACATCCTGTTTTACAAGTACTTTATACTCATTGTAACTAGTAAGACCTTAATGCACATTATCAAGCCTTTGGGAAAAAAAAGCCAAACATTGACAAAAATGTATTCGTATACCTTTATGCAAAAATCCTTAAATTTGTACATTTATCTTTGTTTTTTAAAATAAAATTGTTCAAAAAAAAGAAACTTACATGTAAAATAACATAAGCAGGTTTCTAATATTAGTAGAGTATGTTTTGGAAACATGAGTATGAAATAGGAAGAAATCACAAGCTGATTTCATTTAAAAATAAAAGAAGTTGATATAGATAGAGATCATTTAATATATAAGGAGACGGAGGAACTGGGTGAAGATGTTAGAGGTGACATATTTGTCTCTTGTCCTTTGGGAAAAAGCAGAATTAAAATGAATGAATTGAAGGGGACCCAAATGATAGATGATGTTAGAAACAATAGATAGGGATAATAAATAATGGTAGAAAGAACAAGAAAAAAAGAATTCTATTGCTCCACAAGAAAAATATAGATGATAAAACAAATATAAAAATTAGTATTTAAAAACCTACACCTAATAGGGAAACTGGAAAGAAACAAGGTCGATGATAACTGAAGGCCAGAACCAGCTCAAGACTAACCACAGCGGGAGAAGGTCTGAGGAGGGAGAAGAATGGAGCCGGAGAGGAGAGGAGAAGCAGTGCCAGCTGAGGAAGCAGGTGTGCTGCTCTGCTGTGGATGTTCCGGGCCATGCTCTCGGCCCTGGGAAGTGAGCAGATGGGACTTCAGGATGGCTGCAGTCTCTCTATCCTCCAGCCTTCTGGGACTTTGTGCTTCCACTGTGGTTGCTTGAATGCTAAATGCAGGCAAGGTCAAAGACACACTTTGGAGTCTGCAGAGTGGCAGAGTCAAGCAGCCCAAAAGACCATTTCATTTTGAAAACTACAAAGACTTAGGAAACACGTGAAATTCTGTTAGTTCTAAAACTTGAGATTATTCTGCATCAAACACATATAATAGTGTCTCATAGGAACAAGACATAGTTATAGCATAGACATTTAAAAGATTAGACAGCTGCAGAAGAGAGGTAAGTTTGTGATAGGAAGAGAAAGTAGCATATGGTTTTGGAAAAGTTCACATTAAACTAATCAATACGCAAAGTAGAGGTGATGCCAAATAATCCATCACCAATTTATTGTAAGGGAAATTCCCGGACTGTATACTGAGATATTCATGATTTTTATAGAGCTTCAGAATATGTCAAATAATGTGAATAAAATAATAAGGTAAATAGAAAAATAATAAAGTATACAAGAAAAATGTGATGGTGTTGTAGTACATAAAACAAATTTTACTTAGTACTATCCTCTAGGACATAGAGATTTGAAAAGCATATGGAGCTATGAAAACTTCTGTTTAAACCAAAAGAAATTAAAATATTTTAATATAATCAGTAAAAGGTGTGGTGTGATTCTGTGATGAGTAGTTTTATGATCTGATAAAAATTAAGAATATGAAAAATAACAGCTTCCCTGGTATTCTGGTTTTGAAATAAGTGGCACATGGGGGGTTTCAATCAAAAGGGAAAAACTGTAATGAGATTTAAGTAAAATGTTGATAGAGAAAGAAGATAGAGAATCGAACCTCAAGCAAAATATCAACAGGTGGTAGGTAGACAAATTAACATGAGAGGGGTTCATTGAGAGAAGACTACATTGATAGGAGCAGCGTATGAATTTGGGGCAAGATTTGGAAGCTTAGATTTCCTGTCTAGGTAAACATACCAAGGGCTGGCATGATGAAAGAACGTAAGTGAAAGAAGCTTGCACTGAGTCTTCCTCACAGTGTCACAGGCAGAAAGACAAGGACAGGACATTCTATTTGATTATTGTGCTTGAATAACATCTGGGAGCATCATAATCTAACTCAGACTGTCTCTGGCAATCCGAGGATAAAACCATAGGAGAGTTTCATGAGGAAACACTGGAGGAAGCTGAGGTAAAATGAAGAAGAAATGTTTTCATATAGAAAAGCAGAAAGGATGGAGTTCCTTGGAGGAAAAGAAGCACTTCACTGAGAAATGCCATCATATTTTTGCAACACAAAACAACAGTAAATTAAATGAAGAGAACCTATCACTAAAATTCTGACAGCATGGTACTCTGTGGAGAGCTACCCCAGGTGTCCTCTCCCTGTGGTCTGTGAATAGAATCTTCATATTCTCTTGTTCTTCTATTTCCCTTATATTACTTTTTTTACCCAAATCCATAGAAATCATTCCAAATTCAATGAAAAGAGAAACAAAATGTCTTCCTTCTCAAAGGGTCTGCACTCTAATTTGGTTCTTTCATTTAACCCTCTATTGTCTGTCTGATAAAATATTCATGGTTCATTTTCTTTAAGTCAACCATTTGTCTTTCTAATCCAGATGAATTCATGAAGTCCCCTTTCTGCTTTCTCTGAACTTGCTTTGTACTTTGCCTTTCTCACAACAATTTCAATTCCCAAAATATTATACCCTTCTAGTCAGATCCAGTTATTATATCAGTTTATGACATTAATCTCAAATATTAACAGTACATATTTCAATGTTGGATCAATCTCTATTTTAATTCTTATTCTAAAATACATTAGAGGTGAAACAATCCATTTCCTTGTTGTGATGGAATTAAAAATTCCTGTGCTGTTAAGAGGACTCAATTTCAATTATTTTTTTCATTTGCTTATTCACTGTACATCTGGGTTGTTGTCCCTCTTCCCAGTCCCTCCTCACACAGTTTCTCCCCCACTCTTCCTCCCCATTTCCTTTGTGAAGAAGAAGGTCTCCTCTGGGTATCCCCTCACTCAGGCAAATAAAGTCTCTGCAATGCTCTCCCCTTGAGGCCAGGGAAGGCAACCTAGCCAGAAAACTAGATGCTAGAGAGTAAACAGTTTTATGGACATCTGGTGCTCTAGTTGATGGGGTACTCACATGAAGACCGAGCTGCACATTTGCTACACATGTGTAGGAGACCTAGGCCTAGCCCATGTATACTCTTCGGGTGGTGGTGCAGTCTCTGAGATCTTCCATGATTCCAGGTTAGTTGACACTGTTGCTCTTCCTTTAGAGTTCCTATCTCCTTTGGGCCTCTCAATTGTTCTCCTAATTCTTCCCTAAGAGTCCCCAAGATCATCAACTGTTGGGTATGGGTCTCAGCATCTCATCTGTTTTAGTCAGCTGCTATGTGGATCCTCTCAGAGAACAGTTAAACTATGTTCCTGCCTACAAGCATAACAGAGTATCATTAATAGTGTAAGGATTGGTGCTTGTCAATAGAATGGGTCTCAAGTAGGACCACAGGTTATTGGTTGTCCATTCTCTCAGTCTCTACTCCATCCTTCGTGCCTGCCTTTTTTTATAGACAAAACAAATTTAGGTTTGAAAGTTTTGTAGGTAAGATGGTGAACCTATCCCTCCACTGGGTATCCTGCCTAGCTACAGGAGGTAGCCCCTTCAGGTTCCATATCCCAAGGGCTATGAATCTCAACTGAAGTCACTCTCATAGACTCCTGGGAGCCTACTATACACAAGGGGCTTTGGCATGTTGTAGAGATGCCCCCAACCATCTACTCACACCAGATTTCTATTCACGTACATGACTCTCTGGGCCTCTCTCCTATCTCCCTCAACACCCAATCCTGAACTCTCCTCTCCCCATTCCTTCCCCTTCCTCTCTCCCAACCAGTTCTCACCCTCCATCTGCCTCCTATGACTAGTTTATTTTCTCTTCAAAGCGTGATTTGAACATCCTCACTTGGGCCTTCCTTCTTGTTTAGCTTCTTTGAGCCTGTGGAGTGAAATGTGGATATCCTATACTTTAAGGCTAAAATACACTTACATAAGTGAGTTCATATCATGTATGTTCTTTTGTTTTGGGTTACCAAATGAACTCTTTAGAAACTCATTTGTTCAGGAGTGAATTTAGATACATTATGAGTATATTGTGCTGGTGATGTGGCCTTAGAATTGTTTTCTTTCGGTGAATTTCTAATGTTCCAATCAAGCAATAGTTTCATGATGTTTGATTTTTAAGTATTTGATTAGCACACACTAACTATATTTAATAATGTGTTTGACTATGACATTTCTACATGCATAGAATATATTTCATTATATTTACCGTCATCTGACTCTCATATTCTGTCCCTCTGCTTTCTGATTATGTTTCCTTTCCTGACAAAACTCTTACTTATAAGAGTGTTACAGAATAGAAAGCTTATTTTAATCATATTTTGATGGACTTTATATATAAAAATAATTTTGTTGACTCAAAACTAAGATTGAGGCATGATATATGGTATTAATATGAATAAAAATAGAAATGATGGAGGACACAGAAATATCTTTCAGTTCAACAAAAACATTTGAATACACACATTCTCTTTTCTTAGGCTATGAGCAAACTATAGATTGTAATGTGTCCCTGGTGAATATTAGCTTAACAAGGGAAATCTCAAGAAAGCATTTTTGGGACCTCACAAATCACAAGTTCTGAATATACTTGTTGATTTTATCCAGCACATGAAAATTTAGTTATAGTTTTTATAACATTTAAGTGACTAAAGATTACCTAATATATGCAAAATTCTTGAGTGCCATTACAGAGGGTAGTAATCATATATTAGATCTAAGTACCAGAAAGGGTTGCTTTCTGAGCATCTACTACTTTATTACCACATCAGATCAACTTGTCTTTGTCTGTCAACCAACACAAGAAATTTTATTTTGTTGAGCTAAGGAATTAGGTTTTTGTTCCAACTTTATTTTTAAAAAATGGAGATGCATGTACAGATAATTAAAAGCATTTTGGCATAAAACTATATGATTATGTTTTTGTCAATACTTGATTTTTAAAGGTTTGATAGTATGAATTGAAATCTTAACTAGTTAGAATGAGCATAAAGTATATGTAATAGTTTTATTATGTTTGTGTTGGTGTTTTGATTTTTTGTTTGGTTACTTGGTAATGTCAAACATGTTTGCATGTGTGCCTGTGTTTATTATTTCTTTTAGAATAAAACAAAAAAGAAAATATATGAAATTATTTAACAGTGTCAATATAGGCATGCAGTTTGAAGAAGTCCATAAGTAGGGGAAAGAAAATAAGTATAGGAGCTTCTGCCTACTCCCAGTGCAGTTGTAGATCTACCAGATTCCAAAGACTGTGGAGGAACTAAACACCCAGTAACAGTAATCAGAAACCCTGGCAGTTCTAGTGGGCTTTTTAGTCCTATCAGACAATTACCAAGTCAGATCCAACCTCTCTGGAGAAGATCCATCATTGGTGCTGAGCAGCCAAAGGCAATTACCAGTGAAGAAGTAGCTGTGAGTCCTCCAAATCCCACATTCAGGCAGGTATGGGCTGAGTTCATCTCCTCTGAACTTGATGTCTGTGCCAAGTAGCCATGCATTCACAACATACACATCTTTGTATAATCATGCTGCAGGAACACTGAATTTCACAGAAAAAAAAAACAATGCAAACTTTAACGACAACATTTCCAATTATTATTTGTGTTAACATGTTTCAGAACCATAAATATGTGTTTGAGCCACTATTTTATTCTAAATTACATATGATGGTTTAAAGTAAAAAGGAAAATAGAACACAATGGTTAAGCACAGTGAAAACGGTTTAAATTTTCATGGCTCTTAAAGTTTGCTATTTGAAAATAATATTATAAGTGTCCAGAAACAGATAATTTGAGGAAAAATAATTATTATTAATTGATAATTCAATGCTAAAACAACAATAAAAGAGAATAAAAGAAATAAAAAATAGCAGCTCTCTTCAATTATCTGTTAATAAATGTAAACTAACTTATTAAAGAAATTTTGTCATGTAAGTCAGCCCATGTTCAAAAAGCTTTGTTTGAAATACTTTAAAAGAAAACTTAGCTGGATTGCAGCTTATGTAGGAAGTAGCAAAATTTAATTTTTCATCTCCATTTCTTTTTGAATAAAGTGCATCCATTTTCATCCTTTTGACCTAATATCTAATTGACTTTTGAGTGCCTATCGTTGCTTTCTCTAATAAACAAGCTTCTGTGCACAGATTTGGGAAGCAATTGAAAGCTCTCAGGATTTGTAAGAATAAAAACAAGAAGGACTACCTAGACATGGTGTGAATCTTCCTTCCCCAGAGCTTTTAAAAATAGACATCCATCTGTTTAGAATAATTTAATAAAATTCTGCCAAGGTACAAAATATATTCCTCAAGTTTTGAATTCTCTGAACTTTTAATGAAAAAGATGCCTTTGATAAACACTTGATCTAGAACAGAGAACTCAAAAATATTAAATTTATTATTTCAAATGGAACATTCTTTGTAAAAAGCTTTTAGTAGACATTTACAGACATTTACTGACAAAATATATTTTTTGTAGAATAATACAGTCTACGATAGATTGGTTTGTCTATGGCCTGAATAAGGAGGAAGGTATCCTTTTATTTTCTCTAGTCCTAAAACTTGGAATTAGAAACTTCAACAGAAAAGCAGTTTCTTGGACCAGGGGCATCATGTGCATTCAGCGGAATGGACCAAATCAATAGAGGATGAAACTTGGTTAAAATATAAGCTCCAAAGGAAGCTTTAGTACAAATCTTCCTCTACAGTATTTTTTATCCAGCGAGCCTGTGTAATGCATTCTCAAATGTATTTTCCTCATTTTGCCTCAGTGGGTACAGATAGATTTGGGACTTATTTTGGTGTCTGGCTGTAATCATTGGAAGAATGATGATCGATTATTTTATGAAAATTTCTCTCTAGTGGAAACATCAGAACAGGTTCATAAAATTTCGGCTTGTGTATATATGCATGTTTACATAACTATGCATATGTTTCAATAGGCTATTAGGTAAACAGTTTCCAGAGAAATGCACAAAAATTAATATGAGAAGGGAAGAAAGGAATTTGAAGTGTAGACAAAACTTTAGATGGAAAGGAAGTCAAAGATATTTGGTCCTTCAAGGTAGGGATGTCATAACTTGTTTCAGTTCATATTTTCCTCTTAGGAGGTTGTCCAAACTGGCTTAGCTCTGAGAGAATAAATAAAATACAAACAGCCTTCCTTGCCCCAATTCTCCCAGATCTAGAACTATGCTAACTCTTATCTGCTGACTTTTATTAGTAACCCTGTCTATCTAATCACCATCTATGTTGTTGAATTGGGTTCTTGATCTTCATGGGACATAGATTATAACATAATCGCATAGCAACAGAGTGACATCTAACTGGTTGTGAGTAAAGGAGGCACAGAGGATAAGATGAATATTTGTACTTCAGTACTCTAACCTCATGAACACTTGCACATGTTCAGGAAAGCCCACAGGATAAAATTTATGTATTGCTAATAATTTTTATTGCCCCCTGGCCCAAACCAATGGCTCGCTGCCCAGGAATCTGAAGGAATCCTGTTTTGGGTTACTAGTCAGAATGCAAAATGCAATAAAATTCCAAGAAGTACAGTGAAAGCAACATACATTTATCCAGGTGATTTCTTTTATTTTTTCCTCTCTCTTAATTTTGAGGTTATGCATTTTTGCATCAGGGTAAACTAGATGTAGATCATTTCCAAAATTCTTGGAGAGAACTGCACAAACCATTCTTTTATGTTTGTTTATGTTAATTGTCTGTACAATGTCATAAAATGGCCAATATGAGCCATAGACTTCTTTTTCTGATTCATAAATGATCCCCTATATTCCTGACAGTGTTCTAGGAGAAGTACTTTACTTATATTAAAAGCATATACTTGGATGTTTTCCCTATATGCAAGGTAAAGATGAATTTCCTCTTAAATTTCAGGCATTCAATCAAAAGAAAGATGGCTTGGTTGTAATCAGCATGGGAGATTTCAGTTTTCTGTCTGCTTTGTTGAACTTCATATTACTAATTTGAAACATAGATTTGCCATTATAGAAATTTTGCAAAAGTAATTTTGGAACACACATTGAGGACAGGGAAAATAACATGCTTTCTGGACAAGTACAAGAACATGTTTTCACATTAATGGCACCCAAATAAAAGGTGAGTACATTTACATGTGTCATATATACATATATGTATATGTATATATAATATTTATATACATATATACACCGTGTTCAATTGTTATAATGTCATTTGCATATATATGTTTTCAGAGCTGATCATTTGTTATTGGACAAGCAACTGTTCTGTTCTTCCATGGACAGACTATTTCCTCCTTTCTGCATTCTTTACTTGCCTGTAGTAATTTGTTTAGAGTTGGACTTAACAGCTGCTGAAGACATGGAAAATCATGCCTAGTAATAAAAATCTAGCCAACTATCCAGGGCTTGTGGGGTTGTGTCTCTTAAAGGAGAACCTATTATTTATCACTTTGTTCACCTAGCATAATAATTAACTACATTCTACAAATCTGTGCTTACATCCACAGATCAGTTTAGTTCTCATCCTTCATCAAAGAAATGCCTTAGAGCAAGTGATGAGATGAGAGATGTACCTAAACTGTGCGGATACACATATAGCTTGAAACGATAGTGTTTCCATCTCTGCTCTATTGATCCCTAGAGCCTCTGTAAAATCTACCCTTACAAGGTGACTGACTCATTCCTGCATGTCTCAGCTTCTGACTGGATTACTCTGCCTGGACTCATACCAACTTTAGCAATCTGTTCTAATCTTCTGGATCCTTCTTCTCTGTCTCGTTCTATCTTCATCTATGGTTACCTTGTTTTTTTTGTAATGTGTTCCTTAAAACTATCCAGGTAAAACTGCTATACATACACCACAGATCACTTACCATCTCTTTGTCTCTGTCTCCCTGTCTCTATGTCTCTCTATCACTGTCTCGCTTTGTTTCTATCTGTCTGTCTCTTTGTTTCTCTCTGTCTGTCTCTCTCTCTCTCTCTGTGTGTGAGTTAGATATGTAGTATCTCTGATACATTATGTCAAATATTTTTCTGATTCATCACTTTGAATTCCCCTCAATTAGACATCACTTTCAAATATGGATTCTTCCTTCTACAAACTAACCTCACCTTTACTTTTAGGGATTAAGGATGTGTATTAAGGGTATATCTGTATTCCAGCCAGATTATACTGTAATCCTGTCATGTCTGCATTTTGGCTGGGTCATATAGACCTAGAAGGTGTTCGGATGAAGACTCTTGCCAGAGTAGTCATGTTGCTGTGTTAAAGACCAGTTTTGAAACCAGAGGGTTAATGGAGTCAGGCAGCAAAAGGGGTAATAGCACTGACAGAGTCAAGCTGATAGCCAATGAGGGGGCAGGGTCTATACTACTGACTGAGCACACCTTGTTTATTTGGGGCTGCAGAGAATGCACAGTGACAAATTCTGAACTCTTTTAGCTCTTAAGTTTATATACACATAGGCAGACAGACATATATACTTGGATGTATGAGGCAGAGCCTCCCAAGCCATCACATTATCTCTTCTCTCTGGCCTATTTTATCCCTTCTTAGATAAAAGTTCCTTAGAAAATTACCTCATAGATGAAATACTTTATGAAAGGAGATTTAAAAAAGAATGTTTATATTAAGTTCCAACTAGTGTTTCATTATCAGGTCAAACCATCAGTTTCACATGGCCTTGTTTTATCATAGTACACACTCGTGGCTTCTTCCATGGATCTGACCTAGACTGAATGTTTCCTCTTGATCACAAATTTGTTCCAAGCCTATTACACTTTTTAGTGTAATTGTGAAAGCTGGTATACCTTATTTCCACCATATCTACCAGGAGTGGGCACATTCTATCCTTGAATCTAACTTTATATATCTTCCTGTCACTAAAAACATCACTTCAAACTTTCTTCTTAAGACTATTTATATCAAATCATGAATTCTATAAAATCATTAATTCATCTAAACAGCATTAATTAATGAAAAGTCATCATTGTATTTATCTGCAGGAAATCTGCCCAATAGGCTATGCTAATGCTAAAAAATCAGTAGGATATGCAGTAATTACAGGAAAGGCCTATCAGAAGAAAAAGCATCCTGAGATAAAATATCTAAAACCCTGCAACTTAACGTTACTCATCAAAGTCATGCAAAGTGGTGGGCATCTCCAGAAAATTTACTTATTTGACATTAGTATTTTCTAGATGGTTCTTGATAATGCTAGATTGAATATGGCTTTCATTTCATCCCTTCATGTGAAGGAATAAAAGCATTTTTTATATATCAGTCATGATAAAGCAAGTGCCTGACATGTCTCAGCATTGAGCAAGTTACTGCAAGTTGCCACAGACTACAAAATATAAGATCTATATCAAAGTTAACCCATCATCTCCCTTGAGCAAAACCACCTCCATTAAAGCAGACACTTCATAACTTTCTTCATTGTGTCTGCTGCTTCATATACTTCCCCATCAATGACATGCCAGAGGTCAGGTCTACAAACCCGCACGATGAGTTCATTACGTGCACTGGTGTTATTAAATTCTTCTGTGAACCACCAAATGAAAACAGTAATCAAATCAAGACAATAATAAACCAGGACACTGAAAATAAAAGAGCATCCTAAAGGCTTATTTGGCAAAAATACTCATAACTCTAGTAAAATTGGACTGTATGTGCCAAGTGGCAGTGAAAATGGAGGAACACAAGAGCCCAGGAGAGAGCTGTTGGACACATGGTGATGAATCCTGTGCTTAAGCAGGTAGGAAAGAACCTCTTGGAAATAAAGGCTAGGGTTATGAAGATAAAGCATGCAAAATAAGGATGATAAAGCAGCAGATGTGAGAGTCATAAATTCTTAGGATTCAGTTGAATTTGCAGAAAACTTAATAAGCACAGCTATTATCTAAAATGCTGGGAGTCAACAGAAAGGAAGTGAGCAGGCTCTGTGCAGGATTGTTGGGGTGGAGAACATAATGACAGAGGCAGAGACAGTTGCATTTGTAAGCTGAGAACACTGACCTTGACAGAGTCATTCATAAACAACCTTACAAAAGGCACTACAAATCCCCACTTTAAAGAAGTCTGAGAAAAAACTCGCAAAGCAATATTGAAAATCCTGAAATTATATAGAAAAGAACATTAAAAATGATAGACAAGGACAGTAAGTTTTCTTGGTATGTGAAAGAGCTGGAAAAGGGGAAGCAGGGGAGGAAAGAGGAAAGGGGGTACAGAGGAAACAAACAATCTCTAAAAGATGATGTACCAAATGAGTCATAGTAAGAAAACAATTTATATAAGCAAATACATTCTAAGTCGAACTCAAAGGTGAGTTCCTATAACACAGCAACATAAATTGAAAATTCTAGGAAACACATTCAGGGTAGGATGCATCCCATGCATCACTCAATAGCTGCAACATCCATACCCACTGAGAATGTTTGTTTCCTCTGTAGAGAGAATCATACCTGGCTTTCATAGACCTACAGGCCAATGCAAAAGTTGAACTGATTAACATTCATCACATGCAAAAGTTTGCTAACTATCCCTTAAACATATTTTCTTTCATTATACTTATTTTATTTTCCTAAGGAAAGATCAATAATATATTTCATATGATTATTGTATTCAAAGACAATACAAAAACCAGTAGGTGTAGCATGAAGTTTGGTAATATTACAGATAACCAAAGTGTCTCCAACAAAACGTTCATTTGAATTTTACTTTTTGCTTGTTGAATTAGAAAAACACTTATGTGTGGACCATTGAATTAATATATCTGTGAACCAAATGCACATATGCCATGCAAATGCTTCTGAACAAAATATTCTGAGATGAATTTACATTTAATTTTGATAGATGATTTGTTAAAAGACAGAAAAAAATACTGTTAATCTAAGTACTTAATTTCAATAACTTAATTATTAAATGAGGAACAACTTTATTTTTATTAGTATGCATTAATAGCAACTTAGTTTTAAATATTGATAATAAAAAAATCTCTTTTTGCTTGAACGTATCATTACTACATTATTACAATTTGTGAGCATAATTAATATTTCAGCTCTGTTTCTACATTTGGATATAGTCTACAGATAATATTTACAAATTTATGAATGGGAATACTTATACAAAATTCATGAAAGTTTAAAACTTTAAATCAACTAATAAAACAATTGAAAGATTGAGAGTGCAATTGAATATTTTCAAAGAATCATTGTAAAAATCTTAGGGAAAAATGCAGACAAATGGAACTAGAGAGATGGCTTTGTGGTTACGAGCACTGACTGCTCTCCCAAAATCCTGAGTTCAAATCCCAGTAACCTCGGGGTGGCTCAAAACCATCTGTAATGGGATCTGACGCCCTTTTCTTATGTGTCTGAAGACAGCAACAGTGTACTCATATACATAAAATAAATCCTTAAAAAATGGAGACAAATATACTTTTACTGTTGGCCAGATAAATCAATAGAATGATACACATAACAATCAACCAATAAGTGCCAAACTACAGCTAAAATTTATGCAGCTTCATTCTTTCTTTTATTTTGTTTGTGACATTGGCCCTATAGAATGAAAGAAATGCAAGATAAAATTCTCTGAGAAAATGTAAAGAAGTGATGGTCTGGTTTCATAACCTGAAATGTCTGACACCAAGGCTCTAAGTAAGCATGATGCTTGAAAACAATATTAGAGATCTGACACCAGGAACAGCGGAGATCCAAGGACACAAGCCTGGTGAGACAGTGCTCCGAGTAGCTGGGGAGCAGAGATTTCTGTGCCCAGTGCATGGAAAGTGCGCCGTCACCACCACACCATTGATTCAGAGGAAGAGAAAGCCTGCCTTAAGGTTTCCATTTCCACCCAGCAACCCATGCATGCAGAACAGAGGCTCAGGCCATCTATTACCTGAAACAGCGGATATCCAGGGACACAGGACAGGTACAAGGTAGAGAAGAAAACCAATCACTAAAAACAACACCACTTATAATCACAGACAACAAGATGGCAAGAGGAAAGCAAAAGAACTTACCCCAGGGAAATGAAGACAACCTGACAACACCAGAATCCAGCTCTCCCATCACAGCAAACAACAGAATGACAAACACTCCAGAAAAAAAAGACTCAAACCCAAAATCATACCTCAAGATGATGATAGAGATCCTTAAACAATAACAGGAAGAAATGAATAAAGAAATAGAAGCTTTTAAAGAGAAAACAAGAAAAACACTCAAAGAAATCAAAAAACTAGAGGAAAACAGAAAGAAAGAGATGAAGGAATGGAAGAAGGAATCTAAAATGGAAATGGAAACAATAAAGAAAACACTAAAATATTCAACCCTAGAGGTAGAAAACCTAAAAAAGAAATGAGGAGTCACAGATTCAAGCATCTCCATCAGGCTACAAGAGATGGAAGAGGGAATCCCGGGGGCTGAAGACAACATTAAAAACATAGACAAAACAATCAGAGAAGTTGCAAAAACCAAAAATTTCCTAACCCAAAATGTCCAGGAGATCCAGGAAACAATGAGAAGACCAAAACTAAGGATAATGGGAATAGAAGAGGGCAAGGAATATCAACTAAGAGGCACAGTAAATATTTTCAACAAAATGGTGGAAAAAAACTACCCTACCCTTAAGAATGAGATGACCATGAGCATAAAAGAAGCCTATAGAACTCCAAATAGAGTGGACCAGAAAAGAAATTCCTCCCAACACATAATAGTCAAAATGCCAAGTGCCCAAAGCAAAGAAAAAATACTAAAAGCAGTAAGGGAAAAGGGCCATGTAACATATAAAAGCAGACCAATCAGAATCACACCCGATTTCTCAACAGAGACTATGACAGCTAGAAGATCCTGGACAGACATCATACAGACCCTAAGAGAACACAAGTGTCAGCCTAAGCTGATATACCCAGCAAAACTCTCAATCAACATAGATGTAGAGACCAAGATATTCTAAGACAAAACTAAATTTACACAATATCTGAACATAAACCCAGCACTACAATGAATTATAGGTGGAAAATCCAAAACAAGGAGGGAAAATACATCCTATGAAAACAATAAAATACCTAAGCAAGCAAACCAAAAGAAGAAAGACACACAGGCACAATTCTGTTAACATTAAAGGACTCAATTTCCCAATAAAAGATATAGGCTATCAGAATAAATACATAAAAAAAAAATACTCAGCATTTTGCTGCATACAGGAAACACATCTCAGAGACAAAGACATACCAGTGCATACTATCTCAGAGTAAAAGGTTGGGAAAAAAAACCTTCCAAGCAAATGGCCCCAAGAAGCAAGCTGGAGTGGCCATTCTAATATAGAATAAAGTAGATTTTGAACCAAAAGTTATCAAAAAAGATAAGGAAGAAGACTTTTTACTCATTACAGGGTAAATTTGTAAAGAGGAACTCTCAATTCTTAACATACATGCTCCAAATACAAGAGCACTAATATTCATAAATGAAACCCTACTAAAGCTCAAAAAATATATTGTACCCCCACAATAATAGTGGGAGACCTCAACACCCCAATCTCACCAATCATGGAAATAGAAACTGAACAAGAGAACAGTAAAACTAGCAGAGGTTATGATCTAATTGGAATTGAAAGATATCTACAGAACACATCATCCTAAAACAAAAGAATACACCCTCTACTCAGCATCTTACAGAACCTTCTCCAATATTGACCATATAATCAGTCACAGAACAAGCCTCAATAGATATGAGAAGATGGAAATACTCCCAGGCATCTTATGAGATCACCATGATCTAAGGCTAGTCTTTAATAACAACAAAGACAATAAAAAGCCCATTACACATGAAAACTACACAATGATCATTTAAATGATAGCAGGGTCAAAGAAGAAATAAGAAAGAAATTACAGACTTTCTAAAATTTAATGAAAACGAATACACAACATACCCAAACCTATGAGATTCGATGAAAGCAGTACTGAGAGAAAAAAATCATAGCTTGGAGTGCTTCCAAAAAGAAACTGGAGAGAGCATACTATAGCAACTTTAGAGCACAGTTGAAAGCTCTAGACAAAAGGAAGCAGATCTGCCAAGGAGGAGTAGACTTCAAGAAATAACCAAACTCAGAGCAGAAATTGACCAAATAGAAACAAAAAGAACCATTCAAAGAATCAATAAGACCAAGAGCTGGTTCTTTGAGAAAATTAACAAGACTGAGAAACCCTTAGCCACACTAACTAGAGGACAAAGAGAGAATTCCAAACTAAGAAAATCAGAAATGAAACTGGAGACATAATAACTAAACCTGAGGAAATTCAAGAAATCATCAGATCCTATTACAAAAGCCTATACTCAACAAAGCTGGAAAATCTGGAGAAAATGGATGAATTCCTAGACAGATACCAGATACTAAAGTTAATCCAGGACCAGGTAAAACATCTAAGTAACCCCATAACACCTAAAGAAATAGAAGCAGTCATTAAAAGCATCCCAACCAAAAAAAAACTGAGGTCCAGATGGGTTCAGTGCAGAATTTTATCAGACATTTATTGACAACATAATACCAATACTCTCCAAACTATTACACACACACACACACACACACACACACACACACACACGCACACGCACACGCACACGCACACACACACACAAATAAATCTGATGGAACACCACCTAACTCTTTTTTTGAGGCCACAATAACCCTTGTTCCTGAACAACACAAAGACCCTAAAAGAAAAGAGAACTTCAGACCAATCTCACTTATAAACATTGATGCAAAACTAATCAACAAAATTTTTGCAAACTGAATCAAGGAACACATCAAAACTATCATTCACCATGATCAAGTAGGCTTCATACCTGGAATTCAGGGATAGTTTAATATATGGAAATCCATCAGTGTAATCCACCATATAAACAAACACAAAGAACAAAACCACATGGTCATCTCATTAGATGCAGAGTAAGCATTTGACAAAATTCAACACCCTCTCATATTAAAAGTCTTGGAAAGAACAGGAATCCAACGCCCATACCTAAACATAATAAAAGCAATATACAGCAAACCAACAGCCATCACTTAAAGGTGGCAAACTTGAAGCAATCCCACTAAAATCAGGGACTTGACAAGGCTGCCCAAATGCCCACTACATACTCAACATAGTACTAGAAGTCCTGGCCAGAGCAATTAGACAGCAAAGGGAAATAAATGGGATAGAAATTGGAAAGGAAGAACTAAAAACTTCACTTTTTGCAAATAACATGATAGTATACTTAAGTGACCCCAATAATTTCACCAAAGAACTTCTACAGCTGATAAACAAGTTCAGCAAAGTGGCTTCATATAAAATTAACTCAAACAAATCAGGAGCTTTCTTCTACTGAAGAGACAAAACTGTGGAGAAAGAAATTAGGGAAAAGATACCCTTCACAATATTCACAAACAACATGAAATACCTTGGTATGACCCTTAACTAAGCAACTGAAGGA
Organism: Micromys minutus; assembly: GCF_963924665.1. Taxonomy (NCBI): domain Eukaryota; kingdom Metazoa; phylum Chordata; class Mammalia; order Rodentia; family Muridae; genus Micromys; species Micromys minutus. Next base: position 57,513,334 of record NC_137983.1, on the reverse strand, counting down.
CCTGTATGACAAGAACTTCTAACCTGTAAAGAAGGAAATCAAGGAAGATCACAGAAAATGGAAAGATCTCCCATGCTCATGGATTGGAAGGATGAACATTGTAAAAATGGCCATGTTACCAAAAGCAATCTACAGATTCAATGCAATCCCCATCAAAATTCCAACCCAATTCTTCATAGACCTAGTAAGAACAATGTACAATTTTATCTGGAATAACAAAAGACCTAGAATAGAGAAATCCATCCTCAACAACAAGAAAGCATCTGCAAAAATCACCATCCCTGACCTCAAGCTATATTACAAAGCCATTGTGCTAAAAAAAAAAAAAAAAAAAAAAAAAAAAAAAAAACTCATGGTACTGATACAGAGATAGGCACGTGGATCAATGGAATAGAATAGAATCCAGAAATGAGCCTTCACATATAAGGTCACTTGAATTTGACAAAAGAGCTGTAAACATTCAATGGAAAAAGGACAGCCTCTTCAACAAATGATGTTGGTCAATCTGGCACAAATCATGCAGAAGAATAAAAATAGACCTTTTTTTTTTTAAAAAACAACTTTATTTTACAAAACAAAGATAAATGTACAGATTTTAAATATTTTTTGCTTGAAATTATACATTTTGTCAGTACTTTTTTTCAGATTTTAAAATAATTTTACATAAAATTATATGAATATATATTTTTAGTCAGTACTTGATTTTTTCAAAGGCTTGACAGTATGCATTGAAAACCTAATAGTTACAATGAGCGTAAAGTACATGCAAAAGAAAACAAAACATGGAAATAGTCAAAGTCTTCTTGTTTTGTAATTTTTTTGTTTTGTTTTCTTTATTTCTTGGACTTCATACAGTCTGTGAGTTGTTTCTGGGGGAGTGCAAGCCTCTGGGGTTAGCATCCCACTATCAGTGACTGCATATTATGTCTGTTCTTTTGTGACTGGGTTATCTCACTCAGGATGATATTCTCTAGATGCAGCCATTTTCTTAAGAATTTGGTTAAGTCATTGTTTCTGGTGGCTGAGTAGTATTCCATTGTGTAAATGTACCAAAATTTTTGTATCCAATCATCTTCTGAAGGACATCTGGGTTCTTTCCAGCTTCTGGCTATTATAAATAGAGCTGCTATGAACATTGTGGTGCATATATTTTGTTGTGTATTAAAGTGTCTCTGGGGTATATGCCCAGAAGTGGAATAGCTGCTTCATCAGGTAGTACTATGTCCAATTTTCTGAGGTATCGCCAGACTGATTTCCAGAGTGGTTGTATTAGTTTGCAACCCCACCAACAGTGGAGAAGTGTTCCTCTTTCTCCACAGCTTTGCCAGCATCTGCTGTCATCTGAGTTTTGGATCTTGGCCAATCTGACTGGTGTGAGGTGGAATCTCAGGGTTGTTTTGATTTGCATTTCCCTGATGGCTAAGGATGTTGAGCACTTCCTCAGATGTTTATCGGCCATTCGATGTTCCTCAACTGAGAAGGTTTTGTTTAGCTCTGTACCCCATTTTTAATAGGGTTATTTGATTCTCTGGTGTCTAGCTTTTTGAGTTCCTTGTATACCTTGGATATTAGGCCTCTTTCTGATGTGGAGTTGGTAAAGATCTTTTCCCATTCTGTTGGTTGCCGTTTTCTTTTCTTGACAATGTCCTTAGTCTTACAGAAACTTTGCAATCTCATTAAGTCCCATTTGTTAATCTTTGACCTTAGAGCTTAAGCCATTGGTGTTTTGTTCAGGAAATTTTCTCCTGTGCCTATGTGTTCTAAGGTTTTCCCTACTTTCTCATCTAATAGTTTCAGTGTATCTGCTTTAATGTGGAGATCTTTGATCCACTTACACTTGAGCTTTGTAGTAGACCCTTTCTTATCTCCTTTTCCAAACTCAAGTGCAAGTGCATCAACTAGAAAACATAGGCACAGGAAAAATATCCTGAACAGAACAACAATGGCTTCTGTTCTAATGTTAAACATTTATAAATGGGACTTAATGAGATTGCAAAATTTCTGTAAGGCTAAGGACACTGTCAAGAAAACCAAATGGAGAGGGATAATATCTTTACCAACCCCACATCCTATAGAGGCCTTATATCCAAGGTATATAAAGAACTCAAGAAGCTAGACTCCAGAGAATCAAACAACCCTATTAAAAATGGGGTACAGAGCTAAACAAAATGTTCTCAATTGAGGAATATCTCATGGCTGAGAAGCATCTTAGGAAGTGCTTGACATCATTAGCCTTCAAAGAAATGCAAATCAAAACAACTCTTAGATTCTACCTCACACCAATCAGAATGTCTAAGGTCAAAAATTCAGATAACATCAGACGCTGGCAAGGATTTAGAGAAAGGGAAACATTTCTCCACTTTTGGTGGGGTTTTAAACTGGTACAACCACCCTGGAAATTAGTCTGGAATTTTCTCAGAAAATTGGACATAGTACTACCTGGAGACCCACTTATTCCACTTCTGGGCATATACCCCTGAGAAGCTCCAACATACAACAAAGACATATGCACCACCATGTTTATAGCAGCCCTATTTACAATAGTCAGAAGCTGGGAAGAACCTAGATGTCCTTCAATAGATGAATAAATACAACAATTTTGGTGTATTTAAACAATGGAGTTCTACTCAGCTCTCAGAAACAATGACTTTATGAAATTCTTAAGAAAATGGATGCATCTAGAGAACATCATCCTGAGTGAGATAATCCAGTCACAAAAGAACAGACATAATATGCAGTTACTGCTAATTGGATACTAACCCCAGAAAGCTCTGAACACCCCAGAAACAACACATAGACTGTATGAAGTTCAAGAACAAAAAGAGAAAGAAAAAACCATTATGATTTATTTTTACACACCAAGAAAACTTTGACTAATTCCAGGTTACATATTTTTTTATATGTACTTATGCTCATTGTAACTAGTAAAACCACAATTCACACAACCAAACCTTTAAAAAACCAAGTATTGACAAAAATGTATTTGTATATTTTTATGCAAAAATGCTTAAAATCTGTACATTTATCCTTTTTTTAAAAATAATGTTGTTCAATTAAAAAATAGTTGAATATATATGCATATAAAAAAGAAAACAATATTAGAAATTCAAAGATGGTACCTGTTCTGTGTACTGATAATTTTAAATTTTTGAACTTGTATGAGGCACAGTTTTGACACTTGACACATCTTGGCACATACTGGTGTTCTTATATTTCATTTTTCTTCGTTTATAACCATTCTATGTTTTCAAGGAGATTAACGTCTTATTTGCATTCATTTATTTGAGGCAAAGTCTTGCTATGTATACTTTGATGGCCTTGTCCTTACCTAACCTGATCTCAAACTCATGCCAATGTCCCTGCCCCAACCCACAGACTGCTGGGATTATCACTGTGTAGTGCAACTCCTGGTTTTGAATATAGTTTTCTGAGTCTTGATACATATGTTACTATTATTTTCTTTTTTGATTTAGTATTACAAACAAATATTAGTTAATAAATGACAGCATTAAATTTGATGTAAGTAAATATGTTTAAGTATAGTATTTTCAAAAAATCATATGTACCAGATAACTCAATTACCTCAAAAATACAGTAGTGTTGTATCAATTTACATAGCCTTAAAAATATTGTAAGAGACACTAGATTCTTCCCCAAGTATGGGCAAAGCAATAAAGTATAGAAGTGTCACTATACACATAAACATAAATTATACTGTGTTCTTTCTCTTTTCATTTTGTAAAGAGTATTAACTTTGTTGACAGTAATTAGGCTGCTGTTTCTTTTTAAAAGATTCATTATTATTATTATTATTATTATTATTATTATTATTATTATTATTATTACCAACATTATTATTATTTAGTGAGAATATGACTGTGTGTGTGTGAATGTGTATGTATGACTGTGTTTAAGCATCGAGACATCTCTAAATTTGCACTCAGGCAAACTAGATTCAGTCACAAATGGGAAAATAAAGTAATTTCTACTTAGAACTCAAAAAAAAAAAAGAAAGAAAGGAAGAAAGAAAAGTGTTGGAAGCCATTTGTGCTGCACCCAGAGAAGGCACTGGCTTCCTGTTGATGATTCATCAAATAGAGCAGTTGTCCAGCCCTAGGGACACAGTGCGCATGTACCACGCACATCACAGCCGGCTCTCAGGGCATGCTAATGAGATACTGGAGGACGTACCAGTCAGGTAGCTACATGAGTCTCCTGGGCATTTATAAGCAGTGCACTTTTCTTCCATGTGTTCCTCTGCTCAAGAGTACTATACAATAAAGGTTGTTTACAGAAGAATCCTGTTGCCATGCGTCATTCTTGCTGGCGAGACGTAGGGCGTGTGACAAGTGGTGCCAAAAATCCCGGGAAGCCTTAACATCGCTGGTGCCAAGGGGAACCTTCAGTCTGCTGAAGTGGATTCAGAACTGAGAAAAGGTAAATTAAATAGGTAAGCTCAGAGAGACGTGTTCCTCTTTGAATTTTACGGAGGGCCAAGAGAGCGTGCCAAAAACGGAGGCATGTCCCTCTTTGGATTCTCTCCAGCAGTAGAAGGGTTACTGCTTGCATTAGTGGTAATTATCGCTGTGGAAGTTAGACAGAAAGTTATCACGCAGCACCAAGAGGGCCTGTCAGAAACAGAGCAGAATAAAATAGGGAGTGCACAAGGAATAAAATTAAAACAGTCTCCAAGAGGCATGTCCAAAATATGGCAGAAACAGAGCGGAATACAAAATGAAAGTGAAAAAAAAAAAAAAAAAACCAAAGGTGGAAAGACCACGGAGAGAGCCCCTGGAAAGATTGGCAGGAGAGGAAACAATTCAACCCCGGGAACTGAAGTACAAGTTTCCCGGAGAGGATACTTTGTATCCGCTAAAAAAGCAAAAAGCTTTAGAGCTAGCAGAGGACTTAAGAGGATAAATTGTTTGAGTCTGAGGAGGAAGATTTAGAGGAGGAGGCAGAAGAATATGAAGCAGAGTGATATCATCCGGGGTGGATGTCTCCTGTAGCAAGACCGAAAACTCTTAAAGCACTGGTAGCCTCTGCTCCTCCGCTTTATCCAGAGAGGAAGTGCATGTTCTCCTTTTGTTCACTGGAAACACGCCATGCCATCAAGCAAATGTTTTCTGTGTTCAAGGAAGATAATGGTGCCCGTGGTTATCACCCCCTCGAGCATAAGCAAGATAAAGAGTTGGCAGAGTCAGTCCAAACTTATGGAGTCACTGCTAAATATACAAAAAACCTGGGGAGGCTAATGCCACCTGGATTGCTGGTCGCTGGCCTATTTCCCAGCCAAAGTGTAATTTGTCTATTCCAGCCCAACCTAAGGGGTCACCCTTCTGTACAGGAAGAAGAGATTCAGCCCTGCCTCCTTAGACTGGCTGTCAATCTCAGGAAGTATGTTGGGCAGTTAAGGGCCTCTTTACCTTTTCTCCTAATATAGGAACTGTTTATAATAATACCTTAGAGAATTGATCTGGTTCAAGAACAGATAGATATATTGTGGCAGGTTGCCCAGCTGGGCTGCCAATGAAAGTTCTCAAGATTATGTGTGACCAGTATTCAGTATGAAAATTTTACCAAAACTGCAAATTATTCTAAACAATTATCTCAGTATCTTTTACATGTGTCCATTGATAACTGTTCAGGAGTCATTTTTGCTTCTCCTTTATCGTGAGAAAAGGTTTCTCCTGTTATTACTCATTGTCTTGAAGCGTGGAGTGCTTCAAGCATGGGGCATACCTAAAGTGTTAAAAACAGATAATGGTCCTGCCTATACTTGAGCAAAATTCAAGCAATTTTGCCATCACATGGGAGTTTCACTCCTGACAGGATTGGCTTATAATCCTCAGGGTCAAGGCATCATTGAACATGCTCATCGCACCCTAAAGGTATATTTAAACAAACAAAAAGGGGGAACTGAAGAGGTGCTCCTACACCCAAAATAGCCATTTCTACTATACTTCTTACCTTAAATATTTTAATTTTGGATGCTCATGGCCATTCAGCTGCCGAGCACAATGGACAATGGCCCGTTCCACCTAAAGAGTTAGTAAAATGGAAAGATGTCTTCACTAGTGATTGGAAAGAACCGGATCCTATCTTAATATGATTCAGGGGAGCTATTTGTGTGTTTCCACAGGGTGAAGAAAGCCTGATTTGGATCCCAGAAAGCCTAAACATTGAGTGCTACCAGAAAAAGATGCTGTTCCACCTGCTTCTGATGAGCCTGTCCTGCATGATGATTCAAGCGGAACCGCAATGGGGGATTCTGTCGGTGTTTCCAAAACTGATGCCCATTCGCCATAATGCAAAACTACTTCCTCATTTGTTTGGCACCAATAAAACCTTTGATGTACTGTACTTGCCCTTAGACACTGAGATAGCAGGGTTAGGGGAAAATAGAACTTTTGCCTTATCAGGTAGTTTTTGGCATGCTTTTGTGCAGAGGGACTGTGTTTCTGCTCTAGATGGTGTGCAAACTCTGTACTCAACAACAATGTGACAAAGTGGTCATAGCGCAAGCTCTTGCTGCACTCAAAATGGGCACCTCTCCCTCTGTTTGGCTTAGTAAAAGTGATGGGTCTCTGTCTGGATAGCCCTAGCACCCTGAGCTTTTGAGGCACTGCACCAGGAATGGGTGTCCTACACATAGGCAGCCTTTGCACCCTGCAGGGTTCATTCCCATTGCATGCTCGAAGCTGCCTTACCCAACATTAAAAGATATACTTAAGGAAATGTGATGGGTCTGTGTCTGGATAGCCCTTGCACCCTGAGCCTTTGAGGCATTGCACCAGGAATGAGTGTCCTACACATAGGCAGCCTTTGCACCCTGCGGGGCTCGTTCCCATTGCACACAGGAAGGTGCCTTACCCAAAATTGTTGCTGATCATGGTCTCGAACCTTAAAGGTCCAACAAGAGCCAGATGGTTGATCGGCCATGTTTTATTTAAGAAAAAAGGGGGAGATGTTGGAAGCCGTTTGTGCTGCACCTAAAGATGGCTCCGGCTTCCTGCCTATGATTCAGCAAACAAAGCTGTTGTCCAGCCTGAGGGATGCAGAGTGCATGTACCATGCACGTCACAGCCTGATCTCGGGGCACGCTAATGAGATACTGGAGGGTGCACCAATCAGGTAGCGACACGTGTCTCCTGGGCATTTATAAGCAGTGCACTTTTTCTCCACATGGTCCCCTGCTTAAGAGTACTGTACAATAAAGGTTGTTCTCAGAAGAATCCTGTTGCTGTGCGCTGTTCTTGCTGGCGAGACGTAGGGCGCGCGACAGAAAAGAAAAAGAATTCCAGGCCCCAGAGCATAAGAATTGTCTTGTTTTTAGTTTACCTAAATATAATATGGTTATTTTTGTAATAAGAGTAAAGAAAAATATATTATCAGATAACGAAATAAATAAAAAAAAATGTGTATACATCCATAGGGAAAAAAGATCTATTTATTCATAGATATATAATTTTAAACTGTGTGTTTGTGTATTATAAATAAAGCATCATTTTTACATTGATTTTTTTGGCAAATGTTTATAAACAGGGATAAACTGCTACTGTCTGAGTGTTGTCAATCATCACCATATTCCTTATAACAACTGTTATTGCTTGGACACACTGAAATTATCCTAGTACAAACAGTGTTGTGCACTCTGTGACAAAACAACACTCCAGAGCCTACTGAAAAGATACATTCCTCCAAAACAATAATATTAAAAATAAAATACACAATGGTATCAGTGCTCTCTGGTTGTAAAAAGTTACTTTCTCCGGCTGCAGTTTTCAAGCAAAGACCATCATTAAGCAACATCACAGGAACTGGTTTGAAAAAAAAAATCCCATGAAGGATAAACAGAAGGAGATACAATTTCTGCTTAGCATGTTGAAAATTTGATTTTATTTATTTTCTGTCTATGAGTGATTTTGTTTAGTACCAAGTACATCTAGATGTCAGAAATGTGTACCAAATACCATAATATTTGCATTAAGGATGTTGTGAACTACCATGTGGATGTCAGGAATTGAATTCAGTTGATTGTCAAAAGCTACAAAATTCTGCAACCATTGAGCAATATCTCCAGTCTAAGAGCCCTGTTTTAGACAGAGAGATTCCATGCAAGAGTTGAAGCATTCTCAGAGCCTCATGTTCTGACAAACAAGAAAAGGGAAGAGGGAGAAAACTAGACACTGATTTCCTGTCTGGTTTTATAGATTACCTTGCTTCAGATAATCCCTTCACCAGATTACAGACTATCTAGAATGTTTTAGTGACATGGTGAGGCAGTTGTCTCCCACCTATGTATGTCTGTTTGCTCTTATATCTGTAACCATGCTGTGGAAAACAGTGTCTTCTTTCTCCATACCAAGTATTTTTGATTAATTTAAATCATATACCAATTGACTTTCCATTTCTCTATAAAGTATGTTAATGCATTTCATATGTGAGAACAATGTGGTGGAGGGTTATAAGTAGTTAAGTTTAAATTCAGCAGAAATAGAAAGAAGAAATTAGACTTCTCAATTTCTATGCACAGAATCTAAGAGAGTAAATCCATTTATAAGAAGGTCAGGCATTGGTCATATTTTATAGCTGGTATGTGTGCACGCATGCGTGTGTATGGGTGTGTGCACATGTGTATGTGTATGTGTGTGTGAGATGGACTGGTCACTTATATAAACCCCAGTGTCTTACATACTGAAAATGAGCTTTCACTACAGAAATTTCTTAGACTATTTTTACTCAATATAATCTCAAACTGTATACTTTTTGTTAGATAACAATCAAGTTAATTAGCCTATTCATTGTACAGAAACACTGTTTTATCAATGCTACATTGAGTGGGTGGGAGTAGATTAACATATTTATTTAACAATTAATTAAACATATTTCATGAGAAATTTAAATTCCACCATCATAGGTATATATTAAAGATATAATTATACTTCTCACAAGTAGTAAGATTTATTCTGAAAAACTTTGCCAAAATTTCTGTAGTCTGGATATAAACCAAGAATCTGGTCTATTCCTACAGGGCAATACTCACCTTATAAAATAAAATTTATGTATTTACTTAATTATGCCATGGGATGCCCTTCATATTTATGGCTAAAGTTCAATTCAACTAAATTTTTTTGTGATGAGTCTACCTCTCAAACTGAATGAAATAATTAACTGATTTTCTAATCATAAATGAATCAGAAATCGATTAAATGAACACTTACCTCATGCCACAGACCATTAAAAAGGCAGTTGCAATAAAGCATCTCTGGACTTAATCAATATATGTCCTCCTATATTACACAGAGAAGAAAGCATTAAGGCACAGCTTAATCAATACCGTGAACCATGCTTTTATATAAGGAAAGTTGCAAGCTATTTGAATTGTTACTCATATAGGACTAAAGCTGAAGTTTAAATATGAAGCAGGCTCAATGTAACAGTATTTATGTGCTCTGACAATTTCAGTAATAAGTGTGATGTTGAACTGCTAATCAATCAAGAGCAAGTTGAGGAGTAACACAAATATTCCAAGAATAGATATATATAGTATGCTTATATTATTTATATTCATTTATATATGCATACATTCAAATGTATACTCCGATTTAAATAAGTCAAAAAACAAACATTGTTGTATTTTATGTATTACTTTTTCCACTTTAAAATGTTATGTGTTTCGGACATCATGATTTGAAGTTTTCACAGTTCTAATGCTCTGTAGAACCCATAGTAATGTTTTCTTTGGAAACAGCCATTTACAAACGATGACATCTTTCTATTCTCTGATTACTTTTTCTAGAATTTTCTTCTAAATCATTATTTTCTCAGAACGTTGTCTCAAGCTTATTTGTCCTTTCTAGTAGACAACCATGCTACTTCAGGGATTTATTATTTTTCCCTTTATAATAAGGAGGGGGAAATTAGCATGCCAACAAAACGTTGGATTCATTAGTTTTCACTCAAGTGAATTTCCTTTGGAGTGTTCTTTTCAAAGGAACTCAAATATTAAGGGGCAGCAGGTGCACCTGTTTTTTAGGGGAGTCTCCTTGACTTCAGCCAGACAGGAAGCCAGGAACCACTGAATCCTGCAGATATTGAAAAGATATGAAAAAACACCTCCTTATTTCCTTATTCATCCTTATTCCACTTTCTCCTTTTATTGCCTGTTCTCTAACCAAGACAGGCAAATTAAGTGATAACTTATTTTATTTTGTTATTTATCACAACCATTAATGAGAAATAAAGCTTTTGTTATATGCATAACAAAACTATGGAGAGTGAATCTAGGGATAGTCCATGGGGCAATGGAAAGAGAATGGGTAATTAGTAATGTGTGAGAAAACATCCAGCCTGTTACAAATATAGAATATACTGGATACCTATGAACTTTCCAAAAATATCTTAGATGAACTCTGGTGTGTCTGAAGTGTCATTGCTCAGTGTCAGTGGAAAGTACAGCCTTTGAATTATTTTCAAATACACCTTACCCCTTAGGATCTTCCTATACTGTGTGAGTCTTAGCCAATGCATTGGAAGTTAGTAGACTAGCCATAGCAGTTTGAAGATATGCAAATATGATGCACCCAGTCTTTCAAGGACAGTTTATCTTAGAATTACCAGTACCAAAAGAATCCAGTAGGTATTGTACCAGAAACACACAGTACTCAGTTTACAGTGCTGAATTAGTGAAACACATTTCAGCAAAATTCTAAGACTTTCTAGGTGAAGCATAAAAATATGTGAATGTTTCACACTAACATATCATTGATTTGTATAAGCTTGAACAAATCAGTAAAATTAAGGATTTACATAATTTTTTAAAGTTTTATTGGTTATTTTATTTACATTTCAAATTTTATCCCACTTTGAAGTTTCCCTTCCAGAAACCCTGCTGTCCTCTCCTTCTTCAGTCTGCTTCTAAGAGGGTGCTCTGTCACCCACCCACTCCCACTTCAGGGCCCTAGCATCTCTCTATGCTGGGACATTGATCATGCACAGAACCAAGGAGCTTCCCCTCCCATTGATCCCAGTTAAGGCAATCCTCTGCTATATATGTAGCTGGAGACATGGGTTTCTCTATGTGTACACTTTGGCTGGTAGTTTAGTCCCCGGGAGCTTTAAAAGGTCTGGTTGGCCAATATTGTTGTTCTTCCTATGGTTACAGATTCTTTCAGTTCAATTTTAAAAAAATGGTTTCTAAAGGTTCTAAAGGAACAAACCCACAACAATAGTTTTAGTTCATAAAATATGCTTTATACATTAACAAAAATTCATTGTTTCCAATAGCTGAGTAGTACTCCATTGTGTAAATGTACCAAAATTTCTGTATTTTTTTCTCTGTTGAAGGATATCTGGTTCTTTCCAGATTCTGGCTTCTATTAATAATGCTGTTATGAACATGGTGGAGCATGTATCCTTGTTAGATGTTGAAGCATCATTTGGGTATATGTCCAGGAGTGGAATAGCTAGGTCTTCAGGTAGTACTATGTCCAATTTTCTAAGGAACTGCCAGACTGATTTCCAAAGTCATTGTACCAGCTTGCAATCCCACCAACAATAGAGGAGTGTTCCTCTTTCTCCACATCTTCTCTAGCATCAGCTGTCACCTGAGTTTTTGATCTTAGCCATTCTGTCAATTGTGAGGTAAAATCTCAGGGTTGTTTTGATTTGCATTTCCATGACGACTAAGAGATGTTGATCATTTCTTTAGATGCTTCTTGGCCATTCAGTATTCTTCAGTTGAGAATTCTTTGTTTAGCTCTGGACCCCATTTTTAATAGAATTGTTTGATTCTCTGGAGTCTAAATTTTGAATTCTTTGTATATTGTATATTAGCCCTCTGTTAGATGTAGTATTGGTAAAGATCCCTTTCCAGTCCCTTGACTGCCATTTTGTCTTCTGAGGAGGTTATCTAGTCACAAAAGAACACACATGGCATGCACTCACTGATGAGCGCATACTAGCCCCAGAAACCTCTAGATACCCAAAAAACAATTCATAGACCTTATGAAGATCAAAAAGAAGGAAGATGAGAATGTGGATGCCTCAGTCCTTCTTAGAAAGGAGAAAAAAAAACACGGGAGGAAATACAAGTTCAAATAGAGGACCATGGTTTGAAGAAAGGATCTTAAAGAAGCTGTCTCACCTGGGTATTCACCCCATATGCAGCCACCAAACCCAAGCATTATTGTTCATGCCAAGAAGTACCTACTAGCAGGAACCAGATATGGATGCCTCTTAAGGGGCTCTGCCAGAGTCATACAGATACACCTGAGCATGCTTGGAGCTAACCATCAAACTGAACACAGGGACCCCACTGATGGTGATAAAGGACTGAAATAGCTTAAAGGGTTTGCAACCACAGGGGAAAACAACATTATCAACCAACCAAACTCTCCACAATCCCCATGGACTAAACCACCAACCATTGATCACACATAGAGATATTCATGGTTCCAGTTGCATATGTGGCATAAGATATCAGTGTCTGGCTTTATTGTGAGAAGAGACTTTTGGTCCAGTGAGGGCATGTTTTCTGAATGTAGGGGAATTTGAGGCACTAAGGTAAAGAGTGTGATTGGGAGATGGTGTACCTTCATGGAGAAATGTGGAGGGGAAGGGGAGATGGGATTTGTGGGGAAAGTAGCCAACATTGGAAAAGTAAATACAGAGAGTATCTAATAAAAATGTAAAAAATTAACATACAATTATTATTTTTTAATGACTTTATTTTACAAAACAAAGATAAATGTACAGATTTTAAACATTTTTTATCCTTCACTTGCTTAGTTAGAGTCACACCAAGGTTTTTCATAGTTTTTGTGACGATTGTGAAGGGTACATTTTCCCTAATTTCTTTCTCCACATGTTTGTCCTTTGAGTATAGGAAGGCTACTGATTTGTTCGAGTTAATTTTGTATCCAGCCACTTTGCTGAACTTGTTTATCAGCTGTAGAAGTTCTCTGGTGAAATTTTTGGGATCACTCAAGTACACTCTCATGTCATCGGCAAAGAGTGATGTTTTTATCTCTTCCTTTTCATTTTAATACCCTTGATCTCCTTTTGCTGTCTAATTGCTCCAGCCAGGAATTCCAGTACTATGTTGAATAGGTAGGGGGAGAGTGGGCAGCCTTGTAGAGTCCCTGATTTTAGTGGAATTGCTTCAAGATTCTCGCCATTAAGTTTGATGTTGGCTGTTGGTTTGCTGTATATTGCTTTTATTATGTTTAGGTATGGACCTTGGATTCCTGTTCTTCCCAGGACTTTTAACATGAAGGGGTGTTGGATTGTGTCAAATGCTTTCTCAGCATCTAGTGAGATGACCATGTGATTTTGATCTTTGAGTTTGTTTATATGGTGGATTACATTAATGGATTTCCTTATATTTAACCATCCCTGCATCCCAGGGATGAAGCCTACTTGGTCATGATGAATGATCTTTTTAATGTGTTCTTGGATTTGGTTTGCAAGGATTTTGTTGAGTATTTTTGCATCAATGTTCATAAGTGAGATTGGTCTGAAGTTTTCTTTCCTTGTAGGGTCTTTGTGTGGTTTAGGTATGAGGGTTATTGTAGCCTCAAAAAATGAGTTAGGTAGTATTCCATCTGATTCTATCTTTTGGAATATTTTGGAGAGCATTGCTGTTATATTTCCAATAAATGTCTGATAAAATTCTGAACTGAACCGGTCTGGACCTGGGCTTTTTTTGGTTGGGGGACTTTTGATGACTTCTTCTATTTCTTTAGCTGTTATAGGGTTATTTAGATGGTTTACTTGGTCCTGGTTTACTTTGGGATCTTATATCTGTCTAGGAATTCATCCATTTCCTCCAGATTTTCCAATTTTGTGGAGTATAAGTTTTTGTAGTAGGATCTGATGATTTCTTGAATTTCCTCAGTTTCAGTTTTTATGTCCACACTTTCCTTTCTGATGTTGTTAATTTGTATACTCTCTCTTTGCCCTCTAGTTAGTCTTGCTAGGGGTTTATCAATCTTGTTGATTTTCTCAAAGAACCAACTCTTGTTTTTGTTGATTTTTTCAATGGTTCTTTTTGATTCTATTTGGTCTATTTCTGCCCTAATTTTGATTATTTCTTGCCATCTACTCTTTTTGGGTATATCTGCTTCCTTCTGTTCTAGGGCTTTTAGCTGTGCTGTCAGGTTGCTGATGTAAGCTCTCTCCAGTTTCTTTTTGGAAGCACTTAGGGCTATGAGTTTTCCTCTCAGTACTGCTTTCATTGCATCCCATAGGATTGTGTAGGTTGTGTTTTCATTTTATTTGAATTGTAAAAAAATCCTTAATTCCTTTTTTTATTACTTCTTTGACCCTGCTATCCTTTAAAAGAGCGTTGTTTAGTTTCCATGTGTATGTGGGCTTTTTGTTGTCTTTGTTGTTGTTAAAGACCAGCCTTAGATCATGGTGATCTGAGAGGATGCATGGGAGTATTTCAATCTTCTTATTTCGATTGAGGCTTGCTCTGTGTCCAATTATGTGGTCAATTTTCGAGAAGGTGCCATGGGGTGGTGAGAAGAAGGTGTATTATTTTACTTTAGGATATGTTCTGTATATATCTATTAATTCTAGTTGGTTCAAAGTCTCTGCTAGTTTTGCAGTGTCCTTGTTCAGTTTCTTTTTCCATGATCTGTCCAGTTGTGAGAGAGGGGTATTAAAGTCTCCCACTATTATTGTGTGGGGTGAAATATATTTTTTGAGCTTTAGTATGATTTCTATTATGAATGTGGGTGCTTTTTTATTTGGAGCATATATGTTAAGGATTGAGGGTTTCTCCTGACAGATTTCCCTGATAATGAGTAAAAAGTGTCCTTCCTTATCGTTTTTGATAACTTTCGGTTGGAAATTTACTTTATTCGATATTAGAATACCCAACCCAGCTTGCTTCTTGGAGCTGTTTGCTTGGAAGTTTTTTTCCCACTCTTTAACTCTGAAATAGTGTCTGTCTTTGTCTCTGAGATGAGTTTCCGGTATGCAGCAAAAGGCTGGATTTTGTTTATGTATCCAGTCTGATAGCCTATGTCTCTTTATTGGGGAGTTGAGTCCATTTATGTTAATAGATATCAAGGAATAGTTGTTTCTGTTTCCTGCCATTATCGCTTTTGTGGGTTGAGTTGTGTTTGTGTCTTTTTCTTCTTTTTGTTTTCTTGTTTAGTTTTCTTGTTTTTACTAGGCTCTATTTTCCCTCATTGTATTGGGTTTTCCACCTATAATTCGTTGTAGTGCTGGGTTTGTGGTCAGATATTGTGTAAATTTTGATTTGTCTTGAAATATCTTCATCTCTCCATCGATGGTGATTGATAGTTTTGCTGGGTATAGCAGCTTGGGTTGGCACTTGTGTTCTCTTAGGCTGTGCATGATGTCTGTCCAGACTCTTCTAGCTTTCATAGTCTCTGTTGAGAAATCGGGTGTGAGTCTGATTGGCCTGCCTTTATGTTACCTGACCTTTTTCCCTTACTGCTTTTAGTATTCTTTCTTTGCTTTGGGCACTTGATGTTTTTACTATTATGTGTCGGGAGGTATTTCTTTTCTGTTCCAAACTATTTGGAGTTCTGAAGGCTTCTTTTATGCTCGTGGTCATTTCATTCTTGAGGGTAGGGAAGTTTTCTTCTACAATTTTGGTAAAGATATTTACTGTGCCTCTTAGTTGATACTCTTCTCCGTCTTCTATTCCTATTATCCTTAGGTTCGGTCTTCTCATTGTGTCCTGGATTTCCTGGACATTTTGGGTTAGGAGCTTTTTGTTTTTTGCATCTTCTCTGGCTGTTTTGTCTATGTTTGCAATGTTGTCTTCTGCCCCCGAGATTCTCTCTTCCATCTCTTGTAATCTATTGGAAATGCTTGCTTCTGTGATTCCTGGTTTTTTTTTTTTTTTTTTTTTTTTTTTTTTTAGGTGTTCTACCTCTAGTGTTATCTCTTTTTGTGTTTTCTTTATTGTGTCAATTTCCATTTTAAATTCCCTTTTCCATTCCTTCATCTCTTTGATTCTGTTTTCCTCCAGTCCTTTGAGTTCTTTGAGTGTTTTTCTTGTTTCCTCTTTAAAAGCTTCTGAATCTTTTTGCTTTTCCTTTCGTCCTTGTTTAAGCATCTTTATCAGCATCTTGAGGTATGATTTCAGGTCTGTGTCTTCCTTTTCTGGAGTGTTTGGAATTCCGATGTTTGCTATTATGGGAGAGCTGGGTTCTGATGTTGCCAGGTTGTCTTGGTTTCCTTGGGATATACTCTTTCGCTTTCCTCTTGCCATTTTGTTGTCAGTGATATGTTCTTGCCTTTCCCTTGTATCTTGTCTGTGTCCCTGGATCTTCACTGGTCCAGGTCCAGATGGGTTGAGCCCTGTTCTATGCCTCAGAGTTGCTGGGTGGGAACAGAAGTTCCAAAGTTCTATTCCTGGTCGCTTGATCAGACAGGTTGGGGCAGGGTAAGGCAGGGGGTGCACTTTCTGTGTGAACTCTGCAGAGATCTCTCTGCTCTCTGGAGACCCAGGTCTCCCACCCACCAGTTGCTCAGCCTCTACGAGCCGCCGTTCTGGGTGGCAGATGGGCCAGCCTCTGCTCTGTGTCCTGAAGTCACCTCCGGGTTGAAACAGAAGTTTCTAAGGTCTGTTCCTGGTCACTGGATCAGGCAGGACAGGGTAGGTCAAAGCAGGGGGTGCACTTTTTGTGTGCACTCCGCAGAGATCCCTCTGCTCCCCAGCAGCCTAGGTCTCCCACTCCCCAGTTGTTCAGCCTTTACGAGCTGCTGTTCCATGTGGCAGATGGGCCAGGCTCCGCTCTGCGTCCTGATGTCGCCGCTGGGTGGAAACAGAAGTTCAAAATTTCTGTTCCTGGTCGCTGGATCGGGCAGGGAAGGGCAGGGCAAGGCAGGGGGTCCACTTTCTGTGTGCACTCCGCAGAGATCTCTCTGCTCCTGAGCAGCCCAGGTCTTCCACCCACCAGTTGCTCAGCCTCTACGAGCCGCCGTTCCGGGTGGCAGATGGGCCAGGCTACCAACATACAATTATTATATGCAATATTATTAGATATATAAATTATTAAAATATATAAAATGTGTGTATGTGTAGACACAGAATGGATAATGGATATTTTATTTAAAACTTTTGTGTTGAGAGTATAGCAAAGAATCTGAGATGTTCTTCTTTCAACACACTGATGCCAACAATTTTTTATTCAGGTTGTTGCAAGTTGTTATGTGTGAATCATTAGTAATACAAAACCTATCATTTAATAATCTCCACTGAAGATTCTCTTCTCTGTGTCTTTGTCTCTCTCTCTCTCTCTTCTCTCTCTCTCTCTCTCTCTCTCTCTCTCTCTCTCACACACACACACACACACACACACACACACACACACACATACACACACAGAGTCATACACACACACACACACAGAGAGAGAGAGAGAGAGAGAGAGAGTGAGCAAGAGATTTCTATACCAAGCTGTAAATAAACACCCTGTTTTCACATAATGTGCATTATTTTCCTGTATCTATAATAGAATATTTTATTCATTTTCTAAATCTAGGATAGAATATTCTACTGGAACCATCATAAAGGATAGATAATAATCCTACTTTATCCATATATTGAACAAAGTCCCATTCAGAGATTTTCATTTGATTGTTTGAGGTATGTGTGTGTGTATGTATGTATGTATATATACCTATATATACTTATGTATACATACATAAGTATATACATATATAGATATATATGTTAGGCTTAATGTTTCACTACATAACTCAGAATTTTGAGAAGAATATAGTTTTTGACATCCCAAAGATTTAATAAACATGGAAAACCTTGTTTTCCAAATAGTTTGCAAATTTTTCCAAAAGTACACATTTTCATATAAGAAAATGTACATTGGCAAAAATAACCATGGAACAAATATGTTTAGATTGATAAACCATTTCATCAACTTGAAAATCTCTGGTATTCTCATCTGGTGTTTGATATACTTGTCTGTGTCCATATGCTTTCTGAATAGGTACTCCCAGCATCTCTACTTGCTCTCCATACCTATAGCTGAAGAAAACTGAGCTAAGCAAAGTATCTTTATTATGTTACTAAAAAATATTGCATAAATAATTCTACAATTAGATATGTGCATCTCATGCATGCGTACAGAACAGCTTATTACAAGTAATTTGCCTCTGGGAATATGACATAATATATGGCACATACAATTTATATAGCCTACCTAGTCTGTAAATATAGCTTCTTCCTGTTTGGCTTCAGGGATGCGCACACTGCCAAAGCAGAGCTTATGTTTAAGGCATCCCACAATTTTTGTGGAAGTAAGCCTTGGAATGAATAACACTTGACATTTTAAAGACAATTTTAATTGGAGAAACTTTTTTTTCTTTTAAAAATAATGACATTGGGGAAGGTTAAATCTGTTTTAGTTTGAAATTTTCTCTTTCTGGAGGCTGAGCACCAGGGTCCTCAGCAAGTGAAGTGGGCTTACAATGGCATGGATATATCTCTGGTTTAGGTCAAAGGTAGCATTTTGAATCCTTTAGGCCAAGTCTGGGATCTACCCACAGCTACACTGAAGGTTTAACTGGAATACCTCCAAAGCATTTGGTTTACACTTTGTCTGCGCCTGCTATTAGGAAGCCAACGACAGAGTCCATGGCCTACCAAGTCATAAATATTTACTCTTTGGACCTTTCCTAAAAACTCTTGCCAAGCTCTGGTTCCAACTTTCAAAGCCAAAGGCTGGCCCAGCCATCAGTAATGGTGTAACAGAGAGTGCTATTCAGTGGACAGCTTAACATTACTGAGTTCAGTGTGCCAAAACCAACTTGTTAAATTTTATTTTGCATCATGTACAGCATTTTACTAACAGAACACTTTAGAAAGTGCAAGTAAAAAAAAAAAAAAAAAACTGCCAAAGATACATTTTTTTTCTTTCTTTAGCTCTTTCAGTTTTTAAGATGACTTTTTGAGGTTCATGTGCCTCCCTACACAACTTAGATTTTTCTACCAGTGATTTCGCTTAACAGCTCCTCTATGTCACTGTATACAGCTTAGAAGATTCAAGGGTTTCAGATCTGTGAATAAAATTTAGCTCTTTCAACCCCACCGTCAGTGATATTACATACTCAAAGAGATAAATATCTACATTCTGAAATCGCTACCAGCAGATTGTGTATAATATGATGCAGAAGTCAGAAATGCTACTAGGAGCCAGTTGAAATAGTCAGTCCATCCAGCCACATTATATAGCAGGCACATATCCAGCACTGCCATTTGAGAAAAGATTATCAACACTTATTTCTTAGCACAAAATGTAGGAATGGAATCAGCCATGTGGTGCTAAATTAACATGGAGGGCAATAAACTATAGCTCCTTTGAGCTGTCCCTTTCTCAATAGGAATCACATGCTGTAGTTTTTAAGTGGAATAATTTGGGGCATAATAAATACTTTTAATATTCTTGAATTTGAGGGCTAGTCAAATGGGCCCTAACATTCCAAATTTGATCCTGATTAATAATGGAAAGGAGCTTGAAATTGTGTCTATTATCAATCAGAACTGAACTACATGCAATAATGAATTTTATTTAATTTTTACCAGAAAGCACATACCTTAGTCATGGCAAATGCATTCCAGTATGTCCACTCTTTCTTTCTTACCTGTGGGGAATATTGCTGCTCTGTATTGTACTGTGTTACATGATAATTTTTTCGGGTATATTTCCAGATATGGATATAAATGTTACAATTAATACCCTGTGTGTATAAACAGGAATTCTGCTGCAACAGAGCTCAGAAATCACCTGGTTGAAATGCCATCTCCATCTCAGAGAGGTCAGGCTTGGGTTTAATGACCTATCATTGATCTTCCAGGATGGGGTTAAGAGTAGATATCAGACATAAATGTTTGGTTCAAGGATGGGGACAGGGGATAAAAGAGAAAGGAAAGTTCCTGATGGCATTCTACCTTAAAATTTGATAAGGATATATTTTGCTCTGGTCATTCTCTCTCTTAGCAGCTTCTCTGTATGAACAACACTAGTTGTATAGAATGAACATGTCTTCAGCTCTTCTCTGTATCCTTTCTATTAACTAGGCTTTTGGCTCCATATACACCTTATGCATGATTGTTAGTGAAGCACAGCCACCTTCATTTTGAGAAATGAGACTTTGAGGGCACACACCAAGAAGCCAGAATTTATTGTGAATGAGATTTGATGAAACTCTTGAAGTGCAAAGTGTTCAACACAGGGGCAGCTTGTATTTCTTAACATGATCCTCTGAAAGGCTTTCTACCTCGACAAATAACTTAGTATTGATATTTCTGAAGAAGATATGGAGTTGGCTTTGACCTTCCTTTCCCATAAAACTCCAATCAAGTTATGAGTAAGTGCTGCTCATTATGATTTAGAATACACAAAATTATGACCAAATATTTCAACTCAGATTATAGATATCTCCATCTTATCTGAAGCATGCTCCTAACAGGTTCTTGTTAATGCTTTGAAATCTCCACTTTACACCAAGAATTTGAACTCTTTAATTTCAACCAGCTTTTACCATAAATAATATGAACAAAATAAAACCCAAATAACATTACATACATACATACATATATACTTACATACATACATGCATGCATCCACAGAGAGACTTACAGTAAACATAAAAGTAGCAAAATAAAACTTGGACATTATCTACCTCACATACACTCTGGAAATTAGTCTGGCGATTCCTCGAAAAATTGGATATAGTGTTACCTGATAACACAGTTTTACCACTCCTGGTCAAGTACCCATAAGATTCTCCAACACATAGTAAGGATACATGTTTCACTATATTCATAACAGCCTTATTTATAATATCCAGAAGTTATTAAGAACCCAGATGTATTTCAATAGAGGAATGGATACAGAGAGTGTGGTATTTACAAAATGGAGTACTACTCAGCTATTAAAAGCAATGACTTCAAGAAATTGATAAGTAAGTGAATGGAACTAGATAATATCACCCAAAGTAACATAACTCAGTCACAAAGTAACTCACATTGTATGTTTTCAGTGATAAGTGAATAGTAGCTTAAAATTTCAGAACACACAATATATAATTTCATAGACCATATGAAGCTCAAAAAGTAGGAAGATCAAAATGTGGATGCTTCAGTCCTTTTTAGAAGGGGGAATAAATTACTCACAGGAAGAAATACATGGACAAAGAATGGAGCAGAGAATGAAGGAAAGGTCATCCAGAGACATCCCACCTGGGGATCCATCTCAAAGGCAACCACCAAACCGAGTCACTACTGCTGATGCCAAGAAGTGCTTCCTGACAACAGTCTGGTATAACTGATTCCTTAGGGGCTCTACCAGAGCCTTACTGATACAGAGGAAGATACTTGCAGCTAACCATCAGATAGACTGCAGGACCCTAATAAGGGAGTTAGAGAAAGGACTGAAGGAGCTGAAGAGATTTGCAACCCCATAAGAAAACCGACAATGTCAACCAACCATACCTCCCAGAGATCCCAGGGACTAAGCCACAAAATAAAGAGTACACATTTGGGACTGTAGCTCCAGCTGCATGTGTAGCAGAGGATGGTATTGTCTGTTATCAATAAGCAGAGAAGCCTTTATTCCTTTGGAAGCTTGTTTCCCTAGTGTAGAGTCATGCCAAGGTGTTGAAGTGGTAGTGAGTAGGTGAGAAGAAGAGCATCCTCATAGCAGCATGGGGAGAGGGCATTGGAAAAGGGGGACTGGGAAAGAGGATAACATTTGAAATGTAAATGAACTAACCAATATTAAAAAATATATCTAGCAAAAAGAAGGAGGTGGAGGAGAAGAAGGAGAAGGAGAAGAAGAAAGATTCTTTGTGTCTGGTTATAAATCAAAAATCTCAAGTTAAAAGTTCTGGTCAGCTAAAATTGTAAATCTAATTATATTAGCAAGACCAGTATCCACTAGAAAATTAATTAAATATCTTTAAAACATTCAATGTTCTGATTAATCTGATTGTGGCTGTGCACTGGATTAATCCTGGCACTGGGAGGCAGAAGCAGGCAGATGCCTATCAATTCCAGGCCAGTCTCAGCAACACTTCTAATTCCACTCCAGCCAGCCAAGGATAAACAGTGAGAATCTCTCTTTCTCTTTCTCTTTCTCTCTCTCTCTCTCTCTCTCTCTCTCTCTCTCTCTCTCTCTCTCTCTCTCTCTGTCTCCTAATAAAATTGTACTTCATTTATAGTGATATATGTAAGGTATTAATGTATCTGTCTATCTAAATAGTTTTGGAAGGGTGGCAAATTTACGTATATTTTTCTATTTATATAGTGGATGTCTTTATTCACAGATAATCTTCATTTAGTTAACAGACTCATGATAATATGCTTTTGAATTGTAAAAGAGGGGGACATTATAAGAATTTACTTTGATCTGTGTGGGTATGTGCACATTCGTACAATGTCAGTCTGTTCTTCTGTTGGCTTCTTAGCTACAGTTCTTGTAAGGCTAGTTAGCATATGGTGCCAGAACCATAGAAGCATCCGTACAGGGGATTGTTACTTGTCCATTATGGTTGCTTGTGCTATGTGTGTTTTGTTCTTCTGCCCCAAATTCTTAGAAATAATGATTTTGGGACCCAACTATATTTAAAATACCTAATCCATGTAGCTATGCATGTTCTCCAATTAGTTTTTAATTTAATAATCCTATTATTCTAAGTACTACTTTGTGTCTGTTAACATTATCTTCAGTTACATATGACCACCTTCATCTCCATCTGGTAACCAATCATCCTGCCTTTACACTATTCCAAAATATTCTCTCCCTATCGATGTCCCACCTCCTATGTCCTGTCTAGGTTACAGGCCAATCAGCTTTAATTGATAGTTGGTGCATCATTAACACATAAGAGATTTTCTCTGCAGTTGCTGAAAAACCACATTTTTGTCTTTTGTAGAATTAATGTGAAATTATGGCCCATGTGTCTAGTACCCCAAAAATAATATTTAAAGTTTCCTAAATGCAATAGTGGTAATATTTTTAAAAAGCAAAAAAATTAGGTCATTAGTATATAATTTCTTATACAGTTTTAGAAATCATACTTCCCTAAATTAAAAATATGAATAATAATAGTTTTTCAATGTTGAAAATTAGTACTTCTGGAAAAAATAAATTCTAACAGAATTGGAAGACATTTCAGATGTAAATATATATGTTTTGGCAAATGTGAGCTATGTTTAAAATTCAAGTTTATAAATCTAGTAAATAGTATATAACTGTATCTGCACACATATGTATATAATACTATTATAGGTATACATATACATACATATATATGTCCATAAATTTCAAAAAATTCAATCCCAGAGAAATAAATCTTCAACTAGATAAGCAATTATTATTATCTTGTTTTAAGTAACCATTTCAAACAATTTGCTTATCAAAATCCAACAGTGTGTACTTCATGAAAACTGAGTTCATTCTAGAACACATTGCCTAGAATTCTCAAACACAAAGAAAATGACAATTGACATAATGGAACACCGGTGAGCGATACTTCTAATGTCCTTTGGGTTCTAACCAGTGCAGTGCTCTGTGGAGCAGGTAGTGTGAGTCCTGAATCCATGAGCAAAGATAGGGCTAATCTGAAATCTGAAGCAACAATAAGTAGCCTCTTAATATCCAGTAAGTTTGTACACAGTTTTTCTTTGGCTCTTCCAAAATAGTTTATAATTTATAAACTGACAGGTATTTTGTATAAAAAGTCTCACAGCCATAGGATAGTCAGTATCCGCCCCCCCCCTTTTCCGAAGAAGAAGAAGTCATAACTGGGCAAACAGAACAGAGTTACATTGAATCATGGATAATATTATTGTAAGTAAAATCACAGTCCAACAAAGAAGCCTAGGACCTCCATGATAAATTTAAGACCTGTGATAATCAGGAAACACAAGAAACTCAAGAAAAGTTCAGTGTTCTGTTAACTACTACACAGTGTCTGAACACAATATAAACAATCACCTATTACTATAAGAATCAGAAAACGTCCAATGTAGGCATCACATTTTAAGTTTTTAAATTATTTTTATATATTTTCTTTAAACACTCTCTCCTTCACTTTCTCCCTTTTCTCCCTCCTTTCCCTTTCCTCTCCCTTCCCCTCCTGTCCCTCCTCTAAGTTTGTGTGTGTGTGTGTGTGTGTGTGTGTGTGTGTGTGTGTGTGTGTGTGTGTTTATGTATGGTCCATGGTTGAATATGTCTATGCTTGGGTTTGCATATTCATTCACACACATAAAATGGCTATGGAATTTATCTATATTGTATTATTTTATACATTCCAGTGCTTTTTGCTGAATGTCTGTCTGTCTGTTATGTGCTCTGGGTGGCCAGATTACAGTATTAGATCCCCAAGAACTGGAACTACAGTTGTGAGCTATCATGTGGCTATTGAGAATCAAAACTATATCCTTTGGGAGAACAGCACTCTTTACTGCTAAACCCTATTTCCAGTCCCCGGTTCAGGATTTTAAAGAGTTTTTTTGCACTGAACATTCTGGTGTCTTCCTTTGAGACAGGATCTCACCAGAGCTGAAGTCCATTTAGTTTTGGTTACTCTCAGTAGCCCCGGGAATCCACCAACCACTCCCTGAGCTGTGGTTCAGGCAAGCATGACTACACCTTGTGCTTTGCATTTGCGTTCTAGAGATCTGGACTCGGGTTCTGACGTTCAGACAGCAAACCCTTTCCTTCACTGAGACCTTAGGATTTTGTGTTCACTCACGTTTACACAGACAGTGAAAGTGTAAGCGAAGAGTTAACTAACATTTGCATAAAATGCTTAAAATTCAGACATGCATCCTCTCATTCAAATACTGCTTCTTTGAATATCATCCATAGAAGAATTCAACAAAACCAAGGAGAAAAAAAAAGGCAAATGAATGCTTTTCTATACTAAAATCTAAGAAATTCTATACCGAGTAGGTCTGAGAAACCAAGGAAGCATATGTTGAGATTGTATTTTCAATTTGATGGAACATTTTTGAAGTTTCTGTTTTGTTTGCAGTTCATTGTATACATAACACAGTAATGCACTGCAGTATATAAGTCACTAAAGGTACATGTTAACAGCACCTGTGGCCTAATCATCTATCCTGTATATTTCTGATCTCAATTGACCATGAAATCTAAGCTGGGTCTGACTTGGTTAGCACTTGGAATGGAGCCCTCCTGAGTACTAAATGTGTTTGTTCCTGCAGTCATCTAAAATTGCTTCCCAGCACCCACTTTGCAGCTTATGATCACCAGTGACTCTAGTTCCTGGGTTTAAAGTCCTCATTTGACCTCTGTGGGTATCAGGGGTAGACACCAGGTATGCACACACATACGTGCAGACAAATTACAAAAATAAAAATAGATAAATCTGAAACTGAACATGAAGAAACATGCTTCAGTAGGTCACATGGTGCAGATCAGTCTTCATTACTTAATCTGCTTTTCAAAGAATTTATAATTTTATAGGTCCATTGTATCTAAAGTAAATTCTCTGCTAATTTCTAGGTTGCTTTTGCCTGAGTTCCTTACAAATTTCAATAATAAATAATTTTAAAACTATTTATAAGAGAGGAAAATGAAAGCATGAACTACCAAATGTAAGACACAGGGCTACAACTTACAGAATGAAAACAAAGAAAATCAGAGTGATATATGTTAAAAGGCAGAACATTGGAAACTTATGAAAACATTAGGGTCATAATTTACCCAGGTTTGTTTTCTTGGGAACCAATGTGACTTTAATGTGGTAGGGAAAATGATATTAGTCACAAGAAAAATAGTAAAATTAAATTGAGGAGGAAATGAGACTTGGTGGAGTTGCTGAAGATTTTTTCCCTGACTCTTGACAGAGGTGAGGTTTTCTTGAGCCAACTGCATTTTCTATATACCTTCAGCATATTAATCAATGGGCATATTCTAAAGCAAATTTATATGTGCAAAGAGCCACAGAGTCAATAACTTAAAATAATGACTTACATTCCAATAGAACACTATGTTTGAAAGCTGTAGCCATTTCTACTCTGTGTGCACACCAGGATGACAATTTCAGCCTCACAGGATCAATAGTGTATTCGGAGCAAACAAAAGAGTTGAAACTCAGGCTCAAGAGTGGTGCTTTTACTCCAGGAGGGAGGTGGGTTCAAAAGCTGGCTCACACCCTCTCTCAGCTTGTGTTTACCACCTGGTTTCCTACTGATTGAACTCCCACCACTTCTCTTCTCTTGAAATCCTCCACAGTAATCAGATACTAGGAGATCACACTATGGCATGAAGGCAGAAATAAGATGAAAACTTGAGACAGACTGATGATCCATCTAAACCATCCCTGACACACGTGGGTAAAAATTCTCTAGGACAGGAACTGAACGCCACTGATAAGTCAAAAGACTTTGCCTTCCAGTTTGGATCCGAGACCTGAAATCACTGAGGTCAGGTACTGCCTGTTTGTGCAGTAGTCGGCTCAGACTCCTCTTGCTTTCTTTAAAAAGAACTTTGAAATACATAGCACAGTAAAGGTTTATACATATTAAGAATATTGTTGGGATAGTAGAGTTCTCCAAACTGTGTAGAACGTGCCCACATGAAGAGACAACTGTGGAAAACGATTAACAAAAGTTTTGGTCAGTATCACAAGGTTGAGAGCCAGACATCTGCATTCAGATCTCCATTTTATTCTTCCAGGAGAATTCTGAAACAACGTAAAACTATGAACATTGCTTAGTTCACATAAAATCGTTGATACATTTAAGGGATGAGGAAGGGATGATAAGCCCCAAAATGAACTCAAATCTCTAACAAAAGTGTCTAAGTGTCTTCCTACTGTCAAGGCAGTTGGCTGACTGTCCTCCAATTCAGAGATGCCTACTCAACTGAACCAGGGAGTGTATATGAGCTGCTGCAGGGTAGATGAACTTTACCTTCCTCTCTCATTTGAACGAAACAGATGGTGTCTTCCTTGCTTTGAAATAAAACAGCACTGTAGCATTCTTCTTCTGCTCCTCAGAGTCTCAGAAACTCAGTCATGGTTTAGTTTACGAATCGAGCATTGCTGAAATCAGATTTTATCGTAACAGGGTATGTTAGGGCCGCTGTACTTAAGATGTGAAACTCATATTTAGAGACGATTACGCACAGCAGCAATGTATTGATATGGACTTTATTAGCTTGCGGGTCTCTATATACAATGCATTGTATAGGAAGTTGATTTTGCTCCTGCTGACATTGCTTCCACCTTGCAGTTATATGAGCTGTAGCAAATCATGTTTAACAGTCTCTGGGGCTCAGGTCTCAGGCTTTTCATTCCCTTGGAAACACATTTTAAAAACTGGTGCAATTTGCAAGTATCATATGTCAGCATTCTAAGCAGTCTAAAAAAGTTAACCACTAATACATATAAATCTCAGGTCCACTTGATTAAATGACTTTGCTTAACGGGTAGACATTTAGTTACCAAGTGATTTTATCTTCAGTAATCTGATATCAGAGGATAAAGGGTGATTAGAAAGGCAAAAAAAAAAAAAAAAAGTGAGTGTGAGGAAGGAGCAAGATAGTTCTATCAATCAAAAGCTACAATATATATCCTGATGTTATTTAATTGTCTGAATCATAGAATTGTTTGTCTTCCATTCCCTGCGATGAAGCTATTATGCCTTGGTCATTCACAATGACTCAATGTCATCATAAAGAGAGAAGTGCAGGTTCTCATGTTCTACATCCTCATGGGTGTCAGCTTTGATGGAATGTGAGTTAGCCGTGGCCAGCTACAGAGACATGATGGAAGGGCTCCTTCAACACACCGAAGTCACATATTGAGGTAATAGAGCCTGAGACAAAGGTGGTTTTAATAAAGAATGCTTTTTATATTAGATGTATTTGTTTAGATTTATACTCTGTAGAGTCTGATGACAACTCAGTAATGATTGCTCCAGACCTCTGTATTAATAAGATTTAATATAGTAAAGTTTCAAGAAACGTGTTTTTTGAAATATTATGAGCCAGGAAATACTCCTCTGTAGCTGAATCTCATCAACAGATTTTATGAGTATAAATTCAAAGAATTATACATAGCTTCTAAGGAAAAAATGACCCAGACGCCAAAAAATTAGTTAACTAGCTCTTATGTATGACAGATACGTTAACCAGAATGTAATGCATCTTCCATGGACTTTTAGAAGCACTCCAATTTAGAGTTAAAAGAATCCATTGTGTTTATAGATGTATTGCATAAAATTTGTCAAAGATCTTGGACCAAAATCTTAGTTCTATATAATGCATAGTAGTTTTGGACATTTCAAAAAGTCTGTTCGGGTCTATAAAAAGAGTATGAAAAGCTGTATGTTTGGAATACAAAGAATTTTGCATGTATTCCATAAATTAACAACAGAAATAAATTTCCTCTGTAGTGGTAACATTATCCAAAAATATTTTCATCATACTGGTTCACTTTCAATGTAATTATTTCATGTCCTGAATTTTAAGAATATACTTATTTTAAAATACATAATTTGCCTAATTACTTCTTAACATCTAAGTCTATATCTAATATTTTGTGTTTTAAAGGTTAATAAAAATGGAAGTGACTTATGCTAAGTGCTTGGTTTGAAAATAAGAATATTATGTAAATTTCAGAACTATATAAAAAGTTGAAATGTAAAGACACTTACATAAATCCTTGTCAATGCATGTTCCAATTCCAGCAATGTTATAGCATTGATTTACAGTAGCATTTTGTCACAATTTCTTAGATGCAGTCTTCAAATGTAGAGTAGTTAAAAACATAAATTCAACTCAGAAACTGTATCCAAGCAAATGCTACCACACCTTGCTTCTTCTGAAGCCAATGCCTCAAAATAATTATATTATTTTAGGCGATTCTTTGAAGTCAATGGTCAATTGCTGGGAAAGTATGTTATATTGTTTTTTTATTATCTAAATATTTTATTGATCACCTATAATGTATAAACATTTGTGTATGTGTGTGTGTTCTTAAATGTCATTCTGATACTCTTTAACAATATTCATTTGAGTTAAGGTAACCATATAATCTATTCACAATATTATACAACTATTAATAAATTGTTTAAACTCCTTTTCTAAATTTTTATGTATTTGACTGAATTATCAATATTGACAAGTTCAAAACAGAATTATTTATTATCAGCTCAATAACTTACAAAATGAGATCATTAAAATCAGTGAAAATAAATGCTATAAAGCATTTATAATGAATCATGAAATTAATAATTTTAATGGGCCTGTTTTGGTCTCCTAAATATCTCACGACTTGTTATTAATATTAGTCTGTAGAAACAACAACAAATCCAAACATTTTCCAAATAACCTGGAAATGTCAGTGTGATATCACAATGACAAAGTGGTTGACAGGTTATTTTTTTACTTTGAATTTCTTTGATCTATATGAGAAACTCAGAAGCCTTCTGAATGCATAAATGTCACTTTAATAGGTATGTGTATATAAAAAAGTATTGTGTTTTGCCAAGGGAAGTGCTGCATACAACACTGAATGGCAAAATGGTTTCTAAATCAGTATTCACGAAAAGGCTCTGGTAAGCTGTATTCTAATTGATGTGCTACAATACTACGGGCAGAACTTCCCATCTGGAATGTGTCATTCCTTGCTTATAGTCTGCTAAATGGTCTGATCCTTGTTGACCACCCACTTAAAGAGCATAAGTCTGGGAATTACTAACTATCGATTGATCCTTTGCCGCGGGAGAACTAAACTTAATTTGTCTTACCATCTCCAATCATCTCCTAGTGTGTGCTTGTTGGGAATGGAGTTAATAATATTTAATATTTCTCCAGTGGCTTTCCCTTAAACTTTCCTCTTCATCATCTAATAAGTAATAAATTCTTCCAATATATTCTTTGCTAGATTCCTGTCTGATCTTATTCCTTTACCATTCAGCATAAAGCATTATCCCACCATTATTAAAACAAACACTTCCATTGTATTCTGTTACTTTCAAGGAAAATGTAGTTAGTGCATCTTTGCTTATTCCTCCTCCTATAAAAACACAAATAAACCAACACTCGAGAATATATAAACATATATGGTAGAGGAGATTGTACTGAAAAAGAGAGAGATGGGGAAACTAGACATGATAGCCTCAAGGGAAAACAAAATGATAAATTTTATAGAAAACTTTTTGCCTCTTACCTTTTACTCAGACTTGAGAAGGCTGATGCATCAATGCCAGTGCTATATTAACAAGGTGGGAAGAAGTGTAATAGTGTGTGTGTGTGTGTGTGTGAGAGAGAGAGAGAGAGAGAGAGAGAGAGAGAGAGAGAGAGAGAGAGAGAGACATTCAAAATATAAGTCCAGTGTAAAACACTTAATTTATAATCTAATAAAAATAACAGTCAGGAAGAAAAATATCAGTGAACCAGAAGAAAAGTTGAACATAATATGAAAATAAAGACAATAGAATGAAAAAATAATGAGCATAGATTAGTAAATCTTTGAGAATATATGAAGAATTTAACATTCTTGTCACTGGAGTCCCACATAGACTATAAAGAAGAGGTTGCTAAATATCTCTAGAAATAATTGGTAAAAAAAAGATCTTATAATGTTTTGATGCTCTTTAAAGGACTTAAATGTCTTCTTAACAAAATTAACTATTTCTAATACAGAAAAGAAGAGATAGAGATTATGGTATTTATTGAAAAATAAGGACAAGCATGTGAGGCTTGAAAACAGTGAGAGAAACATAGTACACATTTACAAGGGAAGTGGTTCCAAGCTCAGTGAGATTTTCATCAGAAACTGGTGAAGAAAGATAATAAAGGGACAGGATTTTTTTTTTTTTTACATATTGGAAGGAATGAATTGTCAACCTGATCTGTTAACCTGCAAATATTACTATTAATGAAGGAAAATCAAAGTTTCTCAGAGTAAAGAAAGCTAGAAATATTTTAAAAGATGGCTGAAGTAACAGTTTGAAGAGAAACTAGAATTCTGGAGAAAAAGTGAGCTTCATGCTATCCTCAGAGATTCATCCCATGCTCTTTCACGGAAGCCTACAGGGAAGCCTCAGGAACATCCAGGATAGACCCGTTTCTGCCAATCCTCATCATCCTGAGTCAATCTGGGTCAGAGCCAGCAGAGTTGATCAGCACACTCCCAGCTTCCTCTCAACTTTCCTAGAGAGGTCTGGGGGACCTCAGGAACATTAAGGTTCACCTGGGGCATAGCCAGCAAAGATGAGCATCATGGTGTTCTTTGAGCTCCATCCTCAGGCACATGGCTCTGCTGCTTTCCCCTAATGAAGCCTAGAGAAATGCAGGAACGTTCAGTTACACCTGTTACAACCAGGTGGCTAAAGAGCAGCTAGGAACATAAGTAAGAACAGCCTGGAAAATAAGGCAAATACAAAGCCACAGATATTCTTATGCAAACAAAGCACAAGAAGATGACCTTAACTCCAATCTTATGAAGATGATAGTGAACTTTAAAGAAGAAATGAGTGACTGTCTTAGAGAAATATTGGAAGATATAATACAACAAATGAAGGAAATGATTAAGCTGAAAACAGCAAAGAAAACACAAACAGGAATTCTTGAAATGGAAAACCAAGGGACAAGAACAGGAAGAAAAAACACAAGCATCAACAACAGAATACAAGAGCTGGAAGTGAGAATCACAGGCATAGAAGATATGATAGAAGAAAAATGATATATCTGTCAAAGAAAATGCTAAATATAAAACATCCCTCATACAAAACATCCAAGAAATTTGAGGCACTATAAAAAGAACAAAACAAACAAATATAGAGAATAACAAGAAGCCTATCAACTAGAAGGCCCAGAAAATATTTTCAACAAAATCATAGAAAAAAAATAGGAAAAGTTTACAAAACATCAACTAGATTAGACAAAAAATAATGTTCTTTTGCCACATAATAATAAAGACAAACAAAAAAACAAAAACAACAAATAGAACAACAACAAAAGAATATTAAAAGCTGCAAAAGAAAAAGACCAATTAACATATACAGGCAGACCTATGGAAAGTATACATGACTTCTCAACAGAAAATATAAAATCCAGAAGGGCCTGGGCTTGCACACTCTAAGGAACCATACATGTCAGCCCAGACTACTAAAACGAGCAAAATTCTCAATAACCATAAATGGAAAAAACAAGATATTCCATGAAAAACACAAATTTATATAATATGCAACCACAAAATTCATCTCTACAGTAGATAATAGCACCAAATCTTCCCAAGGGGGTTACCACACCTATAAAACCACCAGAATGAATAAATGAATAAATCCCCACCAGAAAAACCAAGGAAAGAAAAACACACATATCATCAACTTCTCTCTCTCTCTTCTCCCCCTTATTCTCTGTCCTCCCTTGTGTGTGTGTGTGACCCCAAAGATCCAAATAACAAGAATTTGCAATCATTGGTCATTAATATCTCTTAATTTGAGTGGACTCAATTTTGTAATAAAAATTATAGAAAAGCATTTGACAAAATTCAACACCCCTTCATGTTAAAAGTCCTGGAAAGAACAGGAACCCAAGGTCCATAACTAATCATAATAAAAGTAATATACAGCAAACCAACAACCAACATCAAACTTAATGGTGGAAAACTTGAAGCAATCCCACTAAAATCAGGGACTCATCAAGGCTGCCCACTCTCCCCCTACCTATTCAACATAGTACTGGAAGTCCTGGCTGGAGCAATTAGACAGCAAAAGGAAATCAAAGGGATACAAATTGGAAAGGAAGAAGTAAAAACATCACTTTTTGCAGATGACATGATAGTGTACTTAAGCGACCCCACAAATTCCACCAGAGAACTCCTACAGCTGATAAAAAAGTTCAGCAAAGTGGCTGGATATAAAATTAACTCAAACAAATCAGTAGCCTTCCTATATTCAAAGGACAAACATGTGGAAAAAGAAATTATGGAAAAGATACCCATCACAATAATCACAAAAACCATGAAATACCTTAGTGTGACTCTAACTAAGCAAGTAAAAGACCTGTATGACAAGAACTTCAAACCTCTAAAGAAGAAAATCGAGGAAGATCTCAGAAAATGGAAAGATCTCCCATGCTCATGGATTGGAAAGATCAACATTTTAAAAATGGCCATCCTACCAAAAGCATTCTACAGAATCAATGCAATCCTCATCAAAATTCCAACCCAGTTCTTTATTGAGTTGGAAAGATCAATGTGCTATTTCCTTTGGAATAAGAAAGACCTAGAATAGCAAAATCCATCCTCAAGAACAAGAAAACATCTGCAAGAATCACTATCCCTGACCTCAAGCTATATTACAAGGCAATTGTGCTGAAAACTGCATGGTACTGGTACAGAAATGGGCAAGTGGATCAATGGACTAGAATAGAAGATCCAGAAATGAGCCCTCACATATAGGGTCACCTGATTTTTGACAAAGGAGCTGTAAACATTCAATGGAAAAAGGACAGCCTATTCAACAAATGGTGTTGGTTGAACTGGCACTCAGCATGCAGAAGAATGAAAATAGACCCTTTCTTATTTCCTTGTACAAAGCTCAAGTGTAAGTGGATCAAAGATCTCCACATTAATCCAGATACACTGAAACTATTAGATGAGAAAGTAGGGAAAACCTTAGAACACATAGGCACAGGAGAAAGTTTTCTGAACAAAGCATAAATGGCTCAAGCTCTAAAGTTCAAGATTAACAAATGGGACTTAATGAGATTGCAAAGTTTCTGTAAGGCTAAGGATATTGTCAAGAAAACAAAACAGCAGCCAACAGAATGGGAAAAGATATTTACCAACTCCACATCAGATAGAGGCCTAATATCCAAGGTAGACAAAGAACACAAAAAGCTAGACACCAGAGAATCAAACAACCCTATTAAAAAATGGGGTACAGAGCTAAACAAAACATTCTCATTTGAGGAATATGGAAAGGCTGAGAAACATCTAAGGAAGTGCTCCACATCCTTAGCCATCAGGGAAATGCAAATCAAAACAAACCTGAGTTTCCATCTCATACCAGTCAGATTGGCCAAGATCCAAAACTCAGATGACAGCAGATGCTGGCGAGGTTTCGGAGAAAGAGGAACACTTCTCCACTGTTGGTGGGGTTGTAAACTGATTCAACCACTCTGGAAATCAGTCTGGCGATTCCTTAGAAAATTGGACATAGTACTTCCTGAAGATCCAGCTATTCCACTTCTGGGCATATACCCCAGAGACACTCCAATATACAACAAAGATACATGCACCACAATGTTCATAGCAGCTCTATTTATAATAGCTAGAAGCTGTAAAGAACGCAGATATCCTTCAGTAGATGAATGGATACAAAAATTGTGGTACATTTACACAATGGAGTACTACTCAGCTATCAGAAACAATGACTTAATCAAATTCTTAAGAAAATGGTTGCATCTAGAGAATATCATCCTGAGTGAGATAACCCAGTCACAAAAGAACAGACATAATATGCAGTCACTGATAGTGGGATGCTAACCCTTAGGCTTAGACTGCCACAGAAACAACTTACAAACTGTGTGAAGTTCAAGGAAAAAAAAAAAAAAAAAAAACATTACACTCAATCCTTACACACTAAGAAATCTTTGACTAATTCTGGGTTACATCCTGTTTTACATGTACTTTTTGCTCACTGTAACTAGTAAGACCTTAATGGAGAGTATCAAACCTTTAAAAAAATGATTAAAAATTTGTACATTTATGTTTGTTTATTAAAAATAAAGTTCTTCAATTAAAAAAAAGAATGAATGCAAAAACATGATTCCCTCATTTTGATGCAAGCAAGAAATGCACCTAAGCAAAAATAAATAAAGAAATAAATAAAAATAAATATAAAGAAATAAAAATTAAATAAAGAAAATATAGCTCTTCTCAGAGTAAAGAGTAAATTCAAATTTTCAAAGCAAACTAAAGAAGCAGACTGAAATAGCCATTCTAATATCATGCAAATTTAATCAAAAGGGATAGGGAAGGATACTCCATAATCACAAAAGAAAAAATGCACTAAGATGACTTCTCAATTCTGAATATTTATTCCCAAAGTACAAAGACAGCCAGATTTGTAAAATTAAAGAAAATACAAAACATAAATTACATAAAGTACCTTACACATTAATAGTGGGAGTTTTCAAAGCTCTACTCTCACCAATGAACAGGTAGTCAAGAATGAAATTAACAGAGACATAATGAAACTCAACTGTCATGAATCAGAGGGACCTAACATATATCTATAGAACATTTCACTCAGACAAAAAAGGATATATCTTCTTTTCATTATGTCACAGAGGTTTCTTGGAAATTGAACATGCTGTGGGTCAGAAATAAAGACTTGACAGATATAAGAAAATTGTAATGATACCTGTGTAGCTTATCAGGACATCATAGGTTATTGCTGGCCTTCAACAACAACAGAAAATACAGAAAGACAACGTACTCCTGGAAACTGAGCAACTCTCCACTTGATGATCACTGAGTGAGGGAAGAAATAAGGAACAAAATCAAAAACTTCATAGATTTTAATGAAAGTAAAGGTACACCCTATCCAAAATATGGGACACAATAAAACAATGCTAAGAGGAAAGTTTACAGCACTAAGGGCTTTCATAAAGAAATTTGAGGGATCTTATACCAGCATTATAAAACCACACCTAAGCTCTAGAACAAAAACAGGCAAATACAAACAAGAGAAGTAGATGGCAGGAAATAGTTAAGCTAAGGCTAAAATCAATAAATTAGAAACAAAGAGTATAATACAAAGAACCCAAAGGAAAGAGGAAGTTCATTGAAAAAAATCAACATGATAGACAACACTTTAACCTAACTAGCTAAAAGGCAGAGTAAACGATCCAAATTATAAAACTCAGAAATGAAAAGTGGGGTAATAACAACAAACACTGAAGAACCCCAAAGAATCCAGGGGTCTCCTATTAGCAAATATAAACAAACTAGATAAATTTCCTGATAGATACCATTTTACTGATGTTAAATCAAGATCAAACAAACATTTCAAACAATTCAAAAAAATCTGTTTTCCTAAGTAAATAGAAAACAGTGCCAGGTGACATTACAGTAAATTCTACCAGACTTTCAAAGAAGAGCTGATACAATACTCTCCAAACTAGAGATCGAGGGGGTGGGGAAAGATAAAGGAACACTGCCAAATGCATTTTATCAGACTACAGTTACCCTGATATCTAAACCATGGCAAGACTCAACAAAGAAAGAAATTTTCCAACCAATTTCCTTTATGAACATTGATGTGAATATACTAAATAACATACAAATCAAATAAATTGATATACTAAATAACATAACACATCAAAAATGTTATCCACTATGATGGTATTCACCAAGTAGGTTTCATCTCAGGTCTAACTAAATATAGAGTAAAGATTTAGCGCTGGCTGCCTTCCATGATTAAATCATTACATGTGCTTTTGGCCTGTCTACAGAGATGGAAGAGGCTTGATACGTTGCCTAGACTTCTTAGCTCTGACCACAGTACATATGAAGCATACCCCCTCAAGTAATGAGTCTGGGCCTCTAGGCTGGTACCACACAAAAGTGGAACCTGTCCTTTCTCTAAAATATAAATAAAATGCTAAAGTAACAGGTCTTTGCATGTGAGTTGGACTGGGAAGTAAGACATACACTCTGTAGAGCTGCTGAACCAGTTCCCACCCCACTGGACAGATGATAGTGCTTTTAACAGTTAGGTGAGAGGACCACTGGGAAAGGATGCCAAATAATACCATGTGCCTTTGCTCTTAAGGCTTCCCAATTAATTATAAAATTCCTCCTTCTGCTGAATTGGAAAGGCACATGAGTGAGCAGATGGACAGCCTTGGGGGTCTCTAGGGTCTATAGTCTTTTCTACAGTGAGGGCTTTTATTTGCTAATTGACAGTTACCAATTGAAGCCTAGTATCTGGGGGAGTGAACCAATGTAAGGCTATTCTCATTGTTTCTCTGATGTGTAGAATTTACACCTTCAGAAATAAATTCGATAATCTCATTCATCATGATTTGACTTAAATATTTTCTGTGACAAAACTTTAATAAATAGTTATTATAACCATGGCTTCTTACATTTAATTACTTTTTTAAAAATTCATTTGGTTCTGAGATAGCCTTTCACTGAAGCTCAGGCTGGCCTCATACAATCTTACTGTCTCAGCTTCACTGGTGCTACCTGATAGTTTTGCTTTTAGTCTGCTTCTGTGTGTGTGTGTGTGTGTGTGTGTGTGTGTGTGTGTATGTGTGTGTGTGTGTGTGTGTGTGTGTGTTGTGTGTCTCTGTGTGTGTCTGTGTCTGTGTCTCTGTGTGTGTGTCTGTGTGTGTTCTAACCATATGTGAAGCTTCATGAGAATAGGAACTATGTTAGATTTTTAAGACAAGAAAGCAGAAGGAACTCAACAAATCTTTATTTAATAAATCTACCATTAAAAATACGATTATATAAGTAAATAAATAGCTGATCTACAAAGTTAATTAACAGGACATAGAATGTGTATATCATTGTTAAATTGATATAAGAGGACCAGTCATGAGATGGTATACAAAATAAGCCTAAGATAGCTTCATATGCAGACAGTGAACCAAATTAGGAAGAAAATGATGGGGAAAAAAAATCAGATACGGTTTTACTTGATTTCTTGAAAGTTTCAAGAAATAGTTTATTAGGGCCAAAAATTGGGTAGAGCCAGTAATTATACAACTACCTTAATGTATAGAGTAAGATGTGAAATAGTTTGATTTGACTCACTATAGGCTAATGATAGAGCTTACTGTAATTGTACTACTGAACTTGCCATACAACAGAATATGGAAAATAGTATTAAGTTCTTCGTAAATAGTAAAACCATTGAAAGACACAAAAGTTAATAGAAACTCCTGCCTATCAGGGAGTACCTCTGATTGAAGGTTAAGATAGATTGTACTATATTCTAGGATTCAGAAGGGAATTCGTAAAAGGTAGTATAGTATTGCATGGAATAAGTGTCATCATTATTGCTATTATTTATTAGTTCTTTATAGAAGTCAGCAATTGTCAATAGAATATAGTATGCATTATTTTATTAAAAAACAGCTGTCAATTAAAAATTTAGAAGTAGTTAATACTTTCTGAGAGGATTAATAGTAATTGAGAATACACAATCACAATGTGTAAAGTTAACACAGAAAGCAAGTGGCAAATAATAGAATAAATGTAGAAAACTTCTCTTGGAACTTAGTAAAACAGAGGTTTGGACACATTGTTGAGTTGGAGATGTTGTCAGTAGTCTCCAAGGACCTATCTGAGTGAATGTGTGTGAAGGGACAAAAGTCTGAACTGGTGGCATATGGAAATGAGATGGTGACCAGACCTGTGATAGTCTGTGATGCCTCTCCCTGAAGTACACAGTGAACCACTTCCCTGGAAGCAGAGTTTATACTGCAGAAGGCAACTATCAGACTAAAGGTTAAATGCTTCTCCAGACACAAAGAGATTACATGATAATTTGATATATATTCAGGTTGGATTCTAGTTTGTAGGTGAACAATGTAACTATTTAAAATCTCTAACTGTAAACAGAAGAAGAAAGGCAGCAAGATAGAATGTGTTTTGAGTACCTCAGAGAGCAACCAGCATGATGGAGATACCATCACACATGCATGCATACACATGCCTAGGGGGTGAGACAGACAACCAAACTCCAAGAAGGAGATAGAGACATATAGAT
Source organism: Micromys minutus (assembly GCF_963924665.1). NCBI lineage: Eukaryota > Metazoa > Chordata > Mammalia > Rodentia > Muridae > Micromys > Micromys minutus. The sequence goes on along the minus strand of NC_137983.1, from coordinate 57,474,540 downwards.
GAGAGAAAGAAATAAAATCCCCCTTTCCTCCCTACAGCCCTTTCCAGTTTCTCTCCTATTCCCTCAAATTAATCACCTCTTTTCCTATATTATTGTTACATATATATATATATATATATATATATATATATATATATATATATATGTGTGTGTGTGTGTGTGTGTGTGTGTGTGTGTGTGTGTGTGTGTGTGTGTGTATGTATTTGTACCCACAAATACTTAATTACAACCTTAAAAATGTATTCATATACTTTTATGCAAAATGCTGAAAATTTGTACATTTATCTTTGGTTTTCAAAATAAAGTTTTTCAATTAAAAAAATAAAATAAATAAAATAAATTCCTAAAATTATATCAGTGATTATTAAGCAAAAAAAAAATACAAAGATGGATAGATGGATATATGAGTGGATGATAGACAGACAGACTGACAGACAGAGGCATACATAAAGACAGCACAGGTACAGATAAAGAGGGAGACACAAAGGCAGTGACAGGGAAATATTCAGGAAGGGTCCCAAGGGCATACATTCCTGATATCTTAAAGGAATAAGGGTAGGAAGTAGGACTGATCAGAGTCTCAACCTACAGCACAGCTTAGAAATAGGATAACCTAGGCAAGGATAATGGAGAAAGACCTATAAGTAAGATTATGATACTTAACTTTTGTGAGAAATGCTAGGTAAGTCTGGCTTCTGTGGTGCCTCCTGCTTTGCTAGGCCTGCAAAAAATGTTATGGAATGGTGGTTTGTTGGTCAAAATTGAATGTTGCGATGTCTCAGATCAAAGCACCTATACATTTGTCCAGATTGAACTGGTGCATGGATCAATGCTGGTAATTTCTGTGTGCACTTATCTCCTGGAAAGGGTAGATTGGTCTATATCTTTCCAGGGCACAACTGTTCAAACCACCTCATAGTAGTTCTATGCATGAGCTTCTTGCCCTTGGCTATCCTATGGCCATCCTAATATCTCAATAACATTTCTTCTCTTAACTGTTCTGATGTAGCACCCAGCTTCTTCTGGAATTTAATACAATATAAATGTGTGTGTATGTGTGTGTGTGTGTGTGTGTGTGTGTGAATTTATATGGAGGTCATATTTCACCTTCATTACCATTATTCAGAAACAGTTTACCTTATTTTTTATTAGATATTTTACTTATTTACATTTGAAATATTATCACCTTTCCTGATTTCCCCTCTGGAAACCCCCTATCCCATCATCCCTCCCTCTGCTAATATTGGTGCTCACTCACCCACTCAGTTCCACCTACCTGCCCTGGTATTCTTCTACAGTGGGGCATCAAGCCTTAAAAGGACCAAGAGCCTCTCCTCCTATTGATGTCATACAATGTCATCCTTTGCTACATATGTGGCTGGAGCCATGTGTACATCCATGTGTGCTCTTTGGATGGTGGTTTAGTTTCTGGAAACTCTGGGATGTATGGTTGGTTGATATTGTTGTTCTTCCTATTGGTTTCAAACACTTTTCTTTTATTAGCTAAAAGATGGTTGAGGATGGCAGGCTTTTTAGGTAACCCCAGGGCTACAACCATACCCACCTGTTATGAGCATAACTGTGTTTGGCTCTTTGTGTTATATCTGGGGACACAGCTCAGTTCCTGTATAAGCATTTAAGCCTTTGAAAATATAAAACTAAAGGGTCTGTATCTACAGAGCAATGGAGAAGAAAAAATCAATGTTATCCTATACATTGGGATTTTCTTCACTGTTGTGCATTGGAAGGAATTATAAGCAGATTGTGGCATGGTACTGGTGTTGCCTTCTGAGTACATTCTTAGAAATTCCTATGTCATATTTCTATGTACTACCCTCTTGATTGACCACTAAGCTGATTCCTTCACTTGGACATTGTGAACCATGTTGCATTAAACATAGTATATAAGTACCCCTGTGTCATGTTCACCTAGAGAATGAATCCAAAAGAGACAATCATATAAGCCTGGATCAGAAAGAAAGACAGGCCATGGTTTTCTCCATTTGTAAAGTGAGACTTTATACACATTAAATTGCTTATAGACACATAAAACCACAGGAAAAGGCAAGAGACTAAGAAGGTGAATGAATAGGAAGAGTGTAGGTGAGGTCAAAGTGTAGGATCACTAAGAGAAACTGTCTGTATGAGACTCACCATTGTATACAGTGAGTACGCAGCAGTAGGAAAAGACATTAATTTTTCAGAGCTTATTGTTTGAATTATAATTATTGTGCCATTTAAAAGAATTGTTCCACTGACTGTTTGAAATCCCATGAATACCTTCCACCTGTGTGACATAAACCAAATGTGTTGGAAAAGGGCAATAAGGACTTCAGTGGGAAAGCTTTGAAGATATTTAAATCCATGTGACTGATTTTCTAGGAGGCTGAAAATGAAAAAGAAAAGTAGAACAAATGTGGAATTTAATTGTTTTTCAGATGTATGGGCTGTGTCTGCTGTTGGCAGGAGTGGCAAGGATGAGTGTCTAAAGATTTCTGGTCCTGTCATGTCAGCTATGTGACAATTACAGGCACTTGGAATGAATCCTTGTTTGGTCCTGTATGCTATGCTTTGTGAAATTTTCATTTGGATTTTTCCTCATAATGTTTTCTTTTGTAAATGAGTGCCTTCATTCTCATAACCAATCAATTCTCTCTCTCTCTCTCTCTCTCTCTCTCTCTCTCTCTCCCTCCCTCCCTCCCTCCCTCCCTCCCTCCCTACCTCCCTCCCTACCTCCCTCCCTATCTCTTGAAGAAAGCACTCTGGTGCATTTCAATGTGTGTCCCCTCCCTCTCCCAGGTGCTGGATCTCCATCTTGGCACACACTTCCAAGAACCAGGTTTTGGTTAGCACGAAATTGTAGCTGGGATAATTGGCATACTGCTGCACACACACCTCTACTAAATATGCTCAACATAATCCTGCTCGCCACTGCTGCGTTCCTGCACATTTTTGGACTTCTCTGACCCGATGAAAGCAAAAGTTGCTAACAGATATGAGTGAACAGGTTTGTATGAAAGAATGCCTGTTAGCCAGATGGTCATGTGTTTGTGCACTGGAGCAGGGTCACAGACCTTGTATGGTCTTAATAAACAAAGTCAACGGACTTCATATGTACTTTGGCACTAATCTGTGGCCTATGGCATCATTTCCTGGGATTTAGTAGAATATTAATATAAAGGACTATTTCAGATTAGGCACACACAAGTGCTGTATTATAAATCAGTTTTAGTTTCTTTTTAATTTTTACTAAAAAGAATACCATATTGATTATAGTGTTGTTTATAGTGTTGACCTAGATACCTGTAAGTCTAGCTTGAGTTAAAGGTTACTTTTCTTTTGAGTTCCTTATTGACTTGTGTTTACTACTTTTAAAATACATATCACATACACACATGCCCATACATTTGATTTCCAGAATTATAATTTAGATAGGACAAGCTCATGTGTACAGGCTTAGCCTTTGGTTTAGAAGTGCACAGCACATTTGTTTTTGGATCCCCTCTTAATCTACTGTGACAACAAATTAGACTTTGATTTAAATTAAGGCAAATTGCAGGATAATTAGAAGTGGTTTCCTTTATTTTTTTACCGTTTCTCTCCAGTGTAACACCATTATATAATCTAGAAAAAAATAGGGAAGCACTTTGATGATTTGTTATTGGTTGCATTTCAGAATTGTATGTGTAAATATTGAATTAAGGAATTATCACTAATTTCTTAAAGTTTATGTTTCAAAATAAAGTATGAAGCTGAACAAACTCATTTTATTTGTTGTCTGTAGATATTCTCTGCATTTGTGCTTCCCAATGCAATCTAGACTGTTTGCTTGTCCTTGGAGATGTGTATGGATTAGGTAAGAGGCGCTGTATGAATAATGCCTATGTATTGGACAGTAGGATATAAGACCTGAGAACTTAGTCTCTCCTTTAGTTCTTAGGTTAAATGTAAATAATTGGTGTGTCTATTACTTCAATATTCAAACTGTAAGTGTACTGCATGTTCTTAACACTGCTTATTAAATATTCTATTGAATAAGAAATAAAAATTAAAAGTGGAAAGTAAGATGGGTCATCAGGTAACATCCACGTGGTGCCAAGTCTGACAACCTGACTTTGATCCATGGAACTTACTGGGTGGAAGGAGAGAACCAAAACTTTCAAGTTCTCCTCTTGACTCCACAGGTAGGCAGCAGTGGATGCATTTCCTTCCCTTCTGAGTACTTGGGTGTTCACACACACACATGTGTGAGCACATGCAAGCAAGCACACACATACACAAACACACACACACTTGCATTCCAAAACACAAGTAAATAAATAAAGGTTATAAACAGTAAAGTATGAATTAGGTTAGGGAATGCTAGAAGAACAAGAACTTCAGTGTTTGATCACCTAAAAAACCAGACACTCCCTATCCCAACCCTTCACACCATGGGTCCTGCTGACCTGTCCTGTCTACTCCTGCAATGATTTAGAAATAGGAGTGAGAACTTGGTGATTTCATATTTTCTAAATTATTTAGTGACCCATAGAATCATTCATACAGAGTCAATGATGCCTCCACACTAGTAAGAAAGGTTTTGCACAATTGTTTTGTTACATTTTGTTATTCTTAGATTTCATATGTCTGATGAAAATCTCCTTTCTGTAATGTGAAATGGTCCAGAGGATGTTCATCTTTATGGAAGTGAAGAAGAGAAAGTTGATATTGAGAACATGAAAACTGAACTCAAAGAAATCACTAAGGAGAAGCTATAAGGGTCCACTAATTGTCCAAAAGATCTTGATTAGTTTAAATTAGTGCTAAAGACTGAGATTAGATGTCAAGTCCCAATCATCTTTTAATTTGATTTGGAAATTGAGTGACATGAAGACCTTTGTCCAAGATGCAGGTAACAAACATTGACAAGTATTATTGTAAATTATCTGGGATTTATTTTAAAAACAGAGATAAATGTACAGATTTTTAAAAGCCTTTTTGAATTAAACTATATAAATATATTTTTGTCAGTACTTGATTATTTTAAAGGTTTGATAGCATGCATTGAAATCTTACTAGTAACAATAAGCATAAAGTACATGTAAAACAAAACATAACATGGAAATAGTCAAAGTTTTTATGGTGTATAAAGATTAAACATTATGAGTTTTAAATACCAAGAATTGCCACAAGACTACATTCTTAACTCTTGAATTATTAATGATTTAAGGTCTAGGTGTACCACACTCTGAGTGGTTGCTATACAGTTATTTTCTTTCTTTTTTGTTTTTTTAGTGTAAATATATATGAATATATTTTTGTCAGTACTTGATTTTTTGAAAGGTTTGATAGTATGCATTGAAATCTTACTATTTACAGAGATCATAAAGTATATGTAAAACAAAATTAAACATGGAAATAGTCAAAGTTTTCTTGGGGTGTAACGATTAATCATAATGATTTTTAACTACCAAAAATTGCTACAAGTCTATCTTCTTAGCTCTTGAGTTATTAATGATTTAAGGTCTAGGGTGCTATACACTTATTATCATTTTTTTTCCTAAGAAGAACTGAGGCTTACACTTTTTGGCCTTTATTTTTCTTCCTTCTTTTCTTCTTTCCTTCTTTCCTTCCTTCCTTCCTTCCTTTCTATCTTTTTTAAGCTTCATGTGGTTTGTGAATTGTTTCTTGTGTATTTAGAGCTTTCTGGAAATAGTATCCAATTATCAGTGACTGAATATTATGTCTGTTCTTTCGTGACTGAGTTACCTCACTCAGGATCATATTCTCTAGATGCATCCATTTTCTTACGAATTTCATAAAGTCATTGTTTCTAATAGTTGAGTAGTACTTCGTTGTGTAAATGTACCACGATTTCTGTATCCATTCTTCTGTTGAAGGACATCTGGGTTCTTTCCAGCTTCTGGCTACTATAAATAAGGCTGCTATGAATATGGTGGAGCATCTGTCCTTATTGTATATTGGAGCATCTGTGGGTTTTATGCCCAGAAGTAGAACAACAGGGTCTTCAGGTAGTACTATGTCCAATTTTGGGGGAACCACCAGACTTATTTACAGAGTGGTTGTAACAGCTTACAACCCCACCAACAGTGGAGGAGTGTTCTGCTTTCTCCACATCCTCATCAGCATCTGCTGTCATGTGAATTTTTGATCTTAGCCATTCTTACAGGTATAAGGTGGAATCTATCTCATGGTTGTTTTTATTTGTATTTTCCTGATGACTAGGGATGTCAAGCATTTCCTTAGGTGCTTCTCAGCAATTTGGTATTCTTCACTTGATAATTTGTTGTTTAAATCTGTACCCCATTTTTAAATAGGATTGTTTGATTCTCTGGAGTCTAACTTCTTGAGTTCTTTGTATATATTGGATTTTAGACCTCTATCAGATGTGGAATTGGTAAAGATCCTTTCTCAGTATGTTGGCTACCATTTTTTTGACAGTGTCCTTAGCCTTATAGAAACTTTGCAATTTCATAAGGTTCCATAAGATCGATTCTTGATCTCAGTGCATAAGCCATTGGTGTTCTGTTCAACAGAATTTCCCCTGTGCCTCTGTGTTCTAAGCTTTTCCTCAAACATTTATTTTAGAATAAAATTTAATTGTGTTTTGAGACATGAAAATGATGAATGATGGCTACTTAAGACAACAAATAAAAGCCAAATATCTACATTTTTGTGCAGGCACAGATGGTTATATGTCATAAAGAAAACTATCAAACAGGGCTCTTCCACTTTGAATATTAGACCATACTTAAGTACAATTGGTTTAAAACCATTATGCAGCAGAGAGTGATCAATGGCACAACTTGATGACACAAATTATGGATCTCCTGAATATTATTCATTATTAATCTGTGAATGTTTATTTTTTATCATCATACCTTGTTATGAAAAAAATAAATTATAATACAATGGATCATCATTTCCATCATGCTGGTGGCTATATCTCACCATAACTACCAATTCCCCTAAAATATTATAGCAACATGGATGCTTAGGTCCAAGCAAAAGCCATTAAAATATCGAAAAACAGGGCTGGCCAAAATTAAGATGAATCATAACAAAAATGACGGATTCAGTGAATTATGTTGTGAAAGCCCAGTATTTGTCTGGGACTCACTCTGTTTAATCAACATGTCCTTGCACAGGACAAATGTGCATGCTGTAAGGTGAGATGCACATAAACATATTCAGAGTTCATTGGATTTTCCTCTCAGCTCCCTGCACCAAAAAGATAAATGTAATTTTGCCTGTAATAATAGGCTTGCTGGAAAAAAAAAATCATTAAATCTCTATTCAAAAGCTGTCCCTTCCCCCTCCCCATCTTCAAGGCTAACATATTTCAAGACTCAAGAAAGAGGATATGAATATTTACATAAAAATGAACTCATCCTGGAAAGAAGTAGAAGAATATAGTTCTGCTTTCATTTTCACCTTTTACATTTTCACTTGTTCGTTTGTAAGAGGTTTTATTGGCCTTTTAACTTAACTTATTTTTTGCTATTATATATTTAGGTATTAGACAGCACATTACCACTATATTTTCAGTAACAGTGTTTAGGACAAAATGTATGTTTTATGGTTTGACTTCAAGTAAAATAAATGGGCTGTGTTTTCTTCCCAAGCAGAAAATATCCTAAGAATAGTTGGAAACAAAGTAGTCATTTTTGTCCCAGGTAAACAAAAAATTGAAATGTAGAGGAGAAGGAAATGATTTTCATCCTTGCTCTTTATAACAGGTTTGTCTCACAGACAAACACTGGAATGTATTGTCAACATAATCTACTATGGCTATATTGTGAAAATCATTATTCAGCATATGCCTTGGCCAAAACAGCTTCTATTAAAACTACTTCTCAGAAAAAAAAATGAAGCTTAAAAGGAGCAAGCATGGTACTAGAACTATGTTTGAAAAAATTAATATCTAGAGACTTGTCAAACTTCATACTTTCCTTGAGCTCAGAAAAATTTTGTTTATTGGTTCTTGTCACTAGGAGTACATATCAAGCTGAGAAAAGAGATTCCTTCTGAAGAGAACTTAAACACAACTTCACAAAAAAGAAAAAACAAAACAAAACAAAAAACAAAAACAAAACCTCTTCATGGAAGAACATTACCAGCACACCCCCTCTTCTACTCAGTACTGACAATTTCATGATTATTTTTTTAATTTCTCAATTTAAAATTTCTTAAGCATTCAATGACATTGCAATTCCTATAGCAGATACCAAACAATTTGGGGTATAATTAGAGTTTGCAGATATAGTCCTATCTACTGAGATATATTTTAGGCAGGCCACCTGGGAACACTGTTCAAGCACAGTAAAAATAAACCACAGACCAATCCATACAAATGATGATTAAAATAATATTGTGACCAGATCAATGTCAGGAGACCACTATCATAAGTCTACAGTAGCATTAAAGCTACTGGGAGCCGCAGGTTCCTAGAATGAAACCCTCATTATTTGACTGTCATCCTATTATTACATGATAATTTTTTTATAGACTCAATCACAACAAGTGGTATGTGAAATTCCAACCAGAAGTGTGTTCCATATTTGTGAGACATTCTCTCTACCTGTGTATTGCTACTTTGCTCCTACAAATTAATATTGGTAATATAAATGTTGCTGAATTGTGTCTGTTTCATAGTACCTTATTGTTTTTCCTGATATAACCAATTTAAATATGCCTTTATTTACTTTCTTTTGTAACTTGTTATACATTTTAGGTGTTCTGATAGAAGGTTACCTTTCATATTTTTGCTGGTCTAATTCATTGTTTTATATTCAGGCAAAGGTCTTACATTTATCCAGCCTCAGGTTTGCTCTCTTTTAGAGATTTATCTGCATATTTCTCTATCAACTTGATTGCTCAGCTTGATTAAATCCAAATGAGTCAACCAACATAATCTGTAAACAAGAAAATGCAATTCATGTGCATACATGTTAAAATTTATGAATATAATTTTCTCATCGACTTCATTTAATAAATATAATAAAATATTGTCGATGGAGGTAATATAATGTTTAGCAAGTTCCTTTTCATTCTTTTTTTAAAAACTTGATTTATATTCTGGAATACTCTTTAGATCATAACACATGAAAATAAAGTAAATATTAGGGCTCTAGAATATTGAAAAATCCCTTGTTTTCTTTCACAATAATTCATAAAAATTAAAGAATGTCAATGTGGGTTTTTAGGCTTCATGCATCAAAGTGACGGAGTGGAAATTCAGGGAATAGCAGGCTGTTCCCCAGAGTCTGCTCCAGGTTGGGACCAGATGGTCCTTTCTTTCCCTCCTCTGTGAACAATTGGAGTACTTCTGACCACAGCTGCACTCTGGAGGGAAGTGCACAGAAACTGGATGTGTGAACTGAAAACCTATGGAAAGCTGGCTTTGGCAAGCCTAGGCAAGCTCAATTCTTAAGTTGGTAGGAGACCAGGAAATACTGAAGATATCCTCACCCATCTAGTGAACTCTGGCAGGCTGCTTTGGTTTTCCTTTTCTTCTCTTCCCTCACTGTTTTTTTTTTTTTTTGTTGTTGTTGTTGTTCTTAGTAAAATGGCTATTTGTTATATACAAAATCAAACACTTATTACAAAGTAACTTTAAGTAACTTTGTTGTCAGTCAAGGCAGAGAATGCTCATCAAAGATGAATATATTAAATACTTTCACGATATCATGAAGACATGGAGGGAAAAGTCATCTATTTCCAGTTTATATCTTTGCATACATATTGATCAATTAGTTTTATTACAAACAAATTTGAAGATGGTAGAGATTAAAGATTTCAAAATGGATGAGGGTTGGTTTAATTTAAATTATTTATAAATGTTTTAGTTTATGGCAATTCATATACTTCAACAATTTTTGCCCAATACAGTCCAATGAGTTGCTTAAAGGGATATAAGACCCAAAGAGATCAGAGAGGCTTAGTGGAGTGAAGAATGAGAGATTCATTAAGTAATTAAATTATAAGTTGCAGGTATTGAGGCAGGATCAGCCTATTTTAGACAGAAGTTATGCCTGTTCTTTTCTCCAAGATACTTAAAGTCTATGAGATTCTTTTATTGAAGAATTACATTAAAATTATATTTTTAGATAATAAGTAGCCAGTCTAAATTTCATGCAATTTAAAAATTGTATATATTATATTAGAAAAATTATAGTATCCACATACATAAATATCATGCCCACCTAGTTACATGCACTGTAGAGACATGTCTACCATTTAGTGGATTATTTTAATCACTATTCTTTTAGATTTTCAGGAATAAAATTAATACTTATGTTTAAAATATGATAATATATAATTTATCATGACGATGATTTTTTTTCCCATTTTACCTAATTCATGGTCACCTGAATATTGCCTGTCATAAATGCTCTCTCCCAACATGAAGCATCCATCAGGGTTGGTGTTTCCCAGTCAAGACATTATTATAAAAATCTAGTGTTTGTCCACAGCATTGTCTAAGTTATACTAGGATTGGTAGAAGATTATTGTGCATGTGAAATGTAAATTTCTATCTTAACATTTTGAAAACATGCCCTTTTCCTTTCTCAAACTCCCTTGTGTCATGTCTCCTTCCTACTGCAATGGTGAACAAGCTCATGCACAGCCCAGAATCTAGGAGCTGAGTCTATTTCTACCAGTTATGTTACTTAAGCATCTGGTTAGAAGAACCCACATTACAACCTTGACATAGCAGTTGAGAACAGTAGTAAATATAGATCATAAAATCATTGAATATGATGTATAAAAAGATCCCTGAGAAAAACCAGAGAACTTCATTTTCAATTGAAAGAACTGGAGCTTTGAACAGTTTATTGATTATTTCAAAACCAGATAGCTTATTACTGTCACATTGGAATTACGACCTAGATTATCTATCTGCTGCAGCAGCAATGCTTGGTATATCTTGTCTTTTCAGCCAACATTCATATCTCATGGTCATCAAAGCTGACATGGATGATTGTAAGAGTTGTTGAGCAGCTAGATTAACAGAGGGATCCAGAGAAGAATTCATGAAGATTTGCTTCATAAGAACCTTGCCCTCAGTATGATACTCAAAAGGTACATACCAACAGTACCTAGAAATATACCGTATCACGATCAGCCTTACGAATTCATCAAGCCTCATAAAACAGGATAGAAAACCAGAAAAAAAAGCAAGATGTGCTTGTTTTATGATTTGTGTATGTGTGCATGTTTACGTGCGTGGGTGCGTGCTTGCACAAACGTGCACATACTTGCATGTACCTAGTTCAAAAGAAGCAGAAGAATATGACACTGAGAAGGTACATATATATTAATTAAACATGTTCATTGTTTTGGCAGTGGCTGGAACATGTGGATTTATGTTTGAAAGTAAAAGTTCTTCATGCTTCTTGGAGATATTCTTTAGCTGTTAAAATGTTTTTGTTGTATCAGAAGGAAACAATAAAAATACACATATGTATACAGTATACATGCATATATGTAGGGGTATATATATGTATATAAATACGTATACACACACACACACACACACACACACACACACACACACACACACATTCTCAAATACATAAGTGCAGATGCCCATCTTACAGAGCAACAGTTATATGTTGGGAGCATTCATAACATGAATCACCTGCCTTCTAGCATTCAAAGGCAGATAAATGTGTGTTGGTTACATTGCTCTCTGTTTGTTAATCCTAAATCAGCAAAGAGTAAAGTTGGTAGACACAGATATATCTCAGAAAATTATATACAATGTGTGTTGTTCATTAACTATCTCCTGTTTGACCAAAGGTCTATTTCTCTATTACCTTCCCTACAATTTTAATAAATATCTAGATTCTCTTTTCATATATCTGGAGGACTATGAAAGAAATGGTGCCATTTGGAAAAATTCCAACCCTGTGTATCCTCCAGCAGATTTTCATGTTGTAAATTGTATATTTTCTCAATGTGCCTGGGTCCTTTCCATCTCAAATTCTGAGTCACTCCATCTTTTTTTTTTTAACTAAACATACTTTGCTGAAAAAATTGTATTTTTTCTCTCACATAGAATTGCTTTTACTAATTTAAATGAAAGTTGAGGGGATGCTCAAGAATATGACTTCTTAAAGCAATTGGTTTGATTCAGGGTCTATTTTTACACGCAGATACCATTTCCTATGTCTCTACTGTAATGTTATTTTCTGAAAAAGATGGGGCAATACATGAAAAGTAAGAAGTGAGCTTAGTGGATTAAAATGAAATTCCATTAATTGCAAACAGAGGGTATAGCAATGAATAGCCCATTTTCTGGCAAACAGACCCAGCTTCCACCAGTAATCAAATCATGCTATTAAAACTCTATGTCCTTATTTCCCTGAAGGACTACCATTGCTACAGATAGTGATATTATGAGGAGCTTGAAAATTAAGTATGGAAGGGTGATCTATCCTCTGTCATGAGGGGAGTAAATAGAGCACAAAATCGAGTTATGTAACACCAGAGTATTTATCTAAAACATCAAATTAAGCCTCAGGTTCCTGTTGAAGGTCTTTCCTGTCTATAAGTCTAAGTGCATAAAAGTAAACATGAGTAAAATATTTAATAGATGTTAGGCCATTTCAAGAACTGTAGCCAATACTGCTTGGTTTCAGCTGGAATGTTTTGTCTGAGACTTTATTTTGTTCTAAGGACGCATGTTTCTTTGACATTAGTTTGCTTGGGGTTTTGCCATTCGTTATTGCATATGCTTTGTTCTTTCTTTTTCTATATTGCTTGGAATAAGGAAGCATCACTGTACAATTGGTGCCATTACAGTTTCCTTAATAAAGTAGTTCAATGAAAGATGTGCTATCAAGTGTAAAATGTGCCTCTTATGTCTCCTAATGTATCTTATCCAAATAGCAAAATGAGAAGCATATTTTAAGTTGCAGAGGAGTCTGAAAAAATTTCAGAGATTTAGAGAAGTATTAAAAAGCAATATTCAATTGAAATTATAAAAATAAATAAAGCATTTTTGTGACAATGGGATAGATATGATACTATTGATTACCTGTAGGGAGGATAACAATAGGGTTGATCATTCTGGTAAGTATGAAGGCATTCTGTACTGAATTCAGCTTAAGTTGATGATATGATTACTGTAGACTTGATGCCGATTTGAATATAGTACAAGAACCTGTACCCAGAAAATATGTCCCTAGAAAACACAATTTCTTGCTTTCAATATCCTAGAAGTTATCCCATCCCTAGTACTTCCTGTGAGGCGAATGTAATCAGCTGCTTTCCCAGCTGTTTGAGATCCAACAGACTTCCAAGACAACTGGGCCCTGTGGACCATCCCTGTCAGTTTGGAACTGGAGCTGGTCTTTCCCTGATGCAACTAGAGATACAAACAGGCAATTGCAGAACTGAAACGCTAATGTGTGGGTCCCAGGGATCAAATTTAGGTCCTCAGGCTTGTCAGCTGGTGCCTGCAATCGCTGAGCCATCTCCTGGATTGTTAAAGTTTGTTCTTAATAAAATTCCACGGGAGGCATTCATTCTATCAAGTTTATTAAACAATTTTTCTTTGGGTCATCTTAAAATTCTAAGTACACAGATAACCATTCTTCTTCCATGGAGCATGGGCTCACTAAGAAACAAACAGTTTGAGCTTTTCCTAATCACACAGTTTCTTCCTCTGCCCAAACCTTTTACAATAAGGAAAAGGAAGTAATATCTAATTGATAAAGTAGAAAATATATAAGAAATTATACCTATGGACTTTACATATCCCAGCTGTATTTCCTGAGGCCTAACTTGTTATTGAGCAAACAAAACCATAAAAATGCTTCACAACTTATAAAAAATTTTAAAATCCTCATACACACAGGCCTGTGGGGAGAATTTAAATGACGTCTCCAGTGTGTAATAGAGTAAGTAGCACAACTCTTGGCCAAGGAGTAATTCAGGAGACACCATATCTGTTTAAACTTTCAAAGGTTGCTTTACTGTAGACTGACTTATTTGCTCCATCTCGACTGATGTTGAACATTTCCCACAGTTGACACTGGGTTGTGAAGTAGCCTTGGCTGACTTTACAAAAGTGCACAGCAATTAGTAAAATGTAGTGCTGCTGACAAGAGCTCATGGAACACCCAGAGATTCTTAATGGAAAAGGGATGTACTGTGGCTTGAGATATCCTCACCAAGAAGTGTAAATTATGTCTAAAAATATTCAGAACACTGAATTATTTTCACCTACAGAAGATCATATAGCTCAGCGTATTCTCAAAGTTTACAATATTGTTTGAGAATTATGTGGTTTCCACATGTACTTTATACACAAACAAGATAAAGGAGACCGCTTCGTTTTGTCCCAAACATCCTAGCATCCTAAGGAGTAAGGGAGTGAAAGCACTTTTTAAAGTTTAAAAACTGAGTGTTTATATCTAGACTTAGATGATTATTCTATCATTTTAAATTATATTTTCATTTTTGACTGATTTTATGTTTCTATAAAAAATAATCTATTTACTATTCCTGTATCTACTTTGCCTGAACATAAAGTGAATCAGATTTATCTTTATTAATTATTAACAACATTCACATTCATGATTGCATTACAATATATAACTTCTCAATATTCTTTGCATGAAATTTTAGTATTATGTTGCAAATAATATTATTTAACTTGATTGTTCTTCAGTTAATTGTATTAAAAGCTAAGTTTATAATTTAAAGCACAGTAAATTATGTTGGATTATTTTCTTGTCATTTTTATCTTTCTATAAATAATCATCTATATTATTTAATGTTGACTTCTCATAAAAGATTTATGTGGAATTATAAGCAAAGTGAGATTCTCATCCAATACTAAACCTCATAAAAATTAATGCTTCCCAGGATGTAATTTGAAAATCTAAAAAGCACTTTTGATTTAAATCTGTTAATTCTCATTATAAAGCTCACATTTCACCTTCAAACATGCACATGAGGTACACAGACACATTTCTGTGAGAAACAAGGAATGCGAGATAATGCATTAATCAAGTGTAATAAAATGCTCATGATAATGTATTCAGACTTTGTTTCATTTGAAATTGATAATGAGAATAGTGAGACCACATAATTGAGGTACATTTCCATGAAAAGCCTACCTTATAATTTGTTAGGTTTTCTAAAAGATACATAGTATGTAATTTCACATGAAGGTTGTTAATTTGATAAACAAAATAACAAATGACATTAAAAGTTAACATACAATGTTTACAAACATGGTACCTTGCAAATGACCTAAGCAGGAGTTATACATTTTGAATTTTTTGTAATATTTAAAATTTATACATAATGTAGAATAACATTAAAACATTAGCATAATTTACTTGTAGGTTTATCATCACTAGTTAGAGAAAAGGGTGAAGGCTGCCTTTCTAATAGGTCTGCATTTGTTAGCATATTATGATAGCACCAAGTTGTTGTAAAAATTAGTATTATCTTCTTTCATTTCTATTTTGACAGATGAGGTAAAGAAAGTACTTATTCACATACTTTGCATGTTTTTTTAGCATTAGGCAGCACCTTCTCTTTGTTCTCTATCTGATAGCAAAATTTAGTGCCAAAAATATGCTAGTCTTCAAGAATGCATGCTATAAATATCTCAAAGTGAAAGAGAAATTTGTTTTACATTTTCCCATTAGTTTTATACATCCTGAACTCCATAAAATAGAGTCCTAAAAATATGTCCTATCTACAAAACTCTGTAGGAAATTATTTACTGTACATTGGTCTGGCTCCTAAATAAAAGAAAAGAATTCTTTCTGTGGTTGCCATACTTTGCCTTTTGAATCTGTGGAGAATGCCCTGGGGCATGCACTACCACCTTATGCTGTGGTGCCTGAACACCCAGCACCATATGTGCTGCTATACCCGCAAACAGCAGGGTTGGGTTTCAGGATTCCACATGCTTTCTCTGCTGAGCTAACAGTCTCTGCATCTATATGTCATTTCCATCCGTGCTATTTAATTGATATAATTAGGGTATGTTCTGTTTGTATTTCCTAAGAATGCTTCACTCAGAGTTGCTTCCAGTAATCTTAATATTCACAGCATTATAGAGTAAAATGCATACACTTACAGTATATAAAAATGAGCCCCACCATCATGTTTGCATATCAACCCAAGATACTTTAGGAAAGATAGAAATAATCTTGGTGGAGAAATCATCCTTCCGGTAATGAAAACTTGGTTAGTCTTTGTCGGCAGACATACAGTTGTTTGTTTAGCCATGGTCTATGATTTCCTCTATCTTTGTTGAGAAAGTGCCCACCATATGTGGGCCAGTGCCTTTTCATGTGAAACCATACTGAAAATTCTAAGAACACTCTTAATATCTGAGTTTAAATGTTTTAGATTGGTGTTCACACTTCTGAACTATTATCATCTGAAATCTGTACAAAACTTAGAGGAAAGTTTTAGCATTTGCTATCTACAAATCATGAAAAAGCATGAATGATATTCTGGGTCATATTGAACTAGGATTCAGAATTGTCAATGTGTGATCAGAACTATAGTTATAGGCTGAAAATTTGCTCTGTACCAGACTCAATTTTTAATCCTGGGGACACAAGATGAATAGCAACTGGATATCACTATATGACAAAGAAGCAATTGTAATAACCACTTTGTAAAGTCAACTTTCTGTCAATCATGACCGGTGGTATACATTCAGCAGGCAATGGGATAGAGCATGTGGTCAATAAAGACAGAGATAGACATTAAAATTTAAAAGAGACAGAAGTTCAATTGAAGAGATGATGTAAACTCAGAAACAACAAGAAAAACTCAGAATACATTAGCCTTTTATTTCTGGAGAGTACATGTCTCTGTTTGTACCTAGAGTTTGGTATATTAATTTTTTAAACTATAATAAAACAATATTTCTCCCTTCTTCCCTCCAAGTTCACTCTCGTACCACACCATACTCTCTTTCATACTCATGCCTTCTCTTTTTCCATAATAATTGCATATGTATGTCATACACAAACACACACACACACACACATACATATATATATATATATATGTATGTATGTGTGTACATAATATATGTATACATGCACATATATCATATAAAGATGATACAAATACAGATAAACACACAGACACACAACCAGGCACAGGAACAGATAGAGGCCCAGACAGATACAGAAACAGGCTTAAATATAACCTGTCCCTTCCATATAATGTTACTGGTGTGTATGTTTTCAGTGGTGATAATTTGACAATGGATAACCAATCAGGTGCTACATCACCTGACTGCCTTTCCTACTCCTAACTTTCCTTCCTTACCTATAGTTCTTTTAGTAGGATTTAGGCATATGGGATCCTCTCTGTACTATTTGGAATGTTTGGTGGTTTTATCTTTGTTCAGCTCAAATTTGGGTTTTCATGTAAGTGAAACTTTATGAGAGTCAATTCTGACTACACTAGAAGACACAGCCACACAGCCTAACTCCCTGTTTCTATGGCCTTTATAGTCCGGATGCTCTCTCTTTGAACTATCCCCTGAATGTATTAAATTCTCAGTTTCTAGAAAATTATAATAAATATGAGAAACTAGTACAATGATGCATACTTTATCTTTTTAATAACTAGCAGAGATTTGTGAAGGAAACTTAAAGAAGTGATCTTATTGAAGTAAGTACGTTTGTCTACCCCAATTACTGCACTGTAGTCTTTGCAAATCATCTTATCTCTTGAATAAATATCCAGGTTTAAGACTAAATTTGGATAGTGCAAATTTTAGCTTTCTCTCAATTAAAAAAAATATAAGCAGTAACAAAGGTGCAGTAGTTTCTCTGTTGAGACAGAACAATTTGGGCATCAGCATGAAGAACATGGTAATGTTTAAGGCCTGCACTTATATAAGCAAAGGAGAAGAGAAACTCTTCCCTTTAGAGTTATGCAGATATCCACCTAGGTTGAGAATAAGATAGCTGGTAGGGCATCATTTTCACTAAGACGAGAGTAAAGTTCCATTGAGAAATATCGTTTTTCTTTTTAATTTAATTTTTACTGGATATTCTTTGTATTTGCATTTCAACCCACCCCCCCCCAAACTTGTATTCATGAAGGTGTTGCCTCTCCCAGTCGCTCTCTCCACTTCAGTGACTTGGGAAAAATGTGCCTTAACTGGACCAAAGGCCTCTTCTCCCATTGATGTCAGACAATGCTATTCTCTGCTACATATGCAACTGGAGTCATGGGTCTCTCCATGTGTGCTCAGTGGTTGGTGTTTAGACCCTGGGAGTTTTGAAGGGTTTGGTTTGTTGATAATGTTGTTGGTCAGTGCTAAATGTAGAGAATGTACTGATTACATTAGCGAACCTCTAATCTGGAAAACAGTAGTCAGTTCACTGGAAATCAATTGATTCCTCCACTGTTGATCAAAATGAGCATTACCCAATAAGGGAGGCATCAGCAACTTCTAGATTAATTGAATAACATGAGAAAATTCACATTTTTTCCATAGATTTCAAGCCAGGAAGTGGTAGCAGACCCACACATGAGACATCATCTGGCAGTGCTAAATTGAGAAGATGCTATAGAGTGACTGGCCTCTATCTTCAAATACCAGTTATGTTAAGACAATAATATTTGAAGAATAGAACAAAGAGGAAATCAGAGTCACTCAACGTGGCCAGAGAGAAATTCTTCTTCCAAATCTGGAGAGAAAATTAATCCTAGAGAAGAATAGTCAAGGACTCCTTGTATAAGATAGAATTAATGGGGTCACGGGCAGTTAGAAACATCGACATGACTGTGAGATATTACTTTGAGCTGAGTGTGGCATAACCTGATAGTGAAACATTGTTAATGACTGAACCCTAGTGAAAATTGTGGACTGGCTTATCACTTATTGTCACAATAAAGTGCTAAGAATTATCCCAGGTATATTTTTGAGCAACATGGAGGGAAAGTTACAGCTGAAAGATTTTCTATCATATTGTCTAATGTGAGACTCAGCTTTCCTGGCTTCCAAAAAGCAGCAAACTTACACACGTACTCTGCATTCACACAGAAAATCCGAGAAACAAATATGAAGGCCCCAGCCCAAGTTTCCATACAAGCTCCTAGGCATGTACTCATAAAATAACAGAATGCCTCTTCTCCCCACGTTTCCCAAACATACAAGGTACAGCACTTTTTGTATCACAGCAGAAACATTGTCCATAGACGTGTTTCTAAGAAAGTATAAGAGAATTATTAGAGAAAGGCTCAGGAAAGAAATTTGAAACTTCTTGAAGAGACAGCTAAAACAAAATATAAGTTGTATCTAAATTTTAGCCAGATTAGCATAAAGCTTCTACTTAGGCCTTGATTATTTCACTTTCTTTCAATGGCTATATGCTAGTAACTTTTCATATGAAATGACAAGCCCTCTGATTCATAAAGAAAAACATCTTGTCTGTAGAGAAAGAACAAGCATCAGATCCAATCTCAGACATCATGCAGATGTTAGAGTCATCAGACCACAAAATGAAAATTACTATTGACATATCCTGAGTGTCTTTGATGATCTTCTCTGGTGATGAGCCCATCTTTATGCATTTGCATCACAGTGTTTTCAGGATCTTACATTGCTTTCTTTTCTTAGCTTTTTAAAGCTCTCTGTCATCATTACCAGGTTATGATGCAATTTTTATTAGGAATTTTTTTTTTTAGTTTTTCCTGTGAACATAGATTGGAAAGTACTCAGAGAGTACTTTTTAAAAGGAATTCAACAAATATATTAAGTACCACCATCTGAGAAGTTATACTTTAGACATTTGGAATGGCTTAGGATTTGAAATCAATCAATGAAACTTGCCACAACTCTATGCCAGAAAGAAACCATGAGTTTATGAATATATCAAATTTGACAAACTGTAACAACCATTCATAGAGCATATACTCTATAGACTGGAAATTTATTGGAACTTTCTCAGCTTGGCTATAAGCATATGAAAAAGTACAGAATATATCTTCCTTATATCAATTATGGTGCTGGAGAAGCATGTCTTTTCATGACTATACTTAAGCAACTGTGTTTTTTTACTGTGTACATGAAAGCATTACCACAGATTCCACCTGTATGTAATATTTAAAGATAGAATACATTGAGAACCCAGCATCCTGAGATAGGGAACCACCATTTCAGAGATCTCAGGCTTTGTCAGTATCCTATATAGAATGTAAAAACTAATGTTCTTCCTTGATTTGTGTTTGTAGCCTAGTTAACCCAAGGTTTCAAGTATTTAGTGAATTGCTTTCAGGGTTTCTTACATACTTGAAAGGTAAGATATGTACATAAAAGAATGTATTTGCATGAATAAGCATTGTTCTGAATCTTGGCAATAACAGTTTTTGCTGGATCTTAGTTATTGATGGGCCATGTGACTATGTGTCATCTGAGTGCCCCTTTCTTACCTGTATGCATATGTTGTCTGTCAAGAAATTCTTTCTGGACCAGTTCTGTCTGAATGAGAGCTCTCAGCAGATCTAGAAAATTAAGTATAACTCGGTGAGGGTTCCAGGAATCCTACCAAAGAAGTATTCATTTGAAGTCAGTATGAGAGTAAAAATTAAATCAATGAATTATATCCAATGTCTTTTAAATTCTAAATTCATGGACTCTGATTTAGCCATTTTGTTATTGTTATTGTTTGAGATATTTTCAAAAGTGTTGTATACAATCCATGCTTGGCTTCTATCTTACTGTGTAGTCAGTATGACCTTGAATTTCTGAATCATGAACCTTTACCCATCCAGTGGCAAAATTACATGCATGTCTCATCTTGACTCATTTAACAAACTTTGGGTTTCTTACCAAAAGCAGATCACCATAGACTGTTATTATTGCTGTTCGGAAAGGTGCATCTTAAAAAAAAAAGTATATTTTTTCTATTTAAAACTAACCATATCTTTATCATAGAATTCAGGAGTCACTTGCATTTGTATTTACTTGAGGAAAAGAAAAATGATATAAATGAACATAAACCCCTGTAGGGGTGTTTACAGTAGCTTTATTTATTATTGCCATTATTGACAAATGGTGAAATAACAAAGATGTCTCTGTGAGTGTGGGTGGATGATTAAATGAACTGGAGCAGATATAGGCAATGGTCTATTAGCCAGTTCCAATAATAGGTAAATTTCAGGTTTTGAAAAGACTGGAAGAAACTTAAATACACAGAATTGTGACCTAAGTCTAATACTGTTCAATGTGTTCAATATAGCATGTATTTAGTTATTCCAAAAGACATAAATGTACAAAAATTATAACTTTAGTGATTATCAGTAAATTGTGATAAGGTGCCCATGAGGGCTTTAGGTCAGTGAAACTATTCTGTGTAATACAATAATGGTGGGCAGTAGGCAACTTACCAGAAAAAAAAAAACATATATTTGGATATCTTTATGAATTTACTTATAAAGTTGATGCTATTTAAGATAAATTAGGTAAAAAATTTCATGGTTTATGAAGGATCAAGCTGTAAAATAATAACTAACAGGTGTTTCCTATGGAAGGAAATAATTAAACTTTAACTCTGATGCCATGTCATATCTAGAGTCCACAGATCTTTAGTTTCTGATTAAAACTATAATAGCTTTACTATGGGTTTAACTTTGAAATAAGTATAACGAATTAAATGTTAGAGTATTCTAGATATGGTTGTGATCTCAAAGATGCTTTTATAGATGATCGGCTTTACTGAGCAAGATCACTATGAAGAAATGATTGTGATGTATATTTAAAGGAGACATTTTTAAGAGCAATTCACTCAACAATGGAGCTATTTTTAAAAATTGTATAGGTTACTATATTTAAGTAAATTTCCATCTAAATATCTCTTGAAAATCTGACATGGGGTTCCCAATGCTTATAAGTTGGCAAGTTGAAACATACAGTACATTCGAATGCATTATTTTACAAGGTTTAAGTAAAGCTTTTTAAAAAATTATAATTATATTTCAGTTTACATATTTTGACAGTCATTATAAGAAAGTCATAAAATTTGAAATATTTTCTTGTATATGTTAATGATTTTTATCAATAGCTTATATAAAATATTAATCTAAAGAATATTTATTGTTTGTTATTTCTTTCTTCTCTAACAAGGATATTCATACATAATGTAATTTTAGAATGCTGAAGTTGATCATGTCTGAGCACCATATAAAATGGGCTGAGACTCTCATTCCATTCATAAAAACAAATCATAGTTACAAAAATGACATTTAAAATATAATTTATGGTGTAGCAGAACATTAAGTAAAATGTTAAAAGTTATTAATACTAAAATGAAGAAGGCTATCTACACTATCATGGGTAACTTGTTATAGTGACAGCAAGAGAAAATTATATGCATTATTTTTTGATATGCATGAGGCAATAGATTGTGATGCTGTGATGGTTTGTATATGCTTTGTCCAGGTAGAAGCACTATTAGGATTTGTAGCATGGCAGGAGTAGGTGTGTCACTGTTGGTGTGGGCTTTAATACCCTTGTTCTAGCTGCCTAGAAGCTAGTCTTCTCCTAGCAGCTTTCAAATATTGAACTCTCAGATCCTCCTGCACCATGCTTGCCTGGATGCTGCCATGCTTCTGCCTTGATGATATTAGACTGAACTTCTGAACTTGTAAATCAGTCCCAATTAAATGTTCTCCTTTATAAGAGTTGCACTGGTTGTGGTGTCCCTTCACAGCAGTAAAACGCTAAGACAGATAACATGTGGAAATTTTTTTCAGCCTCATGTTGCTAAAGATAAACACTGTGCTGTGTTCTCTTGCTTATGAAGTGAGTAGGAATTTCCGACATCTATTTCTTTCCAGGTTAAATATTATAATCAACTTAAATTGTAGTTCACAAAAGAAATACAAATGGTTTTAAAGTCTACTGAGCAATCTCATCAGGATTAAACACATTATAAATGCAAGGCTTGATGGATAAGGGACTTTTCTTTCAAAGCCATTCTTTTTTTCATGAAAATGCAGATTTAATTAAAATATTGCCACTAGTATTACTGCTAATAAACAATGAAGCTCTGATTTGGCTTACAGATTATTAAAGCTGGCAGTTTGGGAAATCCGTGAGCCTTGCGCTTCTTTCCATTTTAAGCTTCAAATCATTATACAGAAATTACACTCATGTCTGATATTTAAGGGGTTTGTATGTGTGGACCGAAGTGTGATGATAGAAAAATACATATTCATATCAAAGTGTGATTAATAGTAAGTCCCTTGCTTAGCCTTGCTTACCTTGAACAGTAAGTACACATATCAAATATTTGTCTTGGAATAGAGATAGATACACCTGTAACAATCTAGTTGAAGACAGTGGGCAAAAGTAAGTAAAATGGAAATTACAAATTAAAAAATGTCATGCTTATGCTGTTGACTTAGGATGAGATTTGACAGTGTGCATCACAGCCCAAGGCCAGGGGAGAAAGCTGGGCATACTCACCAAACACCTGTCATTCACTCAATTGTGTCAATTGAATTCATTTGTCACTATAATCTTTTACAAGTAGGTTTTAAAATGGATTAAAACCAACAACATACTTATATAGTTGTTTCAGAAACCAAGGGGCCTAAGGGTAGATTCTAATACTTTACACAAGGATGAGAAAGATGTTGGGAGAAAACCTCCAGGCCTTTTCAAGCACAACAACTTCCCTAGCTCCAGATTTGCATTGACAGGGTTGGATGACTCACATGTGATTCCCTTTTAAGTTAGTAGCAAGTACAATAGTGTAAGCTCTCAACTTTCATCACTGCTTCACTAGCATTTGAGTGTGTGTTTTTTGATAATAGCCAGTTACGCTGGAGTCTCAAACCAATATAATTTAAAATTTTCAATTGATTGAAGAGATGAACTTTTAAGTATTGATTGCTAATTGTGTTCATCATGTGAACTCTCTATTCAGTTTATTATCCCATTTGTTAGAATAGGTTATTTCTTTAAATATAACTTTTGTAAGTCTTTATTGGTTTTAGAGATTAATCCTCTGTATGCTGTTAGAAGAAAAGATACTTAAACACTACTGGTTCAAACACTAGAGAAACCAGTTTTTCAGTTCTTCAAAATTTAGGTCTAGAGCTTCAATTTGAATAAGCATATTTTAGCAGCAAAGAAGAATAAGTAGAAAAATTTTGTGTGCATACACAATTGGATTTAAGTCAATAAAATAATAGCAGTTATAAGTAGCAACCAGTTTCCAGCACTGAGCCACTTCACACTGAGCACAACTGTAGAACAGGAAGCCTTCTTTCTATCTCTGCTGTTTTCACTTGGCCCTCACATGCCTCCCCACAAATGGACCCAAATGTAAAGTAAAAGGCTACAGACTGGTTTCTACTGTAAAAGAAGGAAGACATAGTTACACTGTAGCTCATAAGTTAGCCTAGCTTCATGTAGTCGTAGGGGCTGAATCTCACAGGTAAATCACAGTCAGAACCCCTTGAAAGTGCTTTTTTAAATTTATTTTTTATTGGTTAATGTACTGGCTGATTTTGTGTCAAGTTGACATAAGCTGGAGTCATCACAGAGAAAGGACCCTCAGTTGAGGAAATGCCTCCATGAGACCCAGCTCTAAGGCATTTTCTCAAATAGTGATCAAGGGAGGAAGGCCCAGCCCATTGTGGGTGGAGCCATCCCTGGGCTGGTAGACCTGGGTTCCATGAAAAGGCAAGCTGAGCAAGGCTAGAGAAGCAAGCCAATAAGTAACATCCATCTATGGCATCTACATCAGCCCCTGCTTCCTGACCTGTTTGGGTTCTAGTCCTGACTGTGGTGATGAACAGCAATATGGAAATGTAAGTTGAATGAACCCTTTCTTGTTTCTTGGTCATGATGTTTTGTGCAAGAATAGAAACCCTGACTAAGACAGTTATTTTATTTACTTACATTTCAATTGTTATCCCCCTTCACAGTTTCCCCTCTGTAAACTACCAATCCTATCCCCTTTCTCTCTGTTTCGATGAGGATTCTTATCCACCTACCCACTCACCCACTCTGCCTCACCACCCTAGCATTCTCAAGCCTTCACAGGACCAAGGGCTTCCTTTCTCCCAATGATCCATAAATAAATAAATAATAAATAAATAAATAAATAAATAAATAAATAAATAGCCATCCTCTGCTACATGTGCAGGTGGAGCCATGTGCCCCTCCATGTGTGCTCCTGGTTTAGTTCCTGGGAGCTTTCAGGGAGTTTGTTGGTTGATACCATTGTTTTACCTATAGGGTTGCAAAACCTTTCCTTCAGTCCTGTAACTCCTCCATTGGGGTCACTGTGCTCAGTCTGATAGTTGGCTGTGAGTATCCCCATCTGTGCTGGTAAGGCTCTAGAAGAGCCTCAGGACATAGTCATACTATGTTCCTCTCAGCAAGCTCTTCATGGCATCAGCAGTAGTGTCTGTGTTTGGTGTCTGCAGATGGGATGGATCCCTAAGTTGGGCAGTTTCTGATGGCTTCTTCTTAAGTCTCTGTTCCATTCTTCATCCTGTATTTCCTTTAGACAGTGTAAATTCTGGGTTAACATTTTTGAAGTGGGTGAGTGACCCCATTCCTCAACTGGGATTTGTAATTAACCTCTGGATATGGTCTCTCTCATGTTTTCTCTCCCATGAGTTGGGTGTTTGAGCTAATGTTATTCCCATTGGGTCCTGGGAGCCTCTTGCTTTCCTGGAATCTGGGACTTTCTGGTGGCTACCACCAGTTCTACATCTCACTCAGAAAGGAAAATAAAATAGACATCTTAAACAGACTACATGACAAAAATGGGTGGGATGGGACGGTGGTGGGTATGGAAACTGAGGTTTCAGGTGTAAAGGAGCACAGTTGTAGAAAAAAGGTCTGGAAGAGAAAAGGAAAATCAAGAGAATTGAAGGTTGTATATCTCTTGAACAAGCGGGATTCTTGAGACTGGGGAAGCTCCCAGGAGTCTGTGAGGTTACTCTAGCTGAGTCCAGGCAGGACTTGTAGTAGAGGGATACAGTTGGAGAAGCAATAGAAGAAATGGCCAACCCATGCCTGGCCAAACTTGAGACCCACCACATTGGAGATAACTTACCACTAACACTATTAGTGACAGCCTACTACGCTTGCAGACAGGAATCTAGCACAGCTGTCACCTGAGAAGTTTTATCTAAGAGAAAACAGATGCAGAGACCTAAAGCAAACATCAGGTGGAGCTTTTGGAGTCTTGTGGAAGAGTAAGGGTTAGGATTGAAGAAACTGGAGGTCTGTGGGGCCTCATAGAGACTGAGCCAACAATCAAAGAGCCCACAGAGCCTGCACCTTGCCCCCACTGCACATATGTTACAGATGTACAGCTTGATCTTCATGGGAGTCCTCCAACAATTAGTGTGGAGGCTACCTAAAACTTGGACTCTGTTACCTTCCATTATATCACTTTCCCCAACTGGCCTGTCTTCTCCTCAGTCGGAGAGCATGTGCTTAGTTCTGCTGAGATTTGATGTGCCAGTGTACCAAAGGTAGGGGGTCTCATTCTTTGAGAGTTAAGGAGAAGGAAGAATTAAGGAAGGGTGGTGGGACTGGGAGGAGAGTATTGAGGGGTCTATGATAGGTACATACAGTGAATTAAATAAGAAAATACATGCACAAATTAAAAAATAAATAAATCTACATACACATTGGTTATATATTTACATTTAAATGTTATCCCCCTTTTTGGTTTCCCCGCTGCAACACTCCTATCCTTTTCCCCTTTCCTTTGCTTCTAAGAGGGTGCTTCACCACTCACCCAAACTGTCTCACTGAGCTAGCAATCCCAATTTGTTTGGTTAGAGTTAGAGCAAGATAATGTATATTATTTGTGACTGTTGTGAAGGTTGTTGCAACCCTTTTTTTTTTCTTCAGCCCATTTATCATTAATGAAGACTACTGATTTGTTTGAGTTAATTTTATATCCAGCCACTTCGCTAAAGTTGTTTTTCTGCTGTAGACATCCTCTGGTAGGAATTTTGGGATTGTTTATGTATACTACTGTATCATCTGCAAATAGTGATACCTTGAGTTCTTCTAATTTATATCCTCTTGATCTCCATTTCTGGCTAATTATTATAGCTAAAATTTTGAGTATTCTATTGAATGGATATGGGAAAAGTGGGCATCCTTGTCTTTTCTCAGATTGCTTCAAGTATCTCTCGATTTTATTTTACACCAGTTGTTGGTTTCATGTATATTGCTTTTTATTATGTTCATGTATGGGCCTTGAATTTATGATCTCTCCAATACTTTTAACATGAAAGGTTGTTGTATTTTTCAAATGCTTTTTTAGAATTTAATGAGATGATCACATGATCTTTTTCTTTGCATTTGTTTATATAGTGGATTACATTAGTAGATTTTCATATATTTAACATTACTTGCATCCCTGGAATGAAGCCTATTTATTCCTGGTGAATGATTATTTTGATGTGTTCTTAGATTCTGTTTACTAGAATTTTATTGAGCTGTTTTGCATCAATATTCATAGATGAAATTTGTCTGAAATTCTCTTTCTCTGTGGGGTCTTTGTGTTGTTTAGGTATCAGAGTAATTGTGACTTAAAATGAATTAGGTAATGTTCCTTTTGTTTCTATTTTTTAATTTTTTACTGGTTATTTATTTATTTACATTTCAAATATTATCCCATTTCCCAGTTTCCCTTTTCAAACCTCCTACCCAATGCCCCTTACCCTCTTCTTTGAAGAGGGTGCTCATCCACCCACCCATTCCTGCCTCACTGCCCTAGCATTCCCCAATGCTGGAGCATCAAACCCCTCTCACTGATGTCAGATAAGGCCATCCTCTGCTACATGTGTATCTAGAGCCATGGGTTTCTCCATGTGTGCTCATTGGTTGGTAGTTTACTCCCTGGGACCTCTGGGGATTTGGTAGCTTGATATTGTTGTTCTTCTTATAGGTTTGCCAACCCCTTCCGTTCCTTTAGTCTTTCCCTTAACTCTACCATTGGTGTCCCTGTGCTCAGTCCGATGGTTAGCTGCAAGCATCCATTTCTGTATTGGTCAAGCCCTGGCATAGCCTCTCAGGGAACAACAAAACCAGGCTCCTGTCAGCAAGCTTTTCTTGGCATCAGCAATAATGTCTGTGTTTGGTGTCTGCAGATGGGATGGATCCCTACCCTACATGAGACAGTCTCTGAATGACCTTCCCTTCAGTTTCTGTTCCACTTTTTCTGTACTTCCATTAGACAGTAGCAATTCTGGGTTAATATTTTTGAGATTGGTGGATAGCCCCATCTCTCAAAGAGGGCCATGCCTAACCTGTGGATATGGTCTCTTACAGGGTCTCTCTTCCCTTTGTTGTTATTAGTTCTTCTTTGAAAATCTGGTAGAATTTTGCACTAAATCTACCTTGTCCTGGAAAAGTTTTAGTTGGAAGGTTTTTAATGACTTTTTTTACTTTAGAGGATATGGGCCTGTTTAGATAGTTTACCTGCTCTTAATTTAACTTTGATATGTGATATCTGTCTAATAAATTATCCATTTCATCTAGATTTTCCAGTTTTGTTGAATATAGGCTTTTGTGGTAGGATTCTATTTTTTTTTGAATTTATTTCTTCAGTTTCAGTTGTTATGTTTCCCTTTTTATTTCTGATTTTATTAATATGAATGTTATCTCTGTGCCTTTTATTAATTTGCCTAGAGGCTTATATATCTTGTTGGTTTTCTCAAAGAACCAGTTTTTGGTTTTGTTGATTTTTTAATTGTACCTTTTTGTTAATAACCATCCTAAGTTTGACTATTTACTATTCCCATGAAGTCTATTCTTCCGGGGCTGTGTTTGCTTCTTTTGGTTCTAGGGCTTTCAGGTGTACTGCTAAATTGCTAGTCTAGGATAGAAGATGCTCCACAGGACTGCTTACAGCCTAATCTTATGGAGAAACATATTTAATTAGGCTCCCTCTTTTCTAAAAACTCTAGCTTGTGTCAACTTAACATCAAATTCACTTGGGTTATAGTATACTGGGCTTCAACATAACTCATATTTATATCATTAAAAGAAAAATATTTAAAATAAAACCTACTACTAGTAGCCTACAGAAGGAACACAGCAATAAAATTACTAATACCTTTGCTATGGTCATATATCAAAGCTTCGAAAACCTTCATCAGAAGAGGTTTTTCTTGCAGCAGATAGGAAGTAATAGAAATAGATACCCACAACTGGACAGTATGTCAGCGGTTGAATTTGGAGCAGTCATTTCTCAGTGGGATGTCTTTATGTCCTTTATTGCAGACTCAGGAATCCATACAGAGAGGGAGCTGAAAGACTGAGTCAGGTGCGGTGGATAACCCCAAAGAGTCTCTCGAGTCAATGAACATGAACGCACAGAGAGCATGGTACTCTGCACAAGTTCAAACAAGTCAGAAATCCCAGTATGGAGAAGAGTAAGTACACAAAGACCCTCCGCATATTAGACAGAAAGGAAAAACAAACTATCCAGAAACATTCACATCAGCTAAGAAAGGCAAACTCAGTTTTCTCCAATGGAGTATCACTGGGTGTATCCTCCATCCTCCAGTGTAAGTGCCATCCCCAGAAACAGTTGGACAGCACACTGAGTTGTACTGTTTTAATATCTTTTGTCTGATTGTGAATTTAATTATTTTAGTTTTCTTTGTTTTGTTGTTTCTTTGATTTTACCACATGAAATTGGATGGCTAAGGAGTAGGGAGAATTGAAAAAAGTTGGGTAAAGAGGGAAAATACATTAATATATATGAGACTACCTAAAATTTATTATTAGAATGGACCTAACGCCACATTACATTTATGGAACTGATCAGAACTGCATCTTATCTGATAAGGTTATTTTCTCTAAAATGTAGATGATGTTCATGCTTCAAATGAAATATTATTCATATCATAACACATAAAGATGGACAAGTTATCCATATTAATACAGTCTGTGGATATTTACGCATGGGATGATGTGGATAATCAAATTCTGATAATATTTATATACTTCAGGTTCAATTTTTACCCAGCAAGTTGGGTTTAAAGTTTTAAATTAATATAAAACTCCATTGAATTGGAAAGTGATGGGGGCAATGAGGAATGACTAATCCATGGATTGAAATTCAGGACACCTTACCACATGGGAGTAGGTGGTTGATCCCAAGAATAAGATGATAAATTTGCATTATATTTTCAACTGGCTGGGAATGAAGTGTCTCTTGTAGCCCATGGTCCCAAGCATCCTGTGCTTTCAGTAAAAGTAAGAAATATGGTGATTTCTAAATCATTCTAATGTTGACTCATAATTTCACCAGAAGGGCTGTAAAGAACATTCAAGAGCTACATCTAAAATTCTTTACATAGGGCCAGTAAAATGGGCCAAGATGCCTCTCTCTAAACCTGAATTCCATTCCAGGGTTCACTGTGGTGGAAGGAGGGAACCAACTCTGCCTAGTTGTAATCTGACCTCCACATACTCACATGATGCATAGCTCCACCATCCACAAACATAAACAAATAAACAAATAACTCAAGCACTTTTGGAAAATGGAGAAAGTTAATAAGTCAAAATAAATGCTCCAGTACAGAGAGACACCTATTGACTCTCTCTCTGTAGTGAAATTTCCTGATGTTAAGTGTGTTAT
The DNA here is from genome assembly GCF_963924665.1 of Micromys minutus. Lineage (NCBI taxonomy): Eukaryota > Metazoa > Chordata > Mammalia > Rodentia > Muridae > Micromys > Micromys minutus. Next base: position 57,443,884 of record NC_137983.1, on the reverse strand, counting down.
CTAAATTTAAAGGGTACAAGAAAAGTCAGTGAGCTTATATATAGCTAAAAAATAACCTATTAAGATTATTTATAAATAGCCTTATTATTCATTATTTTTAAGCCATCACTTTCTATTTGATATAGTCAAAAGAGTTATAAATATCAAGAACTTATTAGGAATCCTTTAGCTTATTTTTTTCTAAAAGTTGCATATGATAGTAATGTAAGATGAACCAAGTGCTAAGTTCAATTTAGCAGATAGGATCTGTGAATGTATTTTGAAATTAACTAATTAAATACCAGCATGCCTGATATATTTCAGGTTGCTAGAACTTACATGTCCTCTCTCAGTTGTGCACCACTCCACATGACAAAGAGGGAGATTATGACATCATTTACTGCATCTAAGGTGAAATGAAATCAGTGTGGTGATAGTGGACACATAAGTGTTCAGTGCTCAGAATATAGTTCCTCAAGTCACAAGATTCTCATGGCTGGCATGTGAAGTAAATAAATGGACAATTAGATGGGAAACTTAAATGTTAAAACTGAAAGCATCTTGTATTCTGCAAGGGTATATTTTCTATATGTAGTAAATTTTAAAATCCCAGGAAATTTTACAAACTTGTCCAGAAACTAAGGCAAATACTTAGCACAAACAGTTTTCTTCACAAGGTCCTCAAACACTGACTTTCTCTGTCTCTTATTTTATTTCCTGCTTTGACTGAATCTCATCCCAATTGAACTTGGTCAGGCACACAGTAGCATGAAGCTGTAATGTAGCTGGCAAATAATCTAAGTAGTTCATGGATAACAGAGTTGAGAAATATGTGCAAAATCAATCCATTTGTCATGACATGCTGCTACACTGAAGGGATGTCTGTTTTTAAGCCCCTTGTGCACTTGGACTTTCAGTGAAGGAGAACAGAAACAGCCTGGAACAAAAGAGGGAATCAATTCTGAGGCAGAAGCTGAGCCATTGGGTGGAGGCTGCTTTTCTTCCCAAGGGTGGAGATCCTCCAGTATTCTCACTACATCTGGCAGCACAGATGGTAGGAAAATTAATAGAAGAGAAACAGCTTTGACCTCGTGTGTATATAAGCGAGTTCTGAGACTCCATGTGCAGGCAAATCTGGTAATATCTTTAAAAGAGACCTTGAGAGTTCACTGGGTTCAGCTCCCTGCTGCTGACAGAGCTCTTCATCACAAAGCCCAAGATCCTAGGCTGGTGTCCTTTAGGTAAGAGGCACTGAGACAGTGGACAATGCCACTGAAGAAGGTAGTGAAGTTTATATGTTGCCCTAGGTATGTGTGGAAAGAGGTCTGTTTTATGTTAGTGCATCCAGCTGGGGGCATCCAGTTAAGGAAAAAATGATTCTTAAGTTCTTTCTTCATATCAAAAATATTATCACAGTCAGCAGAGGGATAAAATACTATAAAAAGACACTCATCTTTAAGGCATTAGTAAATTTGATGTAACTGTCATGTTTCAGGGAGATAATGGAGGAAGTTAAGTTCCAAGCTCACATACAAGTATATATATATATATATATATATATATATATATATATATATATATATATATATATATATATATATGTGTGTGTGTGTGTGTGTGTGTGTGTGTGTTTATATATATGTATATATATGTATATATATGTATATATGTATGTATATATATGTATATATATATGTATATACATGTATATATATGTATATATAATTATTGAATGAAATTTTATCATATGTAATAAACACATACATATTTGTATATATGTTATACATATCTTCAGGTCATTTATTTCTTTTTGTATATTAGGCCATACATTTGTGAGGAAGGAGCTCCAGCAGCTCAGGCTCTTCTCCATTAGTCCTTATAAAATGTGCTTCTCTGGGTGGCATAGGCTCATGCTTCAGTCTTTCTTTTAGGCTTCCTCTTTTTAAAAATAAATACCATTTCCTTCACCTGTTTCAGGAATATCTCTCTGCTTATTAATTGCTTGATATGCTCAATCTCCATATTAATTCTCTTGGCAAGATTCTAAACTTGCCTGGCTGGAATTGTAGAATCACTCTTCTTCTCTGGCCATGATTGCACTTAAGAGGCATCCCTTTTACAAGAGTGTCCATTCTCTTGATGTCTACAACATCACCCTTTTGTAGGTTTCAATGTATGTGGCCAATTGAACAATTCCATGTTTCCTAAGAGACCAGGAGAACATAGAGTAAGTGCCTCTCTTCTTTCTCTCTGTATTGATCATCTTCCCTGGTTACTGGACTCTGGCTGCTGTGGTCAAAAGCCAAGATAGATTCCATACAATTGTTACAGTTACTAATTGAAAATATATTAGGTTTCTAAGTATGTTTGTTGGTCCTTGAGGGGCAGCTCAGACAACTATGAAGACTAGATTAAATGCTGTGACCCCACAGTCTCTATCTTCCCTTTGAAGATGGCTGCATGTAGCTTGCACCCAGCCCAAGGCTATTGGGAATTTAAAGACAAATTTGCTTTATGATTATAAAGGTACTTGTCTCCAATACTATCTTCTCATTTCTAAATTTTCTTAAACATGAAATTGATGACATACTGTATTTGCAGTTGCAAAGAAAGACAACTGTCTGTCTCTCTCTAGATGAGAAATTGTATTTTATGCTTTTTATACCTACTGAAAATGACCATTGGCTCTGATACATCTTAGGTATTAGGTGTCTGAAGGATTGTTATTTAATCTCTTCTTTCGAAAGTGGTGGCTGTTGTATTTTGTTCAGTAAAGACTCCAGATGTTCAAATTGGTTGAAATAGCCATAACTATTAACTGTTCTCATACAGCTGCTAAAAAGTGACCCAAGTCAATGAGTTTACCTGGAAATAATTGATCATTCTTAATTTATATACATGGAGTTCTTATAGAGTGACTCACTTTCCTTTCAATTGTTAAATTGAGCCAGGCAAAGATGATGTGTTTTGTCTGAAAACTTATCATTCCATACTTCTACAAAGAGCTTTGGCATACATTCATGTATACATTTGAATGTGACAATAGAATGCCATATTTTGAATCTATAGCTTATCTGATAAAAATCTTCTGAATGTCCATCCATTAACAATTCTCTTGTAGAAATCCAATGCTTAAATGATCAACATAAGAAAATAAAAGAAAGCATGGAGAATTATTGATTGGTTTGATTAGTTCAAATTTGGCATTTGGTCTCTTCATTAAGCACATTTTTTCTCTACAGATTTTTTTAAAGTCTTTCTATACTTTATTGTTTATGACTTGCTAAATGCTAGAGAAGAGAACATTTAAAACTTTCTGTACACAGAAATGTACATTCAAAGATAATTCTGATTTATATGGGGATTGATAAGGGCCCTGTATCATAGACCAAAGAGACTCTCCTTTGGAATTTTAAAAATTCCCCAGAGAAAGTCAGAGATATTACTTAACCTAAAATATAGAAAGAAACATCAAATAATACACATTTGCTCAGCTATTTCAAGAGTTAAAATATCTTAAAGAGGATATTGAGAGTTTACAGAAGCAGTTAATAAAGCAATGGCCCAAATATACTATAATCAAAGCTGCTATGAAAAATGTCCCATGGTAAGAAGAAAATCGAATATTTAAAGTACCAGTCATGAGAGAAGCAGGTTTCTACCTGTCTTTGCTCCTCTGATCTTCCTAGCATGCCAGAGTCAATTCATGCATGTAGTAGGGATTCATAATTCTTCCTCCTCTCCCTCACTTCCATTTTAGGCAACATCAATGTTGAGACTGCCAACACTGTTTTTGGAAATCCTGCTGTAAACACTGAGTAGAATTTTGTGTAGGTTTCTATTGTGTTAGCAATTTAGAAAAGAAACACAAAGGGGTTATCTTGCTCTCTAAATTATGAAATAGGTGTAACTGGGCTAAAATAGGGTATTTCAAGGTCTGAAAACCTTCCTTTAGTAGCCACTAGAAGATAGTAATATCTTTGTTTTACACAATAGCAAAAGTTTTGCCAGGCTTTCCAGTCTTCACAATCAGGAGTCTCTTTTGAAATGTAGAATACAAACTTCTGTTCCTCTCTCATTTTTATCTGATCTCTACTTTGTATTTTTAGTTAACCATTGCCATACTTTAGTAGGTTCTTTTCGCAAAGGGTTTGCACTTACCATATTCATAAAACTTCTCTTGCTGTGTAAAATCCCACACAATTTTGTCCAGAAATTGGCAACTGGATGAGTGTTTTTAATAAGTAGTGAGTTTCCAAAGGGTATAAAATGTCCATAGGAAACTCTCAGTGATGTCAGTCAAGTTTAGGCTCACTTAACTTTGTTAACTGTAGGGACCAAGCTTTAAAAGGCAGTAACTCAATGATTTTTACAAAGTTTTAAATATTCGTTCTGAAGAAAAACATTAAATGGTTAAATGTCATAGAGGCCTGAGTAAGTTCATTAAAAGCATGTACAATTTAAGGTATCTATTTTAGGGTAGTTAAACTATACAAATTGCTTCTAATTACCTGATTATAATATGAAGATTGGAATATTAATGCATATGATTTAACATAAACTGATTTGTAAATAAATAATATGTGATAGAGCAGACATGATTGACACTTTTTCCTTAGGGTTCTTTTTACTCCCTGGAGTTTATTAATAACAATTTAACTTGGCACAGGATGAAGGAACTAGGAGAAGCCAGCAGGGAAGAACCAACTACTGAATATAAAGTGGAAGGGTAGATTTCTTGATGTTGATGTTATCATAGGTGAGGGTAGAGCAAGGGGAGGAAAGAGGTAAGTCCATAAGCAAGAAATTCCTCTTTCTGTGCTTTGTTGTGGTAATTTATGCTTATACACAGAATGATATCAAAGGTCCAGAGGTCATAACATACATAAAGGGGTACTTCTGAGGTTAGAAACCATGAGACATATTCATGGGAAGTAAGTACAGAACTGAGTCTCCCTTCTGGCTGCTGTAGAGAGGTACCATTTGTCAGCTTATTGGTAAATTGCTGGATCCCCACAAGTTCCCATGGCAGTATGGAATGGGTAAGTCCATTTATCTGGCATCCTCTTCAATGTAATTTCTGTTAAAGTTAGGGCTGCTGAGACAGGAGGACAAGAGAATCATTAGATATCTAGTAAGAAATCTACAGCTAAGACTTAGGGACAAAGTTGAAAAAAATAAGACTGAAGGAAATAACTTAAGCATTCAACATTAAATTCTCAGTGAACAGGCAGATGATATAACACTTGAAACAGAATTGATTAATTCAGTAGTAAATGTACAATATATATGTATTTCATTCATATCTATAAATATACTTAATGAAAGATAAGTTAAATATTATATAATACATATGACAAATAACAATTAGGTAATTCTGACCTGAATGCTTTGTTGTCAAATAAAAGACAGTTTAAATAAATAAATATAACCATGAATACAGTTGACATGGGGTAATAAAATGAACATTTTAACACATCTTTAAATTGGGGAACCTTCAAAATTAAAATTTCTGGGAAGGTCAATACACACACACACACTTATATGTATATATTATGATATATGATTGATATATGACATATGACATGTGATATGTGGTATGTAATATATGGTATATGATATATAATAAACGTGTAATGTGTGTAATGTATAATATGTAATAACTCAATATATAGCAAATACCATATAATATAATAAATATAATATAATATACATATGTGTCTGAATATAAAAATCAATATGCTTTATAAATTTACAGTTACATATATAATAAAATCAATAGTAAATAAAACAGCTGAGATTTTAACAAATTATTAAGAAAAGAAGGCATAGAAAAGGGTTGTAAATCTAATTTTTAAACATAAAAAACAAGTTCCTTGTGATTCAAAAAATATTAAAGAAAGTAAGCAAGAAATATGAAGAGTTAAAAGAGTAGAGTGAGAGTCTCTACATCTACTAAAATAAAATAGTTACAAAAATGACTTTGAAATCTACATGTAAGTCATTTCTAAAAAGTAATTATTATGATTTACACTATATTCAATATAAAGTTCATTGAAACTATGTTAAACTAAAACATCAGCAGCTTATAATCTCCAATGAATCTTTCATTTCCTCCCACCCTACACATTCCTGGCACAGATAAGTTTATAATCAAATTCTATAAAACCTTAGAAGTATATATAATCTCTAAATTATGTAAATTCTACAAAATCACTTAAAATGACTGCTTACAAGCTCTTGTTTTCATATTACTATAAATTTGATAGCTAAACCAAGCAAGGAGATTTTAAGAAACAAAAATTACAAAGATTAAGAATGAATATGCAGTTACTGATAATTGGATACTAACCCTAGAAATCGCTGAACACGCCAGAAACATCTCACAGGCTATGTGAAGCTCAAGAAAATACAAAGGCCAAAAAAAAAAAAAAAAAAGAACACTCAGTTTTTCTTAGGAAAAAATAAATGTATAGCACCCTCTCAGAGTGTGGTACACCTGGACCTTAAATCATTAATTATTCAAGAGCTAAGATAATAGCCCTGTGGCAATTTTTGGTATTCACAGATCATTATGCTTAATCTATACTCAACAAGAAATCTGTTTCCATGCTATGTTCTGTCCTACATGTACTTTATGCTTATGGTAATTATTGGGACTTCAATGCATGCTATAAAAGAATTGAGTACTGACAAAAATATTTATATAATGTTATGCCCAAATGCCTTTAAAATCTGTACATGTATCCCTCTTTTTTTTTAAATAAAGTGGTCAGACAAAAAAAGAATGAAAATTGAAAAATCAGAATACTAGTAGTGTTTTAGCATTATAGATAAAACTGAAAATGGGCAAATAAACATAAACACAGAAAGTTTAACTTACAGTGGCAAGAAATGATCATGAGGAAATATTAAGTAGTGTATGCACATGATATTCTTCATGCTAAGCCACTATATTAGAAGAGTAATACTTTTGTTTTACTAAAATTAAAAATATATGTTATAAAAACAACAATGTATCTGGAAAATAATAAGGGCTGAATGATACCCCCTTCATCTTACAAAAATAAATTTTAAAAAATCTTTCTGAGATAGAGGCCTGTTGTGGCACAGTGGGCAACAGCAACAGCAACTAAGCCTTGACAATTGACTTTGCTCCTGGAACATATATGATGGAAGGAAAGAACTGTCACCCATAGTGATATCACATATACCTTTTTAGGCTTCTCCACATGTACAAATGCAAACACACACACACAAAGAGACACACCATGTAGATTATATATGTGATAAAAATATAGAAAAACCAAAAATTTTATTGAAATATCATGGAATTCTCTAACAGACTGTGAAAGAGATTGCAGTATACCATGACTACAACAGTGTTGTTAAAATTATGTAAAAAGCAATTAAAGAGAAAACATTGCCAAATTCTGCTGCATTTCATGTGGCACAGAATATGAGAATACAAAATAGGCTTGTTTTTAAAGTAAAAGTAATTAAAAGAGTCTGTCAAAGTATTTAAGAGTTACACACAAAGTTTCATGATTTAAAATTGAAATCCTTGCACTACACTGGAAATTGAGCAAAGAAGACAGACATTTTTTAGTCCCATTTAGTTGCACATAAAATCTGTTCAAAAAGCCAAGAGAGGTCCCTGGTTGGTCATTTCTAGCACATTCCCAGGGCTCATGTTTCAATCCAGAGTTGCCATAATGTAAGGTTCAATCTCATGGACAAAAATGTAAGAACCCAAATTCATTCTTCAGATACTGCTATCTTAGGGAACTTTGTGTAACATAAATCATATAGACCTTCAAAAGAATTGTGCCATGAAGTGTATATACAAAGGATAACTTAAATGTATGGGAGATTTCTATGATGGTTAAAACCACAAATTGTCATATTCCATGACAAATTCTAGACATAATATAAATCTATATGAAAGAAAATATGTTCTGACGGTGTAGCTCCAAATTACTTAGAAGACCTAATGACACCAATGTAAAATAATATATGTATAGAAAAATCTCATGAGAAAAAAATTAAAACCAGGCACTTTTCAAGGTTCTAGAAAAGAAAGAGTGAAAGGGAACTTTTTGTGTTATATAAAATACTATGCTTTGAGTTTAAAATTGATTAAAATACACAATTAATAACTATTGTATAAAACATTCCCATAAATGAATCGCTATTACACAAATGTATAGTAAAATTACAAGTGTTCAAACTCTGTAAAGAGGCAGTCAGAAAGCTGAAATTGAAGAGAAGTCAAGATTGGAGAAGAAATATTTGCAAATTAGATGCATACATTAAAACAACTTAGTATCATTCTGTTTCTAAGTAAGCAGAACAATTGCAATACTGAAAATACAGATGCCTTCACACAATGCCAGACAAAAGTGTTTTTATCAGTGAAATATACTGGAAAATATACTGGAAAATAACTAGGAAGGGTAGAGTCTTTCACTAAACAGCAGAAGCTGATGAGTCAAAGGTGTTTAGGAGATATGCAATTCATAGTCTTAATTTAAATGAACTGAACAGTCTGGAATAATATATATAATAATTGTAAAGCATATTAAAAAGTATAAAATCAGTAGCCTGTATCATTCTGTATATCAGTTATCTACTTTTCTACTACTCAGACAACTATATCCAGATATACAGCTCAATACAGACTTAAAAATTTACAGTAATCCAAGTTTGTGTCATGGAATGATGAATGTCATTCAACCAGGAAGAAATAAGAAAATTTGCTTTAGATGATATATGAATTTAAAGAAAAAAGGAATAAAAAGTTAAAAGCATAAACTTTTAATACTTTATAATAACAAGACTATGTATATCTTGTAAAAACAACAAAGCATTATTATGTTCTTATAATTACCGTAAGCACCATTGCATAAGCAGTGTTCTGCACAATGCTCCATCAGTATAGATGGCTAACGATGATTGGATGTAATTATGACAATACTCAGAGGGGGAAAAAGAGACAGTTCCATCAAATAGATGGATATATGACTGAACCAAATGAAGAGACATTGTGAGTTTACTTGAAGCTCAGTTCTTCAACTAGAAATCAAGTTGGACAACAGTTGCTTCTCTATGTATCTGAAGGACTGATGAGCAAAGATATCTTTGATGTTCCACAATCAAGGGAATCAAAAATTTCTTATAATTCTCTAGAAATAGAAAATCTTCTCAGACCTACAGAATTTCTCACTGTCTTTAATATGGGAAAGGAAAGCATAACATAAACACCCTCATTCTCTAGAAAAATGATATCTTATAAGAAATTTTGTTTTTATTAACTGCTAATGTCCTTTACAATACTTTTATGATTCCATTCTCATTGAGTAGGTAATCTTTCTGCCAAAAATGATCAATGCTCAACATTTTAAAATCAGAGCTCTGAAGATAAACAGAATCATTTACATATTTTATTTTATTATTTTATTTTATTTAGAGCTCAATATTTTTTTTCTTTTTTATAACTGGATGTTCTTTGTATTTACATTTCAGATGCTATCCCCTTTCTCCCAATCCAATCCCCTACCCCCTCCCATTACCTTCATGAAGGTTTTCCCTCTCCTAAATTCCCTCTCCCAACTCAGCACCTTGGCATTCGCCTACACTGGGAAAATGAGCATTCTCTGAACCAAAGTCCTCTCCTCTCAATGATGCCACAGGATGATATCCTCTGCTGCATGTGCACCTGAAGCCATGGGTCTCTCAATATGAACTCATTGGTTTGTTTAGTTCCTGAGATCTGTGGTGGGCTTTATTAGTTAATAATTTTATTCTTCCCATGGGATTGCAGACCCCTTCAGCTTGTTCAGTCATTTCTGTAGCTTCTTCATTGGGATCCCCGTGTCCAGTCCAATGGTTCCTTCAAACATCCTCCTCTGTATCAGTATGGCTCTAGCAGAGCCTCTGAAGAGGAATCCATATCATATTTCTGCCAGGATACACTACTTAGCATCAGCAATAGTGCTTGGGCTTACTGGCTGCACAGGGGATGGCTCTCCAGGTGAGGGAGTCTCTGGATGATCTTTTCTCCAAACCCTGCTCTATTATTTGTCCTATTATTTCCTCCCATGAGTGTTTTGTTGTCCCTTCTAAGGATGACTGAGACATGCACCTTCTGGTCTTCCTTCTCTTTGAGCTTCATAATATCTGTGAATTGATCCTTGGGTATTCCCATGATATACCATGAGTGTTCTTTTGTGATTAGGTTACCTCACTCAGGATGATAGCTTCAAATTCCATACATTAAGTCATTGTTTTTAATAGCTGAGAATTACTCCATTGTCAAAATGTACCACAATTTCATCATCCATTCCTCTGTTGAAGGACATCTGGGTTCATTCGAGCTTTTGGCTATTTTACATAAGGCTGCTATGAACATAATGGAACATGTGTTCTTGTTAGATGTTGGAGCTTCTTTAGGCTATATGCCCTGGAGTGGTATAGCTGGGACCTCAGGTAGTACTATGCCCAATTTACAGAGGAACCACCATACTGATGTAAAGAGTAGTTGTATCAGCTTACAACTCCACCAAAAGTAGAGGAATGTTTCTCTTTCTCAACCTCCTTGCCAGCATCTGATGTCACCTGCAATTTTTATCTTAGACATTCTGACTGGTGTGAGGTGGAATCTCTGGGTTGTTTTGATTTGCTTTTCCCTGATGACTAGAAATATAGAGCATTTCTTTAGGTGCTCTCAGCCATTAAACATTTCTCAGTTAAGAATTCCTTCTTTAGCTCTGTACCCTATTTTAAATAGGATTATTTGATTCTCTAGAGTCTAACTTTTTGAGTTCTTTGTATATATTGGATACTTGCCCTCCATTAGATGTAGGATTGGTAAAGATCTTTTTTAAATCCATTGGTCACCATTTTGTCCTTTTGACAATGTCCTTTGCCTTACAGAAGCTTTGCAATTTCATGAGGTCTCCTGTGTCAATTCTTGATCTTACAGCATAAACCATTGGTCTTCTGTTCAAGAAAATTTTCCCTGTGCCTTTGTGTTCTAAGCTCTTCCCCACTTTCTGTTTTAATAGTGTCAGTGTACCTGGTTTTATGTGGAGATATTTGATCCACTTGAACTTGAGATAACAAAGGATCAATTTGCATTGTTCTATATGCTGCCTGGCTATTGAATCAGCACCATTTGTTGAAGAGGCTGCCCTTTTTCCATTGAATGTTTTTAGCTTCTTTGTCAAAGATCTAGTGACCATATGTGTGTGGGTTCATTTCTGGATCTTCAGTTCTATCCTATTGATCTACCTGCCTGTCTCTGTACCAATACCAGACAATTTTTATCACAATTGGTCTGAAATACAGCTTTAGGTCTGGGATGGTGATTCTCCTGGATTTTTTTTTTTTTTTTTTTTTTATTGTTGAGAATAGTTTTTGGTATCCTGTTTTTTGGTTTTTCTGTTTGTTTGTTAGTTTTTATCATTCCAAATGAATTTGCAAATTGCTCTTTCTATCATGTACCTCATTCCAGGGATGCAAGGATGGTTCAATATATGGAATTTATCAACTTAATCCACTATATAAAGAAACTCAAAGAAAAAACCCACATGATCATCTCTTTAAATTATGAGAAAGCATTTGACAAAATTGAACAATCCTTCATGTTAAATTTCTTGGAAAGATCAGAAATTCAAGACCCATACTTAAACATAGTAAAAAGCAATATACGACAAACAAGTAGCCAACATCAAACTAAACTGTGAGAAACTTCAAGCAATCCCACTACAATTGGGGACTAGTCAAGGCTGCCCACTCCTTTCCTACCTATTCAATATAGTACTAGAAGTATTATCCAGAGTAATCAGACAGCAAAAAGAGGTCAAAATTATACAAATTGGAAAGAAAATAGTCAAAATATCACTGTACTGGCTGGTTTTATGTCAATTTGACACAAGCTAGAGTTATCACAGAGAAAGGAGCCTCAGTTGAGGAAATGCCTCCATGAGATCCAGATGTAAAGCATTTTTTCAACTAGTGATCAAGGGGGAAGGGCCCAGTCCACTGTGGCTGGTTCCATCCCTGGGCTGGTAGACCTGGGTTCCATAAGAGAGCAGGCTGAGCAAGCCAGGGGAAGCAAACCAGTTAGAAACATCACTCCATGACTTCTGCATCAGCTTCTGCTTCCTGACATGCTTGAGTTCCAGTCCTGACTTCTTTTGGTAATGAACAGCAATGTGGAAGTATAAACCTAATAAAACCCTTTCCTCCCAAACTTCCTTCTTGATCATTATGTTTTGTGCAGGAGGAGAAACCCTGACTAAGACAATCACTATTTGTAGATGATATGATAGTATACTTAAATGACACCAAAAATTCCACCAGAGAAATTCTACAGCTGATAAACAACTTCAGCGAAGTGTCTGGATATAAAATTAATTAGAAAAAAAATCAGTAACCTTCTTCTACTCAAAGGATAAGCAGGCTGAGAAAGAAATTAGAAAATTGACAACCTTCAGAGTAGTCAAAAAGAACATAAAATAACTTGGTGTGACCCTAACTAAGAAAATGAAAGATCAATATGACAAGTATTACATGTCTCTAACAAAGGAAAATGAAGACTTCAGAAGGTGGAAAGATCTCCCATGCTCATGGATTGGAAGGATCAGCATAGTAAAAGTGGACATCTTGTCTCAAGCAATCTATAGGCCTAGCTATTTTATATTGTGCTTCTTAAATTTTATGAATCTTCTTTTTCTATAGTATCTTTCTATAACTCTCTATAGCAAATAGATTTTATATATGTAACTCAAAGTTTAAATATGTATGAGTTAACAATCCTCAAAGCCTTTCCTGGAAAATGCAGATGATTGAGGGATTATATGGTTTTTAACTTGAGTTTTTGAAAAGCTTAGAAAACCAAAATTGATTCTCATAAAACTCTATTCCCTAGTAAACCTTCCTATTTTAAGAAATTCAAAATATAAAGAGTGTTCCTAGACATTTAATAATTTCCATATTTGAAAATTAAATGTTTTAGACAAGTAAATATTAAATTTACTCAATTACATAAAAGAAAAATGGGATATATATATATATATATATATATATATATATATATATATGTCAAGTAACAATTATTTGAAAGAAAAATTATTTTACAATTAAAAATTTACAAACTATATAGCTCAAAGTTATATGAATTTTGAAGTTTGACTGTGGATTATTATTTTAAAATTTATCATATAATCTGTTAATATGGTGAGTTTCTCTTAAGAAATACATTTTATGGACCATTGTTTCACATTCTGTATTTGATTTGATGAGGAAAACACAGAACATAGTGTTTTGTTAAGTTCTCCTCTTATATCTTTGTGGGGCACTGTATTGACCTTCATAAATGACAAAGAAATGGTTAAGACCTTGTCTCCCTCACAGAGGCCCCAAGGAAATCAGCCTTGCCTTTGTATAGGAAAGAATAGCTCTCAGGAAACAAGGATGTATTCATTAAGATTCCCTTCCTCTTTCACAATGGTTGTTGATTTTTCTTCTTACCAACCTTAAAGAATTATTCCTACATTTGGATCAGCCCTTAATGAGACCTATCTTTCAAAAATATTTTTTATTCTTTTTATGGCTTGTCTTTTCTTTCTTCTCACAATGCCTTTGACAAAGCACTGTGTTTTAATTTTAATGATGCTCAGTTATCAAATCTTTGCATTTTTCATGGTTTGTATTATTGGTACCCTAAAAGTCATCGACAAATGTGAGAGCAGTTAGACATTTGACTACTTCATCTTCAGCAAATTTTATAGATCTACAGCTTGCATGTGGGTACTTGACTGGCAATGAGTAACTTTATATGCAGTTTTGAAAGCTTTATCTAGATTATGTCCCTTCCCCCTTCTTTTAATTTCCTTCCCTTTCTCTTCCTTCTTTTTTTTCTTTTTTTTTTTTGTTTCCTTCCTTGCTTTCTTCTCGTTCCTTTCTTCCTTCTGTCCTTTCTTTTTTTTTTCTTGCTGTTAATTTGTTTTACCTTAGACAGATAGTCTCCCTAGATCACAAACTGGGCTCTAAGATTATCTTCTGCTTCCTGAATTATATGATAATAGACTTACTATTGTTCTATTCATCTACTGTGCCTCTTTCTGTCTTATATTTTTTTCTGATATCTAATTTTCCTGTATCACTAAAAATATCCTTCATAATATTGTCTTTTCTATATGTTCAAATATTAGTTTAGACAATTCATATGGTTTTAGATATAGATTTTCTGTTTGCTATAACCTATTTGTTTGTCTGTCTTTTGTTGTTTGCTTGTTTCTTTCCAGATGCCATGTTGACTTGATCAATGTACCCTTTTATAGGTTAACTAATAGTGTCAGGTATAAGTACCAAAATCCAGACTTGTTGTCTATTAATATTTACTGGCTCTTCTAGATTTTAATTTTTCCATATGAATAGTCAAGTCAAAGTATCTGTTTGTTTATTTTTGTGGCATGAATTTAGATGCAATACTGATGGGTAAGTAGGTGATATATAGAGAGAGAACAGGAGACTCTCATTTGGAACTTCTAAACTAAGGTACTATGAATGTGAAACCTATTCGTAAAGTGTTTTCAGCAGTTGAGAGTCTAATCTATGATAATGTTTGACTATAACAAGAAGGCCATGTTTATTGTTTCAACTAAAAGTAAATATCTCTCCAGGTACATAATAACAAAATTAATAGCAATTAACATACCTTATCTCTGAAAGATTGCTTATATATTAAAAAGAAATGCAGCAACATAAAAAATGGCATGCATTTAAGATTATAGGTGCTTACTTGGACAATATATAATATATATATATATATATATATATATATATATTATGATTATTATATACTATTATTATTGAATTATATTTTATAATATATAATTATGTATGTATATAAAGTTATAATTATATTATCCAAATAAATGATTTTTGATATTAAACAAAACTCCTAGCACTAGATATGGAATACTTTCTGATGAGAATGTGCTCCTATATATATATACAAACAATACACACTCATTTCTTTCCTTTAGTTGCAAAGAAAATGATATGGTCCTATTAATGAAGGTATCCTCCATCTAAGGTTGTATGTAAGAAAAAGGAGAAAACATTGAGAACTGAGTTGGAAAAATCTTCCTTTCAGCTAGATTTCAAAGTACAAGAAGGTGCTAGGATGTTTGATGGAGAGAAAGTATATTAAGTATTTAACTATGAACCCTATAAACTTTAGTAACTAACAGGAAGTAAATGTTATGAGGTTATGAGACTCCGGATTTGAGTTCTGTTCCACAGGGGAAGGCAGAAACCATGGATGGTACTGTAGACTCATTCATTAACATGTGACTGGGCAAGTCATAGGCCTGAATATGAAGCTTTTAAATGTTGTTCAATTAGATTTATGTAACACTAAACTTAACTGTAAATTTCTGTTTATACCCATAACCAAATACCATTCTCAGTGTTAAGAAAAGAAGCTTCTCCTCATGGTAAACTTCATTGCATTCATTAAACACCATTTCTCAAGCTTGCTAAGAATAAGTGAAGCTTAAGGACTCAAATGTAAATAAAGCATTTAATGAGTATCACAAACTTTGGGAGATATTGTAAGAGAGAAGGCAGGAATATCACACAATCTAATATAATAAGGATAAGGACTGTCTAATGCAGTCTTCTGGGCATGAAATAACCATAGTAATCCTGAACACATACTGGGATTAATTATACTTGGCAAGCAAAACACTAACACTGTAAACAATCAATTAGACAAAGGAGAGGAGCTAATGTGAGCCCCACTATTCTCTGATGACCTGCATCCTACTAAAAAACTCTTAAGTTTGGAGGAATAATTGTCTACAGTTCTATAGCAGCTGGTCAGCCTACCAAGATCTACTAGATTGTTCTAAAGCCATGACCACACAGACAGACTTTTTTAAATCCAGTTGTTCAGAAGCCAAAACAAAAAATTGTGAATGTGAGAGCAAGGTTCCCATGCAGGATTCATAAGCAAGAAAGTTAGCAAGGACAGGAGGTGGGAATATTGAAAACATATTTTTCAAAACTATGAAAAAATGTCAAAAAACAAATTATTGTTTTAAACACCCTAAAGAATAAAAATAAAGGCATACATTTAAAATAAATATTGAAGTTTTGCTGGATACTGAAAAAACACATTTTCAAGTTATTTATCTGATCAAAGATTTACAAATGAAATGAAATTCCATATTTAATTAATAAACAAGAAATTATAGTATTCTGTGTCAACCAGAATACATATTTGTAGTGCTTTTTGATTAATTGAGCTTTACAAAATCTATGATACTTATGTGAAGACACACATGGTAAAGCATATCTCTGGATTCAGTGAGGATGTAGCTGAGGACCACTGTGAGATGCAGGGCAACATTTACTGCTTAACCAAAATGTCTGTCCAACTTAGTGCCCCAAACATATTTTGTCACATTAGCATAGTTTCATATACATTGTAATGTTAAGTTATATGTTAAAAGAATATTGCAATTTTAATATTCAGGTGTATGCCATATAATTATGATTTATTTTTATGCTCTATTATACCATAAAATAAAATGATACAATCAAGAATAGGTTCAAATAATTGTGTGTGTGGTAATTAAGTAATTAGTCTGAAAACTATGAGACTATTACATTATTTACTATCTCTAATCACTTGTGAATAATATTACAATGTGTCTCTAATGGGGATAGTCTTCTTAGAAGATTGGTGCTTTTGATATAAACATTTTCTTTGCACAGAATTTGGTGCCAGGCTAACACATGTGCCTTAGCTGTTATCAGAAATCTTTTCACCCTCACATTTCAATGCTTGAGTTACTTACATAAGTCCTTACTAATTTTGTCTGTAGACTTTGTAAGTGTCACCATATCACAGAGACACAAAATAACTTTAAATCATTTAGTACTACTTATCTTTTGCTTCTGATTATTTTAAATCTCTAATACATCACTACCAACAGGTTTCCCATGTTTGTAAAATTAGCTGAGGATTTACAAAATGGATCAGATTTTAGGGTATGATTTTCTTTCAGAGAAATGTTATCCTTTTATGAAGTGTGCTTTGTGCTTTGTCAAATGCTTAATTTTCGATGAGTGTAAAGAAGTCTGTTTCCAGAACCGTAGATGAGCTTTATTTTTTCCTCGTAGTGACTCCCCCCAAAAAAGATCTAAGAACAAGACCTTCAAAATGAAGTTGAAACCTTATAAACTATATCTTCTGTTTATAAAGAAAACAAACAAATGAAAAATTTAAAAAGCTTTTAATTCCAGGAAGAATGCTTTCTTCCACTGACATCTAAGCTTTCAATTCTTCTTTTCCTATATTAAGCTCATTAATCCACTTACCCAAACACTTGAAGAGCTATCCTTTGCTATAATTTTCCCTTTAAAAATCTAGGTCAAATTACAAACCCTGAAGTACTTTGAGAGAAGGAGAATATGTATCACATTGGTAAGGAATCTGAACTGGGGATTCAAACAATATTCCTTCACACATTACTTCCACTCATATCCTATTCCTACGTGACCCCAAACAATTTCTTAACCAAATGAAAAATGTAATCATTCAATGTTTTCAAAATCAAAATTTGCATGGTACTATTTTCCTGTCTTTATCTTTCAATCAAATGATGAAGCAAAACTATATGTAAGAATTGTTGAGTTTTTCATATAAAATATGACAATCACTTGGGTAATTTTTTTGCAATTACAAATCAAAATAATTTAGTTAATATCAAGACTCCAGCCTTAGTATTGAGTTTTAGAACATAATGCCTCATAAAGCAATTAAAGTCTGAAAGCCTGTAGTTGATTACAAGGCAGAAGAGACAGTCCTGTTAATAGAAATTGTCCTTTAAATTTTGTGTGGCTTTTTTTTTAGGATGCTTATTAAAGTTTATTCTAGTACCAGTGAGGTTACAATAAGCTAATATTTTGGGCAGTATGCTGGATCAGAAGCAAAGTCAGATGATACTGATGCAAAACAGAGAGAAGTATACTTAAAAAGTTCTTGTTGCCTCTTGGAAATATGTGTGACTTTTAACAGAAAAAAAAGTTAACATATTAAAGACATATTTGTGGAAGCTAAGTCATCAAAGACAAAGTATCAACTATCAAGTTTCTTAAAAATATAAAAAGCAACATATTATAAATCAAAAACCTAATTATAGAAAGAAAATTAGAAAATGTACAGAAGGTATAATAGTGATTTATTTGGTAGTTTTACTTTGATTCCCATAAAAGTTTCTTTTGTAGTTTAGATTAATCCTCACAAGATTAATGACTCACTTAGGCAAGCACTTGAAACTTCTTTTAAACTGATTCCTTCTTTTAAGCCGGAGATCTGGCTTTAGACTTTACCCATAAATTGCCTACAAGAAATGATAGCTATATAAGCATTTAATAAAGCTGAGGGAATTGTCTCTCTTCTCTTTGTTTTATTTTATTTTTTTTTTTTTTTTGCACTCAGTTTGCAAATTACCTTAATGACCTCTTTCTTTAGGCTTGGTTACTCTTTCTTTTAGGCTCTTACACCATTATTTACAAATTCTTTCAATCTCTCTTTCTTTCTCTCTCTCTCTCATATAACTTTTAAATTAGCATAGTTAGTTGATTAATTATATCAAAATTTATGACTTAAAATATTTTCAAAGGAGTTTTTCTTTCATTTCCAAAGCATATTGTGAGTTTTTTTGTTTTTTTTTTTTTGTTTTTGTTTTTGTTTTTGTTTTTTTTTTTTTCCCTCAATCAATGACTGTTTTGAGGCCCAGATCAGAGATTCTTTTGGTACAAGAATCATTCTGATCATTCTGGAGATAGACTTTATCTTTGAATTTCACCAGAAACTTTTCTGTGAAATGGGAAAATATAGAAAAATATGACAGCCATTTTCACAATTAGATTTAGTAACAATGTTATGTTTTGAGTGATTCAAGTGAGACCAACATTTGCTTGATAAAAAAAAAATAATGTGGTTGTGAAAATGAAATCTACCCCATGCTATTTAATTGGAGAGCCCATCAAATGGAATTTCAGATTAATGACTGCTAAGGTATGGAATTTCTTCAAAAAGAGAAACAAAAATTTCAAGTTAGGTTATGACAGTTACTTCACAGAGATTCGAATATAATAAAATTTATATGTTGCACACTTGACATGGGTAAGGCATGCATGTGAGACATCTCTCAGTAAGTCCAACACATGGTGTGACTTCATTAAAGAAAACACATAAAGTGTGAGAACTATTCTTAGCAATTGCAACAATTGTTAGCTAATGGAAGTATAATATAGAAGTTAATGTAGAAAGTACCTCACCTACAGGAACCCCATGATGATTTAATAGAGATGACAATAACAGGGATATATTACCAAGACTTGGGAGAAATCAGCAAGAAGTTGGTAAACGTCATGGATTGCTCAACTCGTTCTATAGAAATTTTCTTAAAATGCAATAAGTATTGAAGGCAACAATGATCAGAAAAATGTATTTTCATTATGTTCACAATTAAGTTTTAAATTCACATTACGTCCCAATCACAGCTTATTTTATTATCCTCCTCCTAGGTCTGCACATACAAATTTCTCTTCCCGAAACTCTCTGCCTTTCTCTTCAGAAAAGAGGAAGAGCCCATTGGGTACTACTCTGCCCTGGGACATCTAATCTCAGCAGGACTAAGCACTCCCTCTTCCACTGAGGCCCAACCAGGCAGTCCACAAAGGGTAAGGGGATTCAATGACAAACAATAGAGTCATAGACAGATTGTTAGGGGGCCTATATAAAAACCAATATGCATATCTGTTACAAATGTGTGAAAGTCCCAAGTCCAGTTCCTGCATGCTCATTGGTTGATGATTCAGTCTCTGTGAGCCACATACTCCCAGCTTAGATGATTCTGTAGGTCTTCTGATGGTGTCCTTGACCCCTCCTGCTCTCTCAATTCTTCCCCACTCTTCCTCTTCCACAAGACTTCAGAAGCTCTGCCTGATGCTTAGCTATTGTTCTCAGTATCTGTTTCCATCAGTTGCTAAATAAATCATCCAGAGAGATTCCTGTCAGGTTCTTATGCTAGGTTCCTGTCTTCAGGAATAATATAGTATCATGAATAGTGTCAGGGCAACTCTCTCCCATGAAGTAGTTCTCAAGTTGGGCCGGTCATTGGTTACCTCTTTCTCCCAGTCTCTGCTCCATCTTTATCCCAGTACATATTATTGGCAGGAAAATTTTTGAGTTGAAGGTTAGTAGGTGAGTTGATGTCTACCTCCTTTCATAGGAAGTCCTACCTGGATACAGGAGCTGGCCACATCACCCATATATTCCCTGATGGTAGGAATCTCAGCTAGGAAGTCCTGTAGCTTCCCCAGTTCCAGGGTTCAACTAGTCCCAGAGATGCCAGCAACCAATTTCTGTTCTCATTCCTGCCCCACTCCCCATATACCTGATTACCATTGCCATACCCCTCTTCACCCTGGCTCCTACCCATTTCCTTCTCTCCATCTACTTCTGATGATTATATTGTTTCCTCATCTATCTCTGTGTCTTCTACTAAAGATTTGAAGTCTTCTATTGAATACTTGAAGAGACTTGAAGTTTTTGTCAAACATGTCTTCTACTTGATTGATTAGCAGACCCCAAGATATTTTGTATTATCTGTGGCTATTGTAAAGGGAGTTGTTTCCATAATTTCTTTCTCAGAGTGACTATCTTTTGTGTAAATGAGCACTACTGACTTTTTAAAATTAATTTTCTATCAGGCACTTTGATAAAGGTGTTAATCAGCTGTAGGAGTTCACTGGTAGAATTTTGTGTATCACTTATGAATACTATTAAGTTATCTGCAGATAGTGATGCTTTGGCTTCTTCCTTTTCAATTTGTATAGCCATAGTTTCCTTTAGTTGGTTTATTGCTCCAGCTGGAACTTCAAATACTATGTTGAATAGGTAGGAAGAGAGTGGATAATTTTTTCTTGTTCAATTTTAGTGTGCTTTTTTTTTTAAAACTTCCCTCCATTTTATATGAAGTTAGCTATTGTCTTGCTGTATATGGCTTTTAATATATTTAGGTATGTATATATTATCCATGATTTCTTTAAGGCTTTTAACATGAAAGGGGACTGGATTTTGTCAAATGCTTTTTTTAGCATTTAATGAGATGATCCTGTGATATTGTTTTCTCTTCTAGTTTATCAATATGGTGGATTTTGTTGAAGGAGTTTCACATATTGAACCAAACCTGCATTTCTGGGATGAAACTTACTTGATCATATTGGATGACCATTTGATGCATGAATATTTTTACATAAGTGTTCATAAGGAAAATTGTTATGAAATTCTCTTTCCTTGTTGAGTCTTTGTGTAGTTCAGGTATCACATGGACTGTGACCACAGAAAAGGAGTTCATCAATTTTCCTTCTCTTCCTATCTTGTGAAATAGTCTAACAAGTACTGGTATTGGTTCTTCTCTGAAAGTCTGTTTGAATTCTGCACTAAAACCAAATGGGCTGAGCTTTTTGTCGGTTTGGAAAACTTTTCATGACTGTTTCTATTTTCTTAGGGATTACAGGACTGTTTAAATCATTTACCTGATCTTGATTTAACTTTCATAAGTAGTATACATCTAGAAAATAATCCATTTTATTAATTTTCTCAATTTTGTGGAGTGCAGGCTTTTGAAGTAAGACCATTCATTTGTCTGTTGTAATGTCTCCTTTTTCATTTCTGACTTTATTAATTTGGGCAATGTCTCCTGCATTTTAGTTAGTTTGTATATGCTTTTGTCTCTCTTGTTGATTTTCTCAAAGAATCAGCTCTTGGCTTCCTGCAATCTTTTTATTGTTCTATTTGTTTCTAATTTACTTTCGGTATTTCTTTAAGGGATTTATTCATTTCCCCTTTAAAGGCCTTATTCATCTTTATCAGATTGTATTTAAGGCCATTTTCTACTGTTGTGGTTGTATTAGGATATCCAAGGCTTACTGAAGTGGTCATGTTATTCTGACTCTTGTTTGAGTTCTTTGGCTAAACTTTAGGCATCTGGTTGTCCCTGACAGTTCCTTGTGTAGCAGGAATCAGGAAGGCAGTCCTAACATGATTTTTTTCCTTGCAGAAATGAGGCAACCACAGACACTCTTAATGTTATGCTGCTATGCTGGCAGACAGCAGCAGAAGATACCTGTCTGCAGAAAGGCTTCATACAGCAACAAATTGAAACAGATGCAGAGGCCCACAGCTGAACATTACGTAGAGGTTGGCAAGGCAAGTCTTGTGAAACCGTAGAGGAAAGGACTGAGGAAGCTGGAGGGGCCAAGATTATCCCAAGAAGACCTACAGAGTCAACTAACCTGGTCTAATGGGGATTGTTGAGACTGCACTATCAAGCAAAGAGCATGCACAGGTTTGACCTAGGTCCCTTACACATATGTAGCAGATGTGTAGCTTGGCTTTTCTGTGGGTCCTCCCACAACTAGAAGGGGTAATGTCCGTGACTGTGCTGCCTATCTCCAGATCCCTTTCCCCTAGCAGGGCTGCCTTATCTCACTTCAGCATGTGAGGATGTGCTTAGTCATACTGCAGTGTGATATGTCAGGGTAGTAGCTACCCATAATGGTCTTTCCTTCTCTGAGGAAAATGGGAGGAAATAATGGGAGAAGGAGTATATGAGATGGAGACTGGGAGAAAAGGAGGGAGGGTGGCTGTGATCAGGAGATAAAGTGAATAAATAAACACATTAATAAAAATAAATTATAATCTAAACATTGAAAACTAAAACACACCTAAAACTAAGACCTATATTCCATACATATTAATGTACTTCTATACAGTTAGAATAACCATTGTAATGAAGCTGTATACATACATATTGAATTTACATTGTATTTTACATTTTAACTATGGAATATGCTACCTCCTATCAAGTTTAAAAAGTTCAATGGTGAGCCAATATGTGGTTGCTGGGAATTGAACTCATGGTTTCTGGAAGAGTAGTCAGTGCTCTTAACCGCTAAGTACACATAGAGGAACCCATGGCTCTAGACACATATGTAGCAGAAGATGCAATGCCGTATATTGATGGGAGGAGAGGCCTTTTGTCCAGTTCAGGTTCAATGCCCCAGTGTAAGGGAATGCTGCCAGGGTGAGTAGAAAGGCAGAGGGGAATGGGTGAGTGGGAGAGCACCCTCATAGAAGCAGGCGAAGAGGGGTGGATTAGGGGGTTTTGGGATGGGAACCCGGGAAAGGGAATAACATTTGAAATGTAAATGAAAATATTCAATAAAAAATAGAAATTGAATTAAATTAAAAAACTTCAAGTTACAAAAAATTATCCATAGTAAACTTAGAATTTCACAATAGTAAAAGTATCACAAAATCTCAGAAATAAAACAAAACAAATACAAACTCTTCCTCATATGGGGAAATCTAGTTTTATATAAGATGTAGATAGGAGAACAATAAAGATAAATATTAGTCACCCTACCCATCCAACCCCTCTCTCTCCATGTGCCCATGGCAGGCCTCTACTGCTCTACTTCTCTCTTCTCGCTCTGCCTCTGCTACCCTCTTAACTCCCTCCATAACTGTAATAAACTTTGTTTTGTACTAAAAAAAGATAAATATTAGGACTAAAATATAACTGAGTACATGTAATGGGCAAAAGTTGCTAAAAAGGTTATACATCTATTTTTTCTACTTCTAACTCTACCAAAAAACTTTTTAGTCATAGATTTTATTTTTTCTTATCTCTAAAGCATCAAGAATAAAGTACATTAAAAGGATGTTTTAAAGTATATATATATATATGTGTGTGTGTGTGTGTGTGTGTGTGTGTGTGTGTGTGTGTGTGTATGTTTTTATTTCTATTTTTATTTTTACTTGAAGGACGTTATTTTTATAAAAACAAAGATAAATGTATAAGCATTTTTGCATAAATGTATATGAATACATTTTTGTCATTGTTTGGCTTTTTTTTTAATAAGGTTTGATAGTGTGCATTAAGATTTTACTAGTTACAGTGAGCATAAAGTACATGTAAAACACGATGTAACCTGGAATTACTCAAAGTTTTCTTGGTGTGTAGGGAGTAAACATAATGTTTTTTTCTTTCCTTTTTTTTTCTTGAACTTCACACAGTCTGTGAGTTATTTCTAGGGTATTCAGAGCTTTCTGCGGTTAGTATCCAATTATCAATGACTGCATATTATGTCTGTTCCTTTGTGATTGGGTTATCTAGCTCAGGATGATATTCACTATATGCATCCATTTTCTTAAGAATATCATAAGGTCATTTTTATGAATGTTGAGTAGTACTCCATTGTGAAAATGTCCCACAATTTTTGTATCCATTCATCTACTGAAGGACATCTGGGTTCTTTCCAGCTTCTGGCTATTATAAATAGAGCTGCTGTGAAGATTGTGGTGCATGTGTGTTTGTTGTAAGTTAGAGCATCTCTGGGATCAATGCCCAGAAGTGGAATAACTGGGTCTTAAGGTAGTACTATGTCCAACTTTCTGAGGAATCGCCAGACTGATTTCCAGAGTAGTTGTACCAGTTTACAACCCCACCAACAGTGGAGAAGTGTTCCTCTTTCTCCACATTCTTGTCTGCTGTCATCTGTACTTAAACAACCCCAGAAATTCCACCAGAGAACTCCTGTAGCTGATAAACAACTTCAGCAAAGTGACTGGATATAAAATTAACTCACACAAATCAGTAGCCTTCCTCTACTCAAAGGACAAATATGTGGAGAAAGAAATTAGGGAAAAGATACCCATCACAACAGTCACAAAAAATATGAAATACCTTGGTGGGACTCTAACTAAACAAGTGAAGGACCTGTAAGACAAGAACTTCAATCCTTTAAAGAAGGATATTGAGGAAGATCTCAGAAAATGGAAAGACCTCCCATGCTCATGGATTGGAAGGATCAACATTTTATAAATGGCCATCTTACCAAAAGCAATCTACAGATTCAATGCAATCCCCATCAAAATTCCAACCCAGTTCTTCATTGAGTTGGAAAGAGCAATGTGCAATTTCCTCTGGAATAACAAAAGACCTAGGATAGCAAAATCCATCCTCAACAACAAGAAAACATCTGTGGGAATCACTATCCCCGACCTCAAGCTATATTACAAGACAATTGTGCTAAAAACTGCATGGTACTGCTACAGAGATAGGCACATGGATCAATGGAATAGAATAGAAGATCCAGAAAAAGCCCTCACATACATGGTCACTTGATTTTTGACAAAAGAACTGTAAACATTCAATTGAAAGAGGACAGCCTATTCAACAAATGGTGTTGGTCCAAGTGGCACTCAGCATGCAGAAGAATGAAAATAGACCCATTCTTATCTCCTTGTACAAAGCTCAAATATTTATGTTTTTAAAATGTGATGTTTATAGTATTTAATATTAAATAGAATTCATCTGAGTATGCTATTTTTTCTAATGTCTCTAAAGAAACTACAACAAGGTGTTGTTCAATACTTCACATAGATGCTAGTTCTGTTGGCCTGTTACGACTGAATGCAAATTGAAAATTAGACCACATTATAGCTAGACAATACCACATTATAGCTAAGGTCATGTTTTTTATTTGCTAACTTTGATTTTTTTTTTGTATACATCTATAGAAGAAATTAGGAATAAACCTCATGAATTGTTTTTCTTCCTAATCATATTGGTTTAGAAAGTTGAGCATAAATTTCTGATGATACATACCACTATTAACCATTATTTGTGTTACCAAATGACAAGCCTAGGGTAGAACTGTCCACCAGCACATCAGATACCTATTATGTCCATTGTCTAGTAGGTGTCTACAGGAGGATAGCTCATTGCTTGAAGGATGGTTATCTCTTTCTAAAGATAGTGACATAACAATAAAATAACTTACATTTTCTATTAAATATAGACAAAATAATCAAGATCACATATATAGTATTAGTATGAGTTACAATATTCAGATATTCTTTGATGATGCAAAAAGTAAAAGAGCACAAGTCAAGCATCATATGGTGAAGTACAAAGAATAAAACAACTTGTTATTGGAAGTGAGCCTAATGGGAACAAAAAAACAACATAGAGAGTCTTTGTTATGGGATCCTCTTATGTCCAACACAACTCAATCACCAGGTCAATGAAGATGACAAAAACATTATTATAATCAAGCCCTTACTGATCACAGAGCAGAATCTGGAGCTGATTAGTGACACCCCACCCTATCTCATTCATTGCCAGAATATCACAAAATATGAAACTACAAAAGTCTGTACTGTTGTTACAGTTTTTTTGTTTTTGTTTTTTGTTTTTTGTTTTTTATTTTTTAACTAATCAGGATTTATAGATAAGGGCTTTTCTTGTGCTGTTGACTCATGTCAGCAACTAATACAGAATGTAGGTTTTGGACTTCAACCAATTGCAGCTGTTTGTTGTTTTCATTTTCCCTAAAACTTCAACATAATTCTTTACAGACCTTGAAAGAGCAATGGAGGAGTGTTTCTTTTTTTCCACATATTCCCCACTAGATGCTGTCACTTAATATTTTTGTTTGTTTGTTTTGTTTTGTTTTGTTTTGTTTTTGAATTCTTAGCCATTCTGATGGGTATGAGGTAGAATCTGAGTGTATGTTTTATTTGCATTTTTTTTGATAACTAAGTATGTTGAACATTTCTTTAAGCCTTCTCAGCCATTCAAAGATTTCCTGTTGAGAATTCTCTTTTAGCTCTGTTAAATTGGGTTATTTGGTTTTTGGATTGTAATTTATTGAGTTCTTTATAAATATTGGATATTAGCCATCTATCAGATGTAGGATTACTGAAGAGCTTTCCCCAATCTGTAGGTTGCTGTTTTGTCTTGCCTTACAGAAGCCTTTCAGCATCATGAAGTCCCATTTGTCAGCTGTTGATCTTAGAACCTGAGCCAGTGGTGATCTGTTCAAGGACATTTTCCCTGTGATAAGGCACTCAAGGCCATTGCCCAATTTTTTTTTTTAATCTACTAGCTTCAGTACATCTGGTCATATGTGAAGGTCCTTGATGCACTTGACAAGTGCAAGGTGGTAAATATGGATCAATTTGCATTCTTCTACATGCAGACCTTCAGTTAAACCAGCACCATTTGTTGAAGCTTCTTTCTTTTTTCCCCCACTGTCTCATTTTAATTGCAAACTGAACCAACCACTATGGAAATCAATCTAGTACTTCCTCAGAGAACTAAAAATATTTCTACCTGAAGATCCAGCTATACCATGCCAGGGAATATACCAAAAAGATGCTGCATGATACCACAAGGAGCCATGTTCCACTATGTTCATAGCAGCCTTAATTGTAATAACAAGAAGCTGGAAACAACCCAGATGTTTCTAACTGAAAACTGGATACAGAAAATTTGGTTCATATACACAAAGGAATACCATTTATCTATTAAAAATGAGGATATAATGGACTTTGCAGCGAATGGATGGAAAACATCATCCTGAGTGAGGTAACGCAGATCCAAAAAGACATGCATGTTATGTACTCAGTGATAAGTGGATATTAGCCAGAAGGTAGAGCATACCCATGGTACAGCTTAATGCAGAGCTGAGCACACTTAATTTGTTTGAAAACATTTGAAAATATGAAAATTAAAAGAGACACTATAAAATACTTCAGAAAATACTATTAAATCACAAATGCTAAGTCTAAGACAAAACAAATTTCTAGTATATTAATCACCTGAACTTCTACTAACCAACCCAACAGAAAAACAATTAAATATAAGTGAGGAAAGATAGATTAAAATAAAATACTGAGTAATCAATTTTCATTAATGACCATCATGTCACTTAAAGATATGTGTTTATAGGCCCACCTAATTAGCCTGTCTGATATTCTCAAAAGTAGAGCCAACAGAGCAAAACTATGAAAAGTTAATGATTTCATGCTTACCTGCTGGACAGAAGGATGAGTCCAGAGAAGAACATAGACTTTAAGGTATAGAAAAGTCTTGTTTAAAATTCTGAAATGTAAAGAATTATATGCAAAAGAAGCATGCAAACAAAAATTAGCAAAACATTTGGAAATCAAAATAATAGGAAGAAATACAAGGTTATACAATATTAAAAGTTATTAAAATTTATAGAACTGTAAGAAGGTAAAAAATAGTAGAAATCTTACAATGGTATTCCTTTTTATAATATTTAAGAGAATGTAATGGCTCTTCATTTCCAAAGCAAGATTAGTAAAATAAAGTTAAAATGACCAGGAATGGCTTGAGAAGTAATCTTTATATGAATAAGAGGGATCTCAATATCTTAGTCTCCCACATATTGTACAAAATTGCATAAAGGTATTCAGAGCTAGATGTAATTCAGTGCCCTGATTACTGGAATAGTGAAGCTAAGAGATCATTTGTCAAAAATATCTCTAGTTAATTTTAGTAAGAAGAAATACCTTAAGAATACCAGAGACAAATTGATGACCTCATTCTTCAGGGTGATTCCTAAGATATCCTTCAGATATCTGATTTCAGGTTTATAGGATCCATGAAGCAAGCATGGATTTTGAAAGCTGTAGCAGTCAACTAAAAACATGATTACAATGACAAAAATAATGGAAATTTTTATTGCAGAGAGAAATATATTTAAGGTATGAGCACTCTTCCCTCTGTCTAAAAGGATTCTTAATTATTTTCATTTAAACTTTCATATAACCTGTCAATATTTTATTTTTATTGTGCTTGGTATACCTGTTGAAAAATCAGAGAATACAGAATTGTACAAGAATATACTAAAATGTGTCTTATAACCTTATATTCATTGTCATTAAAATATAGACAGATAGAGTGATTCTGCACAATGCCTCTAAACCCTACAACCTTTCTTAGTCATAATTTTTTACCAAGATATTTATGTATTTATTTATTTGTAATTTTACTTATTTTTGCCTTTTTAAATGTTCTTTATATGCATAACACCTAAGGGTATTATGGCTTACAGATTTGTGACTTTATAGAAGAGTCTATTCTTCTATGTCTCTATGTGTTAGTAGTGGGATAGTCTAATGCTGTATGTGTTCACTATAATGCTAATTTTGTGCCCCTAGGACCTGTCGTCCCAGAAACTAAAGTCTCCATGTAACATACTTGACTCTGTCCCTAAGTTATTTCTGATTGGTAAATAAAGATGTTGACAGACAATAGCTGGCAAAAGAGATATAGATGTGTTTTAGGTTTCCTGAGCTTGGGCTGGGAGGATAACTAGGTGGGTAGGAAGAAAAGGCAGGAAGAGAAAGGAGAAGCTGGCATGGGTTGTGATTTAAAAGTACATGGCCCTGTGGGCTGGTTGACTGAGAGTAAGACCAGGTCAGGTGAAACAGAGTAAACAGTAAGTAGTAACTCAGATTATCGATAGGATATGAGAGGTTGTCATAATCAGAATATATCATATTTCAAAAAATATTTTCAAAAAAGTAAACATAAATTTTTTTAAAAATCAAAAAATAATATCTATCATCCTGGTAGTTCAGTCATTATGAGAAAAGAACATAAAACAAATGAAACTACAGTAAAAATGAATACATGTGACCTTATAAGACCCATAACACTTCTGTACATCAAAACACAGCATCATTCAAAATAAATAAGTAACCTACAGAATAGAAAAATTCTTCACTGATTATATAACTGACAAATGGTTAATATCAAGAATAAATAAAGAACTCAAATAAATGAACTGTGCATCAAGAAAAGAAATGCTCAGTTAAAACTGTTGGTATAGAAATAAATAATGCTCAAACAATGAAAGGGAAATTGGTGTGAGATACTTTAAAGTTGTGAACATTCTTTCCCCTCAGAGAAATAAAAATTAAACATAATTTGAGATGGCATCTTACTACAGATAGAATGGTTCAATTATATAAAACACAGAACAGCAGATGCTTGTGAACAGCACAGGAAATAAGAACACTTTGTTGCCAACACTGCAAACAAGCACTGGCACCACTGGAATCAGTAATCTACAAAAATGTTAAAACTCTATCTAACACACATCCAACATACCACTCAGGTGTATACCCAAAGGGTTTTGCATATTTACACAGAGATACTTGTTTGTCTATATTTGTTGCTGCTCTGTTCAAACTTCAAAATTAGAAACATCATAGTTGTCCATCAGTTGATTAGTGGATAATGAAAATATGAAACATTAACGCAATGGAATATTATTCAGGTTTTAAAAATTGAATTTATGAAAGTTGTATGGCCATGAAGGATGCAGGAAACAATCATTCTTAGTAAAGTAACATAGATACAGAGAGACAATTCCTAAATTTTTTTGACTGTTATTTTTATAAGCTTTAGATATCTGTGCTTTATGTCATATATCTACAGAGGTTAATTAGCTAGAAAGGAATCAAGAGTCACAAGAGGTTCTTTCATAAAAGGAAATAGAGTATATTGTTACAAAATGATAAAGAGAAAATGCAATTAAATAGGAACTACTAGATGATGGTAAAGGAGGGGATATGGCTAAGGACAAGTAACACTAAAGGTCCGTGAAAGCCAAAATGAAACCTACTATTACATTTTTTTAACATGGCAAAGCATTTGGATCATTCAAGGAACACTGTCATGTCATTTTATGTGTGCAAAAATCCAGAGTACCAGCACAAGCTATTGTAGATGTACAGGCTTATCTCCTTTCTTACAACAAATAATAAAATTAAGTATATTCAGCTATAGTATATTTTGAACAAACCTATAGGCTATTTCATGCTTAGGATACCGAATGCAAAAAATAAAATACACAGCTTACGTATTATCTACTAGATGAAAATACACATAGTTAAAAATAAAAGTAGAGAGCGGAGCCTGGCCTACCTGCCACCCTGATCAGCGGCTCATAGAGGCTGAGCAACTGGTGAGTGGGAGACCTAGACCGCAGGGGAGCAGAGAGATCTCTGCGGAGTGCACAGGGAAAGTGCACCACCTGCCATGCCATACCCTGCTGTGCCTGATCCAGCAAACAGAAACAGAACGTTGTAACTTCTGCTCACACCGGACGACTCTGAGGCATAAAACAGGGCTCGACCCATCTGACACCTGAACCAGTAGAGAACCAGGGACACAGACCAGATACAAGGGAAAGGCAAGAACATATCACTGACAACAAAATGGCAAGAGGAAAGAAAAAGAGTATATCCCAAGGGAACCAAGACAATCTAGCAACACCAGAGCCCAGCTCTCCCATAACAGCAAACATCGGAATTCCAAACACTCCAGAAAAAGAAGACACAGACCTGAAATCATACCTCAAGATGCTGATAGAGATACTTAAACAAGATAGGGAGGAAAAGCAAAAATATTCAGAAGCTTTTAAAGAAGAAACAAGAAAAACACTCAAAGAAATCAAAGAACTAGAGGAAAACAGAACCAAAAAAATAAAGAAATGGAAGAGGGAAATTAAAACGGAAATTGACACAATAAAGCAAACACTAAAAGAGATAACCCTAGAGTCAGAACACCAAAAAAAGAAATCAGGAGTCACAGAAGCAAGCATTTCCAGTAGATTACAAGAGATCAAAGAGAGACTCTCGGGGGCAAAAGACAACATTGCAAACATAGACAAAACAGCCAGAGAAGATGCAAAAAACAAAAAGCTCCTAACCCAAAATGTCCAGGAAATCCAAGACACAATGAGAAGACCAAACCTAAGGATAATAGGAATAGAAGAGGGAGAAGAGTATCAACTAAGAGGCACAGTAAATATCTTCAACAAAATCATAGAAGAAAACTTCCCTACCCTCAAGAATGAGATGACCACGAGCATAAAAGAAGCCTTCAGAACTCCAAATAGGTTGGACCAGAAAAGAAATACCTCCCGACACATAATAGTAAAAACATCAAGCGCCCAAAGTAAAGAAAGAATACTAAAAGCAGTAAGGGAAAAAGGTCAGGTAACATATAAAGGCAGACCAATCAGACTCACACCCGATTTATCAACAGAGACTATGAAAGCTAGAAGAGCCTGGACAGACATCATGCACTCCTTAAGAGAGCACAACTGCCAGCCCAAGCTGCTATACCCAGCAAAACTATCAATCACCATCGATGGAGAGATGAAGATATTTCAAGACAAATCAAAATTTACACAATATCTGACCACAAACCCAGCACTACAACGAATTATAGGTGGAAAACCCAATACAATGAAGGAAAATACAGCCTAGTAAAAACAAGAAAACTCCTAAACAAGAAAACTAAAAGAACAAAAAAACACAGACACAACTCAACCCAAAAAAGCAATAATGGCAAGAAACAGAAACAACTATTCCTTGATATCTATTAATATAAAAGGTCTCAACTCCCCAATAAAGAGACATAGATTATCAGACTAGATACATAAACAAAATCCAGCCTTTTGCTGCATACAGGAAACTCATATCAGAGACAAAGACAGACACTATCTCAGAGTAAAAGGGTGGGAAAAAAACTTCCAAGCAAACAGCTCCAAGAAGCAAGCTGGAGTGGCTATTCTAATATCGAATAAAAACAAACAAAAGTTTTTTTTTATATTATCCAAACAAAAGTTATCAAAAAAGATAAGGAAGGACACTTTTTATTCATTACCTGGGAAATCTGTCAGGAGGAACTCTCAATCCTTAACATATATGCTCCAAATAAAAAAATCACCCACATTCATAAAAGAAACCTTACTAAAGCTCAAAAAATACTTTTCACCCCACACAATAATAGTGGGAGACTTTAATACCCCACTCTCACCAATGGACAGATCAGGGAAACAGAAACTGAACAAGAACACTGCAAAACTAGCAGAGACTTTGAACCAACTAGAATTAATAGATATATACAGAACATACGATCCCAAAGTAAAAGAATGCACCTTCTTCTCACCACCCCATGGCACCTTCTCGAAAATTGACCACATAATTGGACACAGAATGAGCCTCCATCGATATACGAAGATTGAAATACTCCCATGCATCCTCTCAGATCACCATGGTCTACGGCTGGTCTTTAACAACAACAAAGACAACAAAAAGCCCACATACACATGGATACTAAACAATGCTCTGTTAAAGGATAGCAGGGTCAAAGAAGAAATAAAGAAAGAAATTAAGGATTTTCTAGAATTCAACGAAAATGAAAACACAACATCCCCAAACCTATAGGATGCAATGAAAGCAGAACTGAGAGGAAAACTCATAGCCCTAAGAGCTTCCAAAAAGAAACTGGAGAGAGCTCACATCAGCAACCTGACAGCACAGCTAAAAGCCCTAGAACAAAAGGAAGCAGATATACCCAAAAAGAGTAGACGGCAAGAAATAATCAAAATTAGGGCAGAAATAGACCAAATAGAAACAAAAAGAACCATTGAAAAAATCAACAAAACCAAGAGTTGGTTCTTTGAGAAAATCAACATGATTGATAAACCCCTAGCCAGACTAACTAGAGGGCAAAGAGAGAGTATCCAAATTAACAAAATCAGAAAGGAAAGTGGTGACATAACAACTGAAACTGAGGAAATTCAAGAAATCATCAGATCCTACTACAAAACTTATACTCCACAAAATTGGAAAATCTGGAGGAAAAGGACGAATTCCTAGACAGATACAAGGTCCCAAAGTTAAAACAGGACCAAGTAAACCATCTAAATAACCCTATAACACCTAAAGAAATAGAAGTCATCAAAAGCCTCCCAACCAAAAAAGCCCAGGTCCAGACCGGTTCAGTGCAGAATTTTATCAGACATTTATTGAGGATATAACACCAATACTTGCCAAACTATTCCAAAAGATAGAATCAGATGGAAAATTACCCAACTCATTTTTTGAGGCTACAATAACCCTCGTACCTAAACCACACAAAGACCCTACAAGGAAAGAGAACTTCAGAACAATCTCACCTATGAACATTGATGTAAAAATACTCAACAAAATCCTTGCAAACGGAATCAAAGAATACATCAAAAGCATCATTCATCATGACCAAGTAGGCTTCATGCCTGGGATGCAGGAATGGTTCAACATAAGGAAATTCATCAATGTAATCCACCTTATAAACAAACTCAAACACCAAAATCACATGGTCATCTCACTAGACGCTGAGAAAGCATTCGACAAAATCCAACACCCCTTCATGTTAAAAGTCCTGGAAAGAACAGGTATGCAAGGCCCATACTTAAACATAATAAAAGCAATATACAGCAAACCAACAGCCAACATCAAACTTAATGGCGATAAACTTGAAGCAATCCCACTAAAATCAGGGACTCGACAAGGCTGCCCACTCTCTCCCTACCTATTTAACATAGTACTGCAAGTCCTGGCTGGAGCAATTAGACAGCAAAAGGAGATCAAGGGGATACAAATCGGAAAGGAAGAGATAAAAACATCACTCTTTGCCGATGACATGATAGTGTACTTGAGTGACCCCAAAAATTCCACCAGAGAACTCCTACAGCTGATAAACAAGTTCAGCAAAGTGGCTGGATATAAAATTAACTCAAACAAATCAGTAGCCTTCCTATACTCAAAGGACAAACATGTGGAGAAAGAAATTAGGGAAAAGGTACCCTTCACAATAGTTACAAAAACTATGAAATACCTTGGTGTGACTCTAACTAAGGAAGTGAAGGACCTGTATGACAAGAACTTCAAACCTCTAAAGAAAGAAATTGAGGAGGATCTCAGAAAATGGAAAGATCTCCCATGCTCATGGATTGGAAAGATCAACATCTTAAAAATGGCCATCCTACCAAAAGCAATCTACAGATTCAACGCAATCCCCATCAAAATTCCAACCCAGTTCTTCTTGGAATTGGAAAGATCAATGTGCAATTTCATATGGAATAACAAAAGACCTAGAATAGCGAAATCCATCCTCAACAACAAGAAAACATCTGTGGGAATCACTATCCCTGACCTCAAGCTATATTACAAGGCTGAAAACTGCATGGTACTGGTACAGAAATAGGCATGTGGATCAATGAAATAGAATAGAAGATCCAGAAATGAGCCCTCATGTATATGGTCACCTGATTTTTGACAAAAGAGCAGTAAACATTCAATGGAAAAAGGAAAGCCTATTCAACTATGGTGCTGGTCCAACTGGCACTCAGCATGCAAAAGAATGAAAATAGACCCATTCTTATCTCCTTGTACAAAGCTCAAGTGTAAGTGGATCAAAGATTTCCACATTAAACCAGATACACTGAAACTATTAGATGAGAAAGTAGGGATAACCTTAGAACACATAGGCACAGGAGAAAATTTCCTGAACAAAACACCAATGGCTCAAGCTCTAAGGTCAAAGTTTAACAAATGGGACTTAATGAGATTGCAAAGTTTCTGTAAGGCTAAAGACATGGTCAAGAAAACAAAACGGCAACCAACAGAATGGGAAAAGATCTTACCAACACCACATCAGATAGAGGCCTAATATCCAAGGTGTACAAGGAACTCAAAAAGCTAGACACCAGAGAATCAAATAACCCTATTAAAAATGGGGTACAGAGCTAAACAAAATGTTTTCAGTTGAGGAACACCGAATGGCCGAGAAAGATCTGAGGAAGTGCTCAACATCCTTAACCATCAGGGAAATGCAAATCAAAACAACACTGAGATTCCACCTCACACCAGTCAGATTGGCCAAGATCCAAAAGTCAGATGACAGCAGATGCTGGCAAAGCTGTGGAGAAAGAGGAACACTTCTCCACTGTTGGTGGGGTTGCAAACTAATACAACCACTCTGGAAATCTGTCTGGCGATACCTCAGAAAACTGGATATAGTACTACCTGAAGACCCAGCTATTCCACTTCTGAGCATATACCCCAGAGACACTTTAATACACAACAAAGATATATGCACCACAATATTCATAGTGGCTCTATTTATAATAGCCAGAAGCTGGAAGGAACCCAGATATCCTTCAGAAGATGGATACAAAAATTGTGGTACATATACACAATGGAATACTACTCAGCCACCAGAAACAATGACTTAACCAAATTCTTAAGAAAATGGCTGCATCTAGAGAATATCATCCTGAGTGAGATAACCCAGTCACAAAAGAACAGACATAATATGCAGTCACTGATAGTGGGATGCTAACCCCAGAGGCTTGCACTCCCCCAAAAATAACTCACAGACTGTATGAAGTCCAAGAAATAATGAAAACAAAAATATATATATATATTTACAAAACAAGAAGACTTTGACTATTTCCATGTTGCATTTTGTTTTGCATGTACTTTACGCTTATTGTAACTATTAGGTTTTCAATGCATACTGTCAAGCCCTTGAAAAAAATCAAGTACTGACTAAAAAATATATTCACATGGTTTTATGTAAAAATTATTTTAATGTCTGAAAAAACAGTACTGAGAAAAATGTATAATTTTAAGCAAAAAAAATGTTTAAAATCTTTACATTTATCTTTGTTTTGTAAAATAAAGTCGTTTAAAAAAATAAAAAATAATAAAAGTTAAAATTTTATAAAATAAAACAAAATGCCAGCTATTGGAATAAAAAACATTTATGTGTTATATATTATTCAGATTAATAAGAAGAAATGTCTTTCAATTTTGAACATCAGTTCCTCCAGGATAATATTGTTCTTCCTAATGTTACTGAAAATGTTAATCATATAATAACTGTTGGGCCATATCCCCTTAAATTTCTTGTCAAATAGCTACAGATAATTAAACATTGTATACATTTATGTTACTGCATAGAGGATAGAAATGGCCAGCTTCTATAATGAACAAATTATCACAAACTACAGTTAACTTCGGCTCCACCTAATGGGCACAGGACCAGCTATGTAAATCACATTTCCATTAATCCATACAACACCCCTCACACAAACACAAGGCTGTAGCTTGAAGACCAAAGTAGCCAAGTTTCTAGTGAGCAGTGAAGATGAATATCACAAAGTAGAGTCCTTAGTTTGGGGTTTTTGACATTAATTATAATTTCCTTAATGCTATTATTCCATTCATGATTTATCAAGTTGCCATAGAACTTCTTTAATTCACATTGGTAATTTAGTTTTACAATGTCTAAAGTTTTAGTGACCTCACTCACCTCAAAGTAATCTTGGTTGGTAAAAATCACTACTTTTAATAATCACTATGGCAAGATTTAGTCAACTGATGAGAATAACCTACCACATATACCTCCTTCTTTATATTAGGTAGTGAAAGCTTTCCAGAAACTTCTCACTGTGATATTAAAGTTATTCATACCATTATAATGTGAGTATTTTTACTAAGTTGTTAGGTCTTTAGGTCATATGTGATTTAGCTTAATTTATGTATTCATACTAATATTTTGCATCCCAATGATCT
This sequence comes from Micromys minutus, assembly GCF_963924665.1. Lineage (NCBI taxonomy): Eukaryota > Metazoa > Chordata > Mammalia > Rodentia > Muridae > Micromys > Micromys minutus. The sequence continues at coordinate 57,406,503 of NC_137983.1, read as the reverse complement.
GTTTTGATTTTTATGATGCCATTAATAAAGATGAACATGTATTTTAGAGAAAAAGAGTTTTGACATTCTTCACAAGTAAGGGAAATTAGTCCAACTACTGTCTAAACCCTTTTCAGGAATGATCATGTTATTTTTATTGAAGAAAACCATGGAAAATATTTTTGGCACCAATGAATGCTTTTGATGTTGAAATAATCTGCATTTGTTACATCAAGTTAAGGATAGACAACATATTATTCATCAGAATCTAGGAGAAATGTAGACATGACTTTCCTCCATTGGATTCTTGGGTGGTACTATAATCCTACTGCAGATATGAGGTCCTCATCAACAAATTTCATATAGGAGAATCACTCAACTGAGTCCAAATGGAAAACATGAAAAAACTTACAAGGATAGTCCAAAGTAAGATCCTAGAGAATGTTGAATAAGTTTATCGTACTTGTCCATAAGTTCCAAACAAAATGAATTATTTGTGTTGATGAATGAATATAGAATGTCAGTAAATGGATATTTCTCTTTTATCTCTCTTGGTTTCATACAAAAATAATTTTTCTCTGGTATTTAGAAGTAATACTCTATATAATAATATAATTATTGCTGACACCAATGTCTTCAAGATATTTCAATGTGATTAGAATTTTTTGAGGATAAGCATTTCTGGAAGAAGAGCAAAATCTTATATTAATAAAGGAAACCTCTGTTTGAACCTATTAATTCATTCCATTCAAATGTTCATATACAATATAATGTAATTAGAAAATTATCATTGCTTTCAAACCATATATTTTAAGATATTAAAGAAACATTTAAAAGTAACTATTTTATTAAAAAACATTCTGAAACTCATATGCATTGTTGTAGCAAATTCTCCATACACAGGGTTGAAAAACATACTAAAACAATCATTTGCTTTTGATTTTTGTTTCCTGGTAATGTGAAAGCAATTCCACAATAATGAACTATTTCAAGTTGAGAGTTGAAAATAAGAATGTCAAGGGAATTATTGGAAAGCCAAGGATCAACTTTTCAAATATAACTGCATTAAGTTTGGACACACTGGACATGTGAAGTCACCTTCCTGTCTCATTTTTTACCCAGAAATATCATGACCTATGAACTAGAAGACCTGTAATACCCTCAGACAGAAATTCTCACAGACCTGTTGGCACAGGCTTATTCAGGATGCATCAATATGTTCAGAATATTTTGGGCATGAGCATTCTAGAGGAAAGGCAAAATTCTTTAACTGTAAAAGAAACTCCTGTACCAAACTATTAACTTTGTACTACAAAAGAGTGTCACATAATTTATTTCTGCTTATCAAAGCTTTTCTTATAACCCTAGAAAATTAACTCAGTAGGAACAGAATTTCATTAATTTTACTTTTCTCATGAAACCAACAGGGACAAGTACGAGCTTCACTGCACTTCTATCATGAAGTGGAAGAAATGTGATCCAACTGCAACTAACTGTGTGGTTTCACTACAAAGAGATGACCTGCAATCCAGTTGTACTCCAAAGATTAGACCTGAGAAGCTTCTGTTACTCTGTCTAGATGATTAAACTTGCTGTGCCCTCTTCCTGTACCTATTTTGGATTCTATAAAGTTTCAGGAGGTCTTAGCTGTACTCTCTTTCCTGTAGTCAGTATATTCAGTAATTTATTGTTTGACAACTGTGTACAGTCTTGCTGCTTTCCCCTGAGGTATTTCTCCCTGTCCTTACAACCTTTTAGCCAAAAAGAAATCGTCAAATTCCTCTCATGTTCAGCTGTGCAAGAGGTAGTGTTGTAAACTGTGTGATCTTCACAGCTTCATTAGAAGTCAATATCAAGAGAAGAAATATATGTGAAAGATTGAAAAAAGTGCATGCTTGGACATACTGTACATTACGTTTATATATTCTGTCTTGCAATACCCAACTGAAACTGAAAAGTACTGATCCTGGCTTCAGGATATTGAATATTCCTGGAAAATATATGTTTTCATGTGTATTTCAGAGAGTAGTTAAGTGCAACCACTGCTGTTGTTCACATGATAGATTGAACATATGAAAGGACATGCTACATGATAGATCATTTTTGGAAAATACTTTCACATAATTTAACATGATGGTCTTTGTAAATATGTTCTTGAGACTAGACCCTTTTGCTTAGACTGATATCTTCGGCCATGATCGGTGGACAACTGTGTATAGCTCATTTTAGGTGAAAGAGAGAAAACTCGTACAGAAATAATAGGTCCCATTGTCAGTTTGCTAATAAAACATCAGGGATAGTATAGGAATAGGGGAGTAAATAGAGGAGCAGCTGCATTAGAATTCCTGAATATCCAGATTATATGACTAAGAGACCACATATTGTCTGTTTACAGTTTCAGGACATACAAAATGATTCACAAAGCTTCTACTCTGCTGTTTCCTTCAGAAAAAAATTACAACCAGAGTTTTTTCCCACATCGTGATCATTTTGATAACTTATTTTTACCTTTCTTCCCCTTACCATTAAATCTTTTGTGCATGTAGACGTCATGTAAATAAAAAACGATAGGAGGTAAAGCATAGGAAATATAAAAATTGCTAGCTTTCAAGGCTTTGAAGAAGAAAAAGATTAATTGAATGTTGATCTTATCACAAAGTAAATGTTAACTATCTTTGCTTTAAAAATGTATACACTGGGAAATGAAATAAATTACGACAAATGCACTTTATTAAAATTTTATTTTAAACAAATGACCTCTACAAATCCCGACTTTCTCCATTTATCTCAAACACCATCTAGAAGAGAATCCATTTCTCTACCACAATTGGTCATTTTTTTTAAATCATTGAGCTAGGGCAAGTTTTCTTTCTAAAAAAATATAATTAAGAATTTATAGGATCTGCCATCACCATACTGATACAGAGGAGGATGCTATCAGCTAATCATTAGACTGAAAACGAGGACCCCAATGAAGGAGCTAGAGAAAGGAATAAAGGAGCTGACAGGGTTTGCAACCCCATGAGAAAAACAAAATTATCAACTAACTAAACATACTACAGAACCCAGGGACTAAAACACCAACCAACGAATTTGCACAGAGAACCATGGCCTCAGATGTATATGCAGCAGAGGATAGAATTCTCTGGCATCAGTGGGAAGAGAGGCCTTTGGTCCAAGGAAGGCTCTTTTTCCCAGTGTAGAGGAATGCCATTGTGCTGAGGTGGGAGAGGGAGGTTGCAAAAAGGAGCACCTTCATGAAGGCAATGGGAAGGGGAGGGGGATAAGAATAGGGGAAGGGGATAACATCTGAAATGTAAATGTAAAGAATATCCAATAAAAAACAAAAAAATATAAGACTTTTGTTATGTAATATTAACATATGCAACTAATGTAAACAGAAATAAATTCATAATGCTGATTCAAGTAATGTATCTTAACTCTTAAACCACAGTCAGTTCCTTCAAGGTTGGCAGCAAGAGTACTTTTTTATGATTTTATTTGAGAAATTGATTGTAGTAAACTCTTTTATTGAAATCAATGCTGCATTATTGACTCATTCTAAAATATTAGGACAAACATTTCATTAATTTTCAATGATTGATTAGTCATATTGAAATGTGAGTTTACAATAAGCAAATTGATTTAACTTTGTTTCTTTTCTCCTTTTCAAAGTGTTATTATGATCAATGATATCTTTTGCAGCCAGTGATGGTCACTTCCGGAGGGATCATAACCCTTTATCCAATAACACAATTGAACTTACACTGAAGGGAAAAAAATTCTTCAGGATACATTTTGGTTTATCTGAAATGTCATCTACATGAAAAATGTCAAATAAATCCTTTTAAAAAAGCATAAAGGTTTTGCAAAAAGCCAGTCCTGGGCTTTATCAGACATTACAATGACATTACATGAAACGTAATCATCAAGTGAGATCTTTGGCTGTGACAGAAACACTTTCACCAAACAGGAGAAACGGAAGCAAATGACAGATATGAGAGCCAGTGTGGACTTTCATTTAAGATTATCAGTTGAATTAGTTTTTAATTGTTTAAATTTATATATTTAGTTTTATTTTATTTTATACTCAAGATTTTATTCCCTGCCTGGTTCACCCTCCTACTGTTCCAAAGTTCTTACCTCCTCCCTGTCCCCCTCTGTATCCACTAGGATGCCCCCACCCCACACACCCTACCATACTTTATGGGGCCTCCAGTCTCTTGAGGGTAAACGAATCATCTCTAAGTCCTCTGCTGTATATGTGTTGGGTGCCTCATATCAGCTGGTATATGTATGCTACCTGGTCGGTGACCCAGTGTCTGAGAGATATCTGGGGCCCAGGTTAATTGAGATTGCCGGTCCTATTACAGGGTCACCATCCTCCTCAGCTTCTTCTAGCTTTTCCCTAATTGAGCTGCAGGGCTTAGCACCTTCTGTTGGTTGATCAGGTGTAAATATCTGCATTCGACTCTTTCAGCTGCTTGTTGGATCTTTCAGAGGACAGTCATGATAGGTCCATTTGGTGAATGCCCCATAGCTTCAGTAATGGTGTTGTGCTTTGGGGCCTCCCCTTGAGCTGGATCCCCTTTTGGGCACATTGCTGGACCTTCTTTTCCTCAGGCTCTTCTCCATTTCCATCTCTGCAGGTTTTTTAAAGAGGAACAATTATGGGTCAGAATTTTGACTGTGGGATAGCAATATGATGGCCTGTCTTTCTGCTGGAGGTGGGTTCTACAATTCCTTCCCCCTTGGAGGGCATTACATTCAATATAAACCATTATAGAGTCTTGAAAAGGGAAGATATCTGAACTTGTGGGGTCCAGGACAAACCTGCTTCCACTCTATGTCACCTTCAGTTAAGGGAATATGTGCATGGAAAGACAACTTGTTTGCTTGCTTGGTGACTTTAAATTCCCAGTTATTCTGAGGTTAAAAGCAGAAAAACTAACAAATATGATATTATTAAGATATATATTGTGCATAAGTCCTTATTCATTGTATGCTGTAGAATTTCTTTTTATCATCAATTTGAAGCATAATATTAATTAATTATAACTGCTATAATGCTAATAATTGAAACTATAGATTAGTACTTTGACCACATATATATTTTTTAAATCACTCTTCTTACAGGATACGCTGTAGAGTAATTCTTATTAGCCCAACAAAAATATTTTTCTTAATTTTGTCTTATGACATCCAGTAATACAAAGATGACATTTCCATATATTTATTTGCCTTTTATAGATTATTAAACATCATGACCTTTTATTTAGGTTAGCCTCATCAAATATGCATGCTCTTAGCAATCTGATTCCAAATATGGACCACAGATACTGAGCCCTAACAGCAGTTCTGCTCCCTCTAATGGGTCTGTAACAGAGATGCTTCCATGGAGAGGGCAGAGAAGATGCACAGTCTGCTTAAAATAGCAGCGCACCAGACTCTGTGAAGTGATAGCCCAATAATTTATATGTGGAAAAGCTACTAGCAGTCTGGAATGTGACACTACGATTATGCAAGCAAGGGGAATAGTGAAATTTATCTTCATTTTTGAGCAACAAAATGGCATTGAGGCAAAGTGCTGCAGAGCCAGCCACTTGGTCACTGTGATGTCCTTGTCAGGGCAGCCGACCTTGATAATAGATTTTTCATCTATCTGTATAGGGAAAACAAAGACAAAAGCAAAACAAAAACACAAACCATGAGCTCTAAACATAATTCCTTTGTCTTTGATGAACTATTAAAAAAAAGATATTGTATCACCTACTCTTTTAAGAAAGATGTAGGTCAGGAAAACAAGTGCAGGTTACAAGGGGGTGGGCCTCCTTTCTCCTTGTCTTTATGAATCGTTGGACATATGCTTCTGTCCTCTGAGTTGCCAGACACTGCAGTAGTTTTGAGACTGACCTTGACAATGTTTCCATGTTACCTCTGGAGGCACTCTGTAAACTGCTTTCCTGCACATCGAGGCTTTATAACCTAAGACAAAGTTAAAATAAGACGCTATTGCTTCAAGCACAGATTATATATCTTCCTAGTGTATAAAGTCATGTTTTAGGGTCAGTTAAGTCAGCCTCACAGGGTATGATCATTAAATGACAACTTGATGTAACTTAGTAATGCCTATAAAGAAAGTCTCTTCAGCTTAGCCTGTCTATTAGGAATTATTGTTGTAGTTTTTTTTTTACAAGTTATGGATTTTATTTTTAATATACTACATCACACTCCACTACATTAATAGAGGTTGGAGGGCTTGTTCACTCTAATTCCTACGTGTCCGTCTTGGATGTATCAGCACAAGTAGGCACATGTTCATTGCTTCACTTTCTCTTACTCCTGGCTATAGATTCTATGGATACAGTTTGTCTGGATGCTTGAGTTCCTGCCTAGACTTCTACTCAGGAATGGACTGTAACCTGGAACTGTGCAACAAATACATCAATTCTTCACTATATTGATTTTATGGGGAGGGGGGACATTAGGATATTTTAGAACAGCAACAAACATAAATCTTAGATTCCTGAAGAGTAAATTCTGCCTTGACTTACTGAAGTACCTCCCATCCCTATAGTTTGAAGGTCAGATACAGCCTTGTTTCCAAAACCTTTCTTAAACTCTATTCTTTGCATTAAAGACATACATTATTGAAATTATGCTTGCTTCAGATGTACAAATTTTCCTTGTACATCTGGGTCCTTTGTAAACCATAAAAAAAAGAGAGAACAATATTTTAAACCCTTATGCTTGCACAATATAATAAGCACACATGAGTTTTCAGAGCTGTAGATTGTCATGTAACAGATATGAATTACAAAATTTATTTTAAATTATTCTTGTTATACTGCATAGTAATGATGGTAGGAAAGTTTCCAGGAACACTCCAATCAATTAAAGTTTGAAAAAAATGTTTGTTGTTATTCTCCCAGCCCCTTCTCATCCCTGCCTGTGTTTATGTGAAGTTCAGATGGGTTTAAGGAGAATAAAACAAGACAGACGTCAAGAGTCTTTCCAGTTTTATATTTCTGATTCTCAGTTTATTTACTAATACCTTTAAGTATATATTACAATAAAATAAATTACATATATATTACTCTGTGTGTATATGTCTCTGTCTGTGTGTGTATAGTTGGGGAATGTGACTTTATCCTCAAACATAAGTCAAATTAGGCAAAAATATCTGCTTCTTTTTGTAAAAAAGTGACATTAATCTAAATTGTTAATAATATGAAATGTTAAGAAAATGTATTATATAACTATGTGGGTAACTTATTACAGCCATTGTAGACAAATGTCGTAGATATCTTAGAAGTTATTTTTTGTTATCACCACATTCATGCTGAAGTTGCTCTTAGGTCAATAGAAGACAAACCTAATTAGTATGAGATTAATTGCAGATAAGTCATTAATTAAAGTCAAAAGTATCAAAATTAGTTGCTTCTATAGAGTGAGTTTAGATTATCAGTGACAAATATATTTTAAAAATATGATTACATAAATATCTTAAAAGTAATATAGTAGGCATAATTTAAACATTGTTTTGAGTTCTGATAATTAAAATGTTATATTTAATGCTTAGGCATGCACTTGATAAAAATAAAAAAATAAAGAATAGATTAAGTGATTTGCATAAATTATGAAATTAGTTAATTTCACTATTAAGAAATCAGCTCCTTTTTTCTTAACAAGCCAAATGAGCTGTCCATTTTCATTGTTCACTTCTTTTTAATGACCTTGTAATGTGATATGATAACAGTCTTACTTAAAAAAACTATTTTGGGGATGTTTTCTATCACACCCAACCTTCAGTGGTCTTCTTTTATTTTTCTATAGTTAAATCCACCCATAAATCCTAAGGGGGTCAACAGGACACTGACTTATAACATGATTTTATGATTGGTATATTTTGACTCTTGATGTCTGGATCTTCAGACAAAGAGAGGCTGCTTTCACAGATTCTTACAATGAGATACAATATTATATGGAACAAAAAGTGGGTCAGAAGGCATACAAAAGAAAAATCTGGATTCAGTAAGACATAGCTTTTATTTTTACTGCCTTAGCATTCCTCAGAAACTGAATGAGATTTTCAAACATGGAGATTCTGCTGTGTATCCACTGGGATCATTGACAAACCTTGAATAGCACCATTTTGGCAAGAGTCCCTATACTACCATACTGTTTGTGTTTTACAACAGATGAAATTCCATTTGTTCCTGCTTTAATTTAAATTCATAAGCCTACCCTATGGTAAAACTGACAACTCATTAAAAAAAGACAAAAAAAATGTCCTTTGTTAATCAGGGGATTGGGCTAATGGCTGAATAGGTTTAGCTTTAATTGAGAATGTTCTTGTTCTTTTTATTCTTCTTGAAGAACATGGAACTTGCTAAGAGAATTAAACAATAAAGTGAAGAACAACAAACACAGAAACAATTAAGCTCCCTCAATAGGATTAAGCTGATAAGCAATTCATTCAAAAAGATAGACTCTTCCAAACATGGCTGGGCCATGAACAAACTAACAAAGCCGACTTTGATTTGGGGATTTAATTTAGATAGCTCCCATCACATTTTCACTTCCTGCCATTCAACTAAAAAGAAAGGCATGGATGTGCCTATGTTCCCATTGTTAGCTGCTATACTTCTCTATGCATAGGCTCTGAATTTCAGCCAGGGGCTCCTCATCCAGGATCTCACAGGTAGAAATTGTTAGACATATAAAACCTCTAGCTTTTCTGTTAAGTTTCAGTATGTCTTTGAATTCTTATGTGCTGGTATGAACAAATTGGAAAAAAAAAAAAAAAAAACAAATTCAAAATAGCTACTAGGCAAGGCAATGTTTTTGAGTCTGTTCCCATCAAGGAAATTCTCCCATCTATAGCATTTTGAGAACTCTACTCCTAGACACAAAAGGCTCTGAAATTTCATGGGATGTTCTGGCCTCTAAAATGCTTTGTCTTTCTTTCCAGCCCCTGTGGATAACTCTGTGATCTGTGCCTATTTTCTCTGACATCTCATCTATGTTCATCTCTGGCTGCTTGGTTTTTGATCCACTACCTGTCCTGCCAGTGACAACTGGTAAATGATTCATAGTCAACCTCCCATGCTTTCCTGGTGGCCTCTTTTCTCTGACCTTGGTTAAATGGATGCAGTTCTACAGGGAAGTACCTTTTCTTTCAATTGTGTTCTTTCTTAGACCTAAAAAAGTCTCCCAGAGAAAGACAAGTCCTGTGAACATTATTCATGCCCATTTTTTGCCTCTTTAGATGTGCTCAAGATTTAAGCTTTTTGCTCAAAAGAGAATGCAGAATCAAGCCTGCCACATAAATACTGATTGTATTAATGGGATCAGTTAAGTTGTGATGCATTTGGAGATAAGAGACAATATATATTAACTCAAAATTTAACCACATATGGAGAGCCGTCTGCTATGGTCTGTATTATTGTATGAATTCCAAATAGTCACATTTTATGCAAGAGAAAGTATGACACTTTCCTTCATGCCATTTTCTGTTGTCTGTGGTTATCAGGTAGATAATATTTCAAACCTTAGACTCTCAAGAGAACCTAGAAAAATGATACTGTCTAGTAAGCTTCATAAGTATTGATTCTGGTAGTGACTGTACATTGAACACTTTGTTTTTCTTCTAATCTTGTTAGTAGAAATGGAATGATAGTGAGAAAGTATCCATCCCAATTAGAGTCTATTGTGATATTTTAAAGAGACAGAGTGAAGAGTTATAATTGCATAATTGTTTCCTTCAGTTAAATTGTTAATAAAAAGATGCATAAAATTGAAGGCACTATGGAATTAGGAAGCACCAGCTAATATCATACTTTTGAACATAGATTGGCATGATTTTCTCAAGAGTAATTCTATGGCACATGCAGTGATCTAACTAAAATTTTGCTTCCAAATAAGAAATTAAATAGTTAATTACTCAGAATAAGAAACTTCAGTGAGAAGCAACTTCTGTGTCTTTAGTATCAGGGCAGAAAAAAAAATCTCATAGTAACAAAAACACTGGGAGAAGAAAAGGAATATGTAGTTATGTAGAGTAGTTGTCTATTCTAAATGAGGAATTGAACAATCTTGAATGTCATTTCATAAAAATGGAAGTATTTGAATATTTTAAACAGGAAAAGTTGTTATGATAATTTCATTAAGTACAGCCTGTCTGAGAGGTTAGTATTATACTAATTTGATAGGTAAAAAAAAAATCAGGCTTAAAAATGTTTTATGAAACTAACCATAGAGGCAGCTGCCAACTGAACCAAAATTCAAGCCTAAAGTGGCCTGATGTTTGAGAGTTTCTCCTCATTCTATTCAGAAAGTGAAGGCACATGGAAGGCAAAATGGTGAGCAGAGAGATGAAAGAAGGAATCCTTTAAGAGAGTTCTCCATTGAGTACTTGTTGACATCAGTATACATATAAAAGAAAGGAAAAGGATAAAATGACTAATGGATTACATAGAGACCTGGAAAATACACCATTCATATGCATTAGAGGTACACTAAAGTCATATACCATTGCTCAGCATATTGATTATAATATTTAAATTATTACAAAGAAATAATTCAAACTAGTATTTTAAATAAAGATATTCACCATGTTCAAAGTTACTGTACTTTGTGTATGATTCCTCTAGTGAAAAGTTATCGACTCCTTCCTGTGAGTTACTGTATTTGTTTGTCACAGCGTCTTGAGATGGAATCTACTACTAGAGAAGAAGCTTGTAGAGACTAGGCAACCTATTCATTATTGTACAAGGAATGCATAATTATATTGACTTAGGGATTTGTGTTTTATTGTTCCACATCCTGTATATTAGAGCTTTCTTAAGAACTGATAAGTAGCTAAGGGCATTTTAACATCCTTGAATCAAATATAATACACTTACTTCCAATCTGAATAGAAGGGGTTTTCAATCTGTTGAATGCAGCAAGGGGCTTAGTTAAACATAAGACATAAGTTTTAGCAAAGCAAAGATATAAATTCTTGACTAAAGAAAAGGTGATTTATCCCATGTTTGTGAATATTAACTACATAAATTATGATCCTTTGGAAATTATAGAGGTGTTTTAGACCTTGGGGATCCCATCTAATATCTTAAGAACAATCTGACAGGAAACTTTAATTCTTTCTTTAAAGTTTTCCCAGTTCTAATTCCAGATACTGTAGAAAACTGAATTTCGAATTATGAAAAGGGCTTTGAGCCATGAATTTATACTTGAGACAGATATGGGGCATCTCTCAGACTGTAAGTATTTACTGCTACTCTTTGGCATTCTTTTTATAATTTGGCCAACCTCTAAAATCATTACATACAGAAACACAAGGGTGTATTGTTTTGGGGTCAGAATGCCCCTATCTCAAGAAGAAGATGTTTTCTGGGAATTTTCTGAAAGCCTTAGTTCTGTTAATGAGGCTGGAATATCACAGCAAACCTTTACCTGGTAATTCTTATTAGTTAATATGTGTAGGTGGTTTATGATAAAGCAACATGTTCAGTGCCAAGAGGTGAAAAGTTTCCCGTTGATTCTTTCATTCATTAGACTTAAGAAATTGGAAGAAGAAAATATAAGATATCACTTCTTTACAGATCACTGCAGTTGGTGATTGTTAGGACAGGTATCTGTGAAGAAAGCAAACCAATGATGCGCAGTGGTAACTGTCATCTCCTGAGCTTCAGCAAAGTCGCTTTAGAAACAGAGCATTGTCTTTCTCTCTTTCTCTTTTCTTTTCTTGGATAGTATCTGTATTTACATTTCAGATGTTATCTGCTTTCCACAATCTCATCCCTTCTCCCTCTCCCGTTGCCTCTATGAAGGTGTTCACTGTCCCAACAACCCTCTTCCACATCAATGCCTGGGTATTCCCCTACACTGCTGGACCAAAGGCCTCTTCAACCATTGATGCCAGAGAATGCTATCCTTTGTTTCTTATGGAATTAGGGATATGGGTCTCTCCATGCATACTCATTAATTGATATTTTAGTCACTGGGAGCTCTGGAGGGTTTGGTTGGTTGATAATGTTCTTCTTCCCATTGGGTTGCAAACCCCTTCAGCTCCTTCAGTCTTTTCTCTAGCTCCTACATTGGTGTCCACATGGTTAGTGTGATGTTTAGCTTTGAGCATCATCCTCTGTATCACTATGGCTCTAGCAGAGCCTCAAGAGGCATCTAAATCAGATTGCTGCCAATAAGCACTACTTGGCATCAGCAATCCTGTATGGGTTTAGTGACTGCATATGGGATGAATCCCCAGGTGAGGCAGTCTTTGAATGATATTTTTTTCTCCAATCTCTGCTCCTCTAATTGTCCCATTATTTCCTCCATGGGTGTTTTGTTCTCCCTTCCAAGAAGGACTGAGGCATTTAACTTCTGGCATTCCTTCTCTTTTTTAATAATTTCTTCATAATTGTTACTTTGGTGTTCTGAGATTTTTGGACTAGAATCTGCTTATCAGTGAGTACATAGCATGAGTGTTCTTTTGTGACTGGGTTGCCTCACTCAGAATGATAACTTCAAGTTCCATCCATTTGCCTACAAATTTCATGAAATTATTATTTTTAATAGCCAAGTGTCGCTCCATTTTGTAAATGTACCACAATTTCTGTACCCATTCCTTTGTTGACAAAACAGCAACCAACAGATTGCGAAAGGATCTTTACCAATCCTACATCTAATAGAGGGCTAGTATCCAATATATACAAGAAACTCAAGAAATTAGACTCTAGAGAATCAAATAACCCTATTAAAATTGAGGTAAAATGTAAACAAAGTATTCTCAACCAAGGAATATCAAATGACTGAGAAGAACCTAAAAAAAAATGTTCAACATCCCTAGTCATCAGGGAAATGCAAATCAAAACAACCCTGAGATTCCACTTCACACCAGTCAGAATGTGTAAGAGCAAAAACTCAGGTGACAGCAGATGCTGTCAAAGATGTGAAGAAAAAGGAACACTCTTCTACTGTTGGTAGGATTGTAAACAGGTACAACCACTCTGGAAATCAGTCTGGCATTTCCTCAGAAAATCATATATAGTGCTACGTGAGGACTCAGCTCTTCCTGGGCAAAAGAAGCTGCAACATCTAACAAAGACACATGTTCCACCATGTTCATAGCAGCCTTATTTATAATAGTCAGAAAATGGAAAGAGCTCAGATGTTCATCAACAAAGCATGTCTTAATGTGACCCTAGGGATGTTGGTTCTTTCAGCTTTATACTCAGTATGCAGTAATCACTGAACTCAGTTCGAATCACATTGCTACATCACTGTAATCCAAGTGCTTTGGAAATAGAGGCTGAAGGACCAGGAACTCTGGGATAACTCCAGATACGTAGTGAGTTTAATGCTGGCCCACAAATATAACAGAGTTGGAGAAAGCTACATCAAATAATTCTACAACTACATAGACACTGTAGATTTCATGAAATTACTTGCTACTTCAAAGGATCTGGGAATGAATTGTCTTTTACAGGAAAATGTGGCTAATGTTCTGGATCAAGAACTATAAATCAGGGAAACACTCGCAGAATCCCAAAGACCTGGAATCCCCAATAAGTGAGAAAATTGCAAGTCGACTTTTGCTTTGCAGAAACTCCCAGACTATGACATGTATAACAGGAACCTGTCCTACGTTCACACATGATAGGACATGAGTTTCAAAGGCCAGCCAGACATCACACATGCACATTATCTCTCAGGAGAGGCCTTTGGCCCTGTCAAGGCCAGATAATGCCCCAGTGTAGAGGAATCTCAGGGAAGGAGGTAGGAAAGGGTGGCTGGGTGGGGGAGCTCCCTCATAGAAGCCAGGATTTGAGTACGGGATGGGGAGTTTCTGGAGGAGAAACCTGGAAAGAGAATAACATTTGAAATGTAAATATATAAAATATCTAATTTAAAAACATTATGATTAGAAATCACGTTCTTATTTACTAATGGGCAGATTATGAGAGACGTGGTGCATATAAGATTCTCATAGTTTAAATAAAAAAACTTGACCAAGTTAACTTTACATAAGGCACTTGCAGAGGGAAAAAAGTTCTCTAGGAAATAAATGGTTGAAAATTCTATATATCTATCTATGCTTGATACTCACCTCATGGTTTCTTAGAAATAAAAAAGCACCTTCATGTAGAGGTAGTCACCTTCAGTTGTTTCATTTGAAATACTACTACTGTATAAACATGTTTGGGGATTATAAGAACTCCTTGTAAGAATACTTGAAATATTCTAATTTGACAAGAGAATCAGTAAAAAGACAAGCATAAGAACTAAGTCATACTATACCATAAAGCGCTAAACATATGTAGGCCGTTTTATTGACTTATTTTTTAATTTCCTAGAATATAATTTATTATATTTTTTCTCCCCATATCTACTTGTATATCCCACCACAGTCTATACATCCAATCACCTCTATTTTCTTTCTCTCTCTGCAAACAAATAAACAAGGGTTTGTTCACACCCACATAAAAGAATTATGGACTCTCTTTTGTGTTATTTAACTATATCTGAGCATGAAGCCTGGCTTGAAGTGTGGTTGATATACCCTATGTAGTTTCATCGAAGAAAACTCAATTACAAAGAGCTATTTGGTTAAGTGTGTCGTTTTACTGAGGGTTTGATGAAGTCAAGGCAGTATATATAAATTAGTTCTTGTCTGCTTATTAGTATTTTCAAGGTGCTAATTTTTATTATCTTGAAAAGTCTATATGTTATAATTTAATTTCTGTTGATTTGAAAATAACCTGAACAAAGCAACTTTGTGCAAGAAAACATTTTTGGCTTTCATTTCCAGCTCATTTTCTACCAGTGAGGGATGTAAAGGTTAAGCGTAAAGAAACTAAAGGCTTTATTCTGCCAAGGCAGGCATTCCTGCTACTCCTTTTACAAAAACATCCACTTCACAGCCAAATGATGTTGCCATGAGCCACAGAAGCTACTGTTGTCTGGTGCACAGGCAGGGCTAGTTTTTCTATGTAGTTCAGGATCACCTTCCTAAGGAATGATGCCTCCCACAGCAGGCTAGTCTCTCATAAATCAATTAGCAATCAGGGATTTTCCCACAGAGATGCCTGCAGGCCAAGGTGCTCTAGATTATTCCTCATTTGGGAATTTCTGCTGCTAATTCTAGACAAGTTGTCATTAAAACTCACCAGAACATAATCTAATAAACTATGCTAGTATATGCTGATCATTATTTAACAGCCTTGCTAAATGAACTTTCTGTAGTGATGGAAATTTTGTATTTTCTAATCTTTCTAACATGGTGACAACTAGTAATATGTGCCTTCTATGTAATTAAATATGACTACAAATACCCAATAATGACTTTTAGTTTAAAATCAGATACATTTAAATAATATATGTTTATAAGATAATTTTTAAAAGCTCATCAAGTCACTTTAAATAGAATGTTCAAATTGTCTATTGTTAATATACAACACACATATATATGTATATACATATACATACATACATATACATTTTATACACACACAAACACACACACACACACACACACACACACACACACACACATAAAATTCACTTTACATCTCACTTACTGACCTCTCCCACAATCCATACCCCATCACCCTTTCCTTCTTCTCAGAGTGGGTGTCCCACCCCCATTTGTTCTCCCACTTGGCACTTCAAGTCTCTCTGAGGTAGTTGCTTCCTCTCCAACTGAGGTCTAACAAGGCCAAGAATATATCCCAAGGACAGGCAACAGCTTGTAGGATAACCCCATTCCAGTTGTTTGAGACCAACAAAATGACAAAGATACACATCTGCTACATATATGTTGGAGGCCTAGGTTCAGCCTGTGCATATTCTTTGGTTGACAATTTAGACTGAGCTCCCCAAAGGGTTCAGGTTAATTTTTTGGTCTTGCTGTGCAGTTTCTATCCCCTTTGGGTCTACAATCCTTCCTTCTATTCTTCCCTAAGAGTTCCCAAGTTCCTCCACTGTTTAGAGGTGGGTGTCTACATCTGTCTGAGTTGGCTGCTGGGTGGAGCCTCTTAGAGGACAACATGCTCCTGTCTGCAAGTTTAACAAAGTGTCTTTAATAGTGTAAGGGATGGGTGCTTGGCCATGAGATAGGTGCTATATTACTTCAGTTATGTTTGGACATTCCCTTATGCTTTGCTCCACAGTAATAATATAATAATGCCTGTATTTCTTGTAGATTGGGTAAATTTTGGATAGAAAGTTTTTCAGGTGGGTTGGTGTCTCTATCACTCCACTGGGGTTTCTGCCTGACTACAGGAGGTGGCCTTTTCAGGTTCCAAGAGAGATGGCCAAATGGCCATGAAAATGAGTAGAACTAAGCAACTTACAGGGGTGAGGAGGTAAGAAGCATTTCTAGGACAGACAGAGACCTGGGAAAAGGGAGGCACTCAAGCATCCATCAGGTGACCTTAGCTGTGACTCACAACATTGGGGATATGGGACATTTAACTATTTTAACTTCAGCAAGTTATTTGAATACAATATAAATTTAAACATATCTTTCTTATTATACTGACATATTTTTCTGAGATATCCACCATCAGCAATCAGTATAACCCCAGTATTTTACAAGCAGTTTATATTTCTGCAAATAGTACATAAGCCAAACCACTTCACATATTAATAAGTAAGCTAGTATTTGTCTCACTATTTAAATTTTTTCTCTCTTTTTTTCTCATTTGCCCATTATTTTTCCCCTCAGTTTTGGTTACTTACTTTCAATGGTTAATAACAATTGTGCATACTACATATTATTCAGCTGCTATAGTCACTTTAACATTAAGAGATATTTATGAAATGAATATAAATATTGTGTTACATGCTTCAAAGTGTTGCCAATAGTTATACTTTATGACTATCAGAAAACCCATATAATGCAGTCAGTTTATTACCAACTTCCTTGCCTTCCCCAGCTTATGCCAGCAGCATATATCTGACTACAGTTCACTTCAGAGATTCTTGGTTCCTATTCTTGACATCTGAATGTTTAATTCATCTGGATTTTATTAGTCTGCATGTTGTGAGGTATGGAGTTAGTTTGTCTTCCTTTTCCACATGGATAGCCAATTGGCGCAGTTCTATATGTTCAATAATTCTTTTTCCCCCATGATAAAAAAATGTCATCTTATCCAGATGACTTCAAACTCATGCACAATATATATTTGGCCTGTCTGTGGACTTCCTCTCCTGTGCCATTTATTGGTCTGTGTTTTCCTACAAACACGTCTGACATCTTAATCACAGGATAACTTGAAGGATGCATGGAGTGGGGGAGTGGGCAAAGCTGAAGGCTGGACATTGGTTCAGCACGGAGGACAATTCAAAATCTCCATATATGACCCTGCAGCAAAATTCCACAGGAAATTATAACAAGAAAGAGAGGCAAAATTCTCAGTTTTTTTTCTTTTCCTTGTCCCCCACCTTCACTTAAGCTAAGGAAGGCATTCGATGGATTAGTGTTCTCAGTGAGGGATTTGACCAACAACACAGTAGGAGACACTCAGGATAGCCAGGCTCTCTGGAGAAGGAAAGCTGTTGAAAGCCTGATCCAGATTTGGAAAAAGGTTTTTGCCAGATTCAAGAGTAGTTGGTTTTCCACAAGACAACTTTGTTTCTTCAGTTGTCTGTTCAAGGCCAAAGGCTTTCTTAATTACATATTTAAGCTTCAAAAATGTGCTACTACTTCTGCATGGGAATGCCAAATACATACATAGACTCTTCCAAATTTATATACATATGGACTTCTGTTTAGTGAAATGCAAAATGTCAATGAGTTAAGGAATTAAAATTACGAGAATACATTATTTCTGTGCAATAAATACTCTCATTTGAACCTTAAATTACTTTACAGTGCACATAAAAATTATTACCTGAGCCCTTTATGGCTATGCTAGCAAGCACAAATGTTTCATGTGGGCTTTAATGTGACATGTCCCCAGGTATACCATCTAGTTTATATGTCAGCAGACTAATATGATATGGTTACCCACACAGTCAAAAATCTGTATAGCTCCTGATATGCATTCTTTAAATATTTTTTCAATGAGGAAATGTCTTCTTGCCTTATTTAGCTGGACAGGATGGAGCCACAGGAGCACAGAATTCCAGTGTAAGGGAAAATTAGAGCAGCACAGTGATATACATTGTTACTGAGTTATAATGAGTATCGGTGTGTCTCAACACCATATGTTTAGGTAATTAACTACAAATATTGAAATGCCAGAATATTTCTCAGCAAGAAACAAACTCAAATCCATTGAGAATTCAAAAGAATGTGTTAAGACTTCTTTCAGATTCCCGTAACTATATTCACAGGTAGAGAGTGTTTGCTTCCTTCTTTTCTTTAATTGCTTGTTTGTCACAAGGATTGAAAAAAAAAAAAAAAAAAAGCCTAGCTTCTTGCCAAAGTCTCTGTGAACTTACTCAGACAGGAAGGAAAGACTGGGCAATAGGGAGAAGGTGGTATTGCAGGTAAGACCGGGAGCTCATCACAGGTTTCTGCAGAAGAGACACAGATCAGATCAGATCCAGGAAACCCTCAAAAGACAGCCAGTGAGGATGAGCTCATTCCTCTGAGGTAACTTCCTTATGTGGTGCACAGGGCTCCCTCTGTCCTCTAGAGTGGGTTACAGTAGTTTGCAATCAAGAAATTAATGTCAGTTCTGTCTCTGCTAAAAAACATTTCTTTGCTTTTTCTAATAGTCTTTACAGAAGATTGCAATGGATTGCCTTATCTCATTTAAATAATTAAAAATATTACCATGCTTACATCATTATAATCATTATTCAGTACCTGCTCAACATTTCAGCATGTCTGATCATACCACACAAGAGATGACTTTCCAAATCACAGTGCTTAGGTGAGTGAAAACTAACTCATCTCCCATCTTTCCACATGTATGATTAACACATTTCTCAAATTTTACTGTAGTCCACCATGTGATTGGAGCAAATTCATGGGAATAAATCTCTCTTAAGATTTAGTTCTGACACCTCAAACACTATAGAATCACAAGTGCATATTGCTTGTCTGCTGTTTCGTATGCCATGACTTCAGAACACAAGCAAAGACACTTTATATCTACTTGGTGGCTGTCTGCTGAGACAGGAGATGCAGCTGTCCCAAGTTCTCACTGTTTCACATGCAGAACAGCAGTAATAGAAAGTTCTCTAGGAGTAGTTGATGACCTAAACCTCCGAGCAACTGACTTCAAATGCTTTTTATATCCAAGCAGAGAAAAAGACTTCTGAACCAATGGCTGAAGAAGAACTGGTGCAAGGAAAAGACAAGGGGAGGTGAGTAATGGATACTAGTTAGACCCAACAGAAAGACATTTGTGGTGTACCAAAGCTTTTATTTGAAAACTCTGTGCTAGAGTGCTAGAATGTGACTCTCACCCACATTAAACGAATATTACTCAGAAGAAATATCAGCATTTACAAGATGACAAGAGTTATCATGACAGCAGTGCTAATACCACTGAGATAAGAGCTTAATCTAGTCTAGGAATGTCTGTGGAAAAGAGCGTTTGTTCTAAATATTGGTTTCTTCTTAATGATTGGAAAATATGTTTAATACATTTGTAATTGTTATATTTACTTTCAATTGCTAAATAATCTTGTTTACTTACAAATGTGAGAGTTACAAAGGTGCAACCAAACCAGTTTCAGAATGTGTCAATAATTTTATAGCTTTTATCACATTTTTTCAAAAAGAGGAAGATATAGGCCAAAATGCATCTTCTCACTCAGGAATACACAATAACAATATACAAACATTACCTATAAAATGATTGTGTGGCTCAATAGAAGAGGACTCTGTCTCTGTAAATAAGTGCCTTGGCTCAACTCACAACTCCAAAGCCATAAGGGAACATAAAGTTAATGTCATAAAAATATTTTTAAAAAAATCTGAAAGAAGATCCTAGTCCTTGATACATGAGAATAAAAGACTTAAATTCTCAGATGAGCACATCGTTTTTCCTAGAAACATTCCAGGTGAAGCATATAAAGTGGCAGAGAAATTTTACCCAGGGAATTATATAAGCAACCACAGAAATATTAGCACCCCATATACTAATGATGTATTCATGAGAGCAAGGAACTAGTATTAACTTGGTTATCCATCCACATATAAATGACACGAGAAAACTTGAATACTATTTAGATTCAGAGAAAATATAATCACAAAGTTTGGAAGATAATGGATAGTTGTAGAATGCATAATATTAAGCAAGGTTACACAATCTTAAAAGTATATGACATGTTCTTCCATATATATATATATATATATATATATATATATATATATATATATATATATATACACACATATATATATATACATATATATATATATATATATATATATACATATATATACACATATAGAGACATATGTATGAACTGATGCATTCAGACAAGAAGAATAGACCATACATATTAGGGAATGAGCAGAATAAAACACACATTAACATAAAATATATATTTATAGATAATATATAAAATCTAGTTCTACCTTTATCATGAATTTTGTTCTTATTGGTATATAAGTGCAAAAAATATATCTATAGTGAAAGAGTAAAGCCCAATATAATGCTAACACATCTTCCATTACAAGTAGCTACTCTAAATTCATAGAAGTCCATAGAAATGTAGAGTGTAAGTCTGGTTAATTTTAGTATGATGTTTTTTTTCAAAAAATGTATAATTTTTAAAATAAAAGTTGAAATAATCAGAAGACACTTAAATCTAAACAAAAAGAAAAGATTAGAGAGAAGATAGATGAATAGAGGTTGTAGATGATAAATAGAAGTTACTTGGTAGCTGAGAGATTGCTAAATACAAACTCCACAGATCCCAGTCCCTCATTAGACACCAAGGATGGGAATTCATGTAAAGAGCAACATAGCACAACATATCAAATTACGTAAAGTCTTATGAAGGAGAAAATGTTAACATCCTGGTTGGTCTGGCAGAGGACAGGAAAGGAAATATCTTAACTACCTGTGTCATTGTTGTAACAATGTACACAACAAAAGCAACATCAGGAAGGCGTTATTTTACCTCATTACACCAGGGTGCTTTCCATCATGACTGGAAGTCACAACTGTATAAACATTAGGAGGCAGCTGGTCACATTACGTTCATAGTTATGATGCATAGGGAGATGACCCTTGTGCTCAGCTCATTAGCCTAGAAAATGATGCTGATACCACATGCAAAGCAGGTCTCCCCATTTAAACTAAACAACTCTAGATTATTTCTGACAAGCATGCCTACAGGAATCTCCCTTGGCTGATCACTGATCCTGTAAACATGACAGTAAATATTGACTATTATATGATGGAAATGTTAGAGAAATTACTAAGTTCCTCAGAGAACACAGGACACAGTGTGTGCATAATCTGTGCACCACACATTATTCTAGTCTCAGATTGGCTCTGAAATGCACCATTTCATGTCTGCAGTGCTTATGGGGTCTCTTCTATAGCATTATGCATGTAAACTGACAAAATGGAAACCATCAGAATCTCTAATCCTGGCATTTTTAGAAGTAGCTTTTAAAAATATAATTAGTGGAGTCTAAGTATTACCTAACATTTTTGTATAACGAATCCTCTACTTCAGACTACATCGATATTTTATGTTACAGTTGAAAAAAACTATAAAACTTGATGATAATTACATATGCACTAGCAATCAGCATCAGGGAAAAAGGGCAGGACAACTCAGAATATAATCAGTTATTGGCATAAAAACATGAACTAAACAAATTATCAGAATAATAAGTGATCATCTAATGCCTTTGATTCGCCTATATATACACATTTTAACTCATATTTTTATCTTCATTTGGCCCCTGTGCTGTCAGAGTCAAGCTTATCAGTTGGTTCAAGATTTAATTTACCTGGATAACCTCATTTTCAAAGGCTTCATCAAAGTGAAATATTCTTAGCAACGGTGTGTTTTCTGCTTCTAGCAAAGTTTGAGAGAAAGAAAAAGGAGATAAAATATATGAATCAAATTGATATAGAAATCCAATGTATATCAAATAAAACTCCTGGCAGTTCTTTTATAGAAACTTGTGAGCTTACTCAAAAATATATAGAGGCACATGTTATCTGGAGTAGTTGAGATAACTGAATAAAAATTGTATTTTGAGAAGAAAAGCAGGTTACCTTGTTAACCTATTACAAAGTGATTGTGATCTAAAGAGTGTAGCTATAGAGTAATGACATAATTACATATATCAATAGAACAAAACCAGAATTTTAAATATACTTAAACTGAGTTTCAACAAAGACTTAAATTGGGGATACAAACAGTGGGCTTAAAGTCAATAACTAATGCATGATCTGGGGCAATAGCTCAGTGGGTAGAATATGTACATAGCATGTGTAAAGCCGTTGGTTCAGAACTAGACCACAGAAAGAAGGCATTAGCAAGCATATCTGTAATCAGAGCAGGTGGTTACAAGGAGATGGGTAATTTAACCAATTCTTGATACATAGGCAGTGGGAGAACAGCCTAGCCTGTATGGGATCCTGACTCAGAAGTGAATAGATGAATAAATAAATTGTGCTTGAATGAATGACTTTTGCTTGAGTGAACAAATGTGTGTATTGGTAAGAGAAAAATAAGACAAAGCAATAAAAACAACTTTTCATAAGTCATAGTGGATGATGGCCTTAGATGTAATAAGAAACCAGGTAGAAGGAAACCATTTGTGACTTTGATTGTGCAAACACTTTTTTGGACACAAAGCCTAGTGAACAATATTATTTGTTTTACATGGTGATTTAAAGACTTAACTGCCAGCGGCATCTAGTAAAAAAGATGTTGAGTAAACCAGAGACTCTGCTGTTCAAAATAGCATAACTGATATCTACATGGCTGTCAATGTCTGTTGGTTGTATTCATATAATGCTTGCTAAAGCCTATGCATGTCTTCTCCTTGAGCTACATGTGGTCTGTGAATTATATCTTGGTTATTACAAGCTTTTGGGCTAATGTCCACTTATCAGTGGCACACCTTAAACAAAAACAATAATAGTAATCTTCCCATAGAATTTTTTAATATAAAGAGAGTCAAAGAAATACTCCAAATCAAAATTGTTTTATCTCTGTATAATGAACATAAAGCATTTTTACATTTTTTACTGTAAAAAAATGATTTTTAAAATTGTCATTCCAATTTTCATTGGTAGATGGTGGCTAATATTTACTCATTTTTGATATTAAGATTATAGGGCAAGAAATGAGATTCACATCTGAGCAGGATACACTTTTCATATAAGAAACACTACGTTCAGTTTATTATTTGCTAGGTGTGTCTCATTTTTCTATTGCAAAAAGAAATATTAAGAGTTTGAGAATTTCATCACTGTCATTGTATTTTTCTCAATTTTCTCCTCATCCAGAATGTTCTCCTTAGCTCTAGGTCAGACGACTCCTATATCCCTGGTGCTCATCACATGTGAAACAACGGTGTGTGGCATCATCTGTGCTTACTGACATCTGCCTCTTTGCAGCGAGTAAAACTCTCAAACTTCACAGAGGAAATCTGGTACCTACTGTACATGAGTGCCTGCCAATGACTGATGACTGAGCCAATAAACAGTGATTCTTGTTGAATTGCAGACATTGTGCAGAGAGACTAACATTCTTTCATTCATGCTGGTGGAAGTCTGAAAATGGCAATGTTTGCTTTTGCTCACTGAGGAGGAAAGAGCATGGGCAAGTACTCTCACAAATATTTAGATTGTGTGTGCAAATACCAAGGGAAGAGGAACTCTCTAGACCAGCAAAGAGGAACTTCACTAAAACACCAGGAGGTGATTAGGAAGGTAAACACTTCAACTAAATGCAAAGAATATTCCAGAAGGATGAGCTTCCAAGGTCAAGAGAAGGAATCATTAGTTTGTTTATTTTAGTAAATCTGGACACTGGATTTTATGAGTGCTTTCTAAAGCAATAGTCCTTATTCCTAGCATCCAGCTTGAATCATCAACAAATTTTATGTGAGAATGGTTGTTTCATTTGAAACACTATACATTTCAATGTATACATAAACAATTTTGGATTAGGGCAGAGCCTATATTTAAAAAATTAGCAATACACAATTTCAGTCCATAAAGTTTCAAATTAATAACTTACATTTTATAAATTCTTGATTATCAAATGCTTACTTTAAACATATTACAATATAGAATTAATATTCTATATTGATTCCACTTCAACACAATTGCCTGTTTAAATAACTGAGTCAAAATTATACACTAAGCTGTGTAAGTTAACACCTACAATAGCTTACATTCCTGTTTTTAAATGATATATAATATCAATCATGCTACACAGTGGCATTGTTACAAAATTGAATTAATGTTGTATTTCCAGGATAATTTGTTAGTAACATAATATTGAGTTGTTGAATAAATGCCAATAAAAATTATTTTTTGTGGCTTTGATTTGAGACTTTTACTAGAAGTTACTAACATTCTGATTATGCTTGGCCTTTTTCACTTTGTATTCTGTAAAAACTTGCCTCAATATCTGAGATGAAGGGACTTAATTTTATTGTAGTGCAGGTCCCTTTACCTAAAGAAAAGAATTTCTTTCATCTTACTACTCCTAAATCTAACTTCATAACTGTATTTTTTTGAGATATGCGGTGTCCCTTTTCCAGATCTCCTATGAACTTGAATATCTGTCAGCATTATATTCTCTTGATGAGTTAACTGGACTAGCATAATCGAGACCCTAATGGATGTAGACTTCAACTACAGAAGTTTATTCTCTGGAAGATAAATTCTGTAGCACGGATGCCTGAGCTGAAAGGGTTGGGAAGTTTTCTAAGGAAGCTTCTTCCTCTGACCCAATCTCAACAGTGTGTTTGTGCTTAAATTACTCCTATGAAGTTTGCCTTAATTACCGCCTTAAAGATCCTTTCTGTGAACAAATTATCATTCATAGTTTCAAGGTATTTGAAGTTCATCACTGAACTATGGAAAGGAGGTGTATATTCAGTTCTGGTGTTCCTAAGCATAGAGATTCAACTGACTTTATCAATTTACAGTCATCTTGTCTTCATTTTAAACTCGCATGAGAGCATCTGCTTTTCTTTAGAACACTGGAACCTCTGTTAAAAATCTTTGACCTTTTATCTCCATAGTGAAGATAGGTCTATTATTTCATTTGGAATTTGTGACTCTGAGACACAGAACTCACTGCAGATAGGTTATCAGGATATAACATATTTAATAACACTAAAAAAAAAAACCTCACAGAACCAGTACAATTTTTATTGAAGCTCATAGATATGTACAAAACCCAGAATATCTGCAGGTGACATTAGAGAGCACAATTATATGGAGAGCAGTGTAGCTAATCTTTACTACCCATTCCCTGATCTACAGTTTAAAGTTCTTAAGTGCATTATTTGAAAATTAATATCATGAATGCTTGCCTCGAAGTGTGTTCTGCAATTTAACTAGTAGACATTTCTGAGTCTAGAACCATATCTAGGTGTTATAATTTATCAAGTTCATGTGAGTGTGTGTGTGTTCTAAAAACTGTGTCCATATTTCTTTCTCATTAAGGTATTATATATACATTACAAAACCTACCCCTTTTAGTTTATACAATGAAAATTTGAATACATTTTTAACCTCTGTCTTTAAAGCATCAGTATTGAGTGGAAAGAAATTATCTGCATCATGAATACAAAGCAAAGGCTTTCTGTGGGGATTGTTGGGAAAAGGGGGAGGAATAACCAAAGAGATATTCTCTTTGGGTTTTAAACTAAGAGAACAAAAGAAAGGAGTTGTCATTTACTGAGATAAAAAAAATATTGTAGGATAAACTGTTATGAGAGAAAAATACAAAGAAAATATTTCAAGCTGTACAACATTCTTACAAATCAGATAAAACTTCCTTCCTGTAGCAGGTGAGTATACAGAGCTCTTCAGGTGCCCTCAATCCTGACTAACCAGGGTTGCCATGGAAACATACTGATTGTTTATAAGGAGCTGAAGTATAAAAGTAAAGCTATAAGTTGTATGCATACTAGAGTGAATGCTTAATAATTATTATATGTATAAATTGTGCATTATTTGCATATTAATATGTACTTAAAACAAAACTTCTGTATCAATTATACTGTTAATATCGGTTAAGTTTTATTTATTTATTTATTTATTTATTTATTTATTTAGACACCCCTGATTTTTTTCTCCTCCCAGCCCACCCTCTTACTCTTCCACATCTCATACCTCCTACCTGTCACCCCTGTCTCCACAAGGATATTCCCAGACCTTCTACTCTGCTAGACCTCTATACTCCCTGGGGCCTCCAGTCTCTTGAGGGATAGATACAGTTTCTCTGGCTGAACCCCTACTCAAGAACCTTCTGCTATGTATTTGGGGGCCTTATATCAGCTGGTATATGCTGCCTGGTTGGTGACCCAGTGTCTGAGAGATCTCAGGGGTCCAAGTTAATTGAGACTGCTGATTCTCCTACAGTGTTGCTCTCCTCCTCAGCTTCCTCCATTTTTTCCCTAATTCAACCACAGGACTCAGCAGCTTCTGTTCATTAGTTGGGTGCAAATATCTGCATCTGACTCTTTCAGCTGCTTGTTGGGTCTTTCAGGGGGCAGTTATGATAGATCCCCTTTTCTGTGAATGCTCAATAGCCTCAGTAATAGTATCAGGACTTGGGGCCTCCCCTTTAGCTGGATCCCCTTTGGGGCTTTTAATTGGATCTTTTTTTTCCCCTCCGGCTCTTCTCCATTCTCATCCCTGCAGTTCTTTCAGACAGGAACAATTATGTGTCAAAGTTTTGACTGTGGGAAAGGAATCCCATCCCTCACTTGACGCCCTGTACTTCTGCTGAAGGTGGGCTCTACAAGTTCCCTCTCCTCACTGTAGGGCATTTCATCTAAGGTCCCTCCCTTTGAGTCCTAAAAGTCTCTCATCTCCCAGGACTCTGGTGCATTCTGGTTGCTCCTACCTCTCTTGGTCACCTGTTTACATTCTTTCTGCTGGACCTCAGGGCTTCAGTCCTTTGTCCCCACCCAATACTAGATCATATTCCCTCTCCATTCCCCCCTTTCTCTCCCAGACTCTTCCCTCACTCCCCTGTGGTTGCTTTCTTATCCCTCCCAAGTAGGATTAAGGAATCCTCATTTAGGGCCTTCAGCTTGTTGATCTTTTGACTTCTGTGGACTGCACCTTGGGTATTCTGTATTTTTTGTTTTGTTTTGTTTTGTTTTGTTTTGTTTTTGGTTGTTGTTGTTGTTTTGGCTAATATTCACAGATTAAGTGAGTACATACTGTCCATGTCCTTTTGGGTCTGTGTCACCTCACTCAGAATGGTATTTTTAGTTCCATCCATTTACCAGCAAAACACAGGATGTCCTCATTCTTAATAGATATATAGTATTCCATTGTATAAATGAACCACATTTTCTTTATCCATTCTGCATTATATAGTTTTATGAAACAAAATAGCTTACAAAAAAACTATTGAATTAGCCATGCACCAAGAGAAGCTATTGATAATTTACAGTAATTAGATTCTCATATAAAATGCAAACAAAATTTTAGATAAAAATACTCTTTGTAATAGAATTAACTATCATTCAGGTAAAATATGAATTAGTCTCAATAAAATGAATAAGTTATAATCAAGGAACTTGTGGCAATCTTTCAGGAAAGTAGAATTACTCAGTGTCATCATCAGAGGCTTCAGTGTTTTAATAGTGCCAACATATTTGCCTCTAAATTATTCAGCGCGAGTCTAGTCAAAGTTCAGAGTACTCAGAGACTCAATGCTCTTCCTATTCATCTGTAATTTCAGCACTGCCTCTAAGTTCAAAAACTCAGACCTTTCTTACCTAAGGGCATAAGAAAATTATGTGCCAGCATTAGACAAATAACTGAAGTGTCAAAGTCTGGGAAGGGGAAAGCTTGGAAGCTATGAATACCATGGGTTTTAAGGAGTACTCTGTAAATTATGGATAATGAAGCTAGTTATAGCTTAAAGTTATAATTTGAAATACTAGGCACTGTCTCTTAAGGTCCACTGTCTATGATGAAGTGTGAAAACGGTGCTGTCCCTCACTATTTCATTATAATAATTATGTTGAATTTCTCTTTTGGAAACTCTTAGGTTTCCGTATCATAAAGGTCACCATTACTGGATAGCTACTGGATTTCTTTGATAGTAGCACATCTATTTGGTTTTCCTCGCATTTCTAGCAGTTTCTGCACATCTCAGGCAACATTCATCTCTTTCATCATTTTTCAAGCAAAGTCAAATAACAAGACACTCCTCTGCCTATGGCAGCAAAGGGGAAGCACTTTGATTTGGTAGCCTTCTTTTTCTCAAGACCACACAGTGCTTTGGACTCAAGAAAGCTAAAGGAACTAATGGCAATGTGGTCATTGGTACTTGGGCTGTTTTTCCAAGGTTCCTGCAGCCTGATTTCAGTAAAGACAGTTTTATTTGGAGATCAAATTTGGTGTACTGCCACATTAGATCCATGGCCCAGTGGACCTCAGATTCAGAAGTATGCTCACAGTTACATTAATGCGAGAAAAAACTGATATAAGAGAAATGATAAAGAATTCCCAGGCCAATAATCTTGAAGAGAAATTTCTCTTCAAAGGGTTGGAGAACTGGTTTTATGAACTAGCCCTCATAATTCATATAGTAGCTGAGTGTGTTTGCACATGCCTGTCATCCCGATGCTCTAAATAAAGGTCAGGTGATGAAATTTCTAGAAACATTAATGCAAACAACTATGGCATGCATGGAATTGAACAAATTAAAAAGCACCCCCTGCTGAAACTTCCTAAAGTAAAACAAAACAGGAAGCATTCCTCTAAGTCTTCTGTCTGCAAATCAAAATATAGAGCTCTAGGCTCCTCCAACATCATTTGTGCCTACACAAAGTTGTGCTTCCCACTGTGAAATGGTAAGCCAGCCCCAATGAAGGGTTTTCCTTTATGGGAGATGATATGGCTGTAGCCATGTTGTCTCCTCAGAGCAGTAAATCCTTAAGACTACCTAGACACCAGACATGAACATACAGATGTTTGATACTTGTCTTTGGAATTTCAGGCTTGATCTTGTGTGCTGCCAGATGTTATCATCCCTCCTTAACTTTTCATAGGGATAATTTATTCTGTACCTCCATGAACTGTAGGTTTATAACTTCTTTTTAAAATTGAAATAGTCACATCATTAATGTTTGCAATCTCTTTTTGACCAGACTAGTTTTTGAATAAGGTTCTGGCTCTGAAAACACTGGAGGCATTTAAAATAGAGCCAGGTGGGTTTTGGATTATAACACATTCCAAACTCTATGTGGGCTTGAAGCATGATTTTGGAGTTTGATTATAAGATGTTCTCCAAAGGTTCACATGTTTCAACACTTGCTTCAGGTGTTGGGGATAATGTTTTGGAAGATTGTGGAACCTTTGGACATGAGGTCTACCTCCTAGATATAAGCCAATTTAGATCCAACTTGACTTGCATGTGCTAACTGAGTCTCACCTCTCTTCCTGCTTTCTGATTCCTCTAGACTTGGCAAGTGCCACATCATGAGGTCCTGTCTCCAAAGGGGCCAATCCAGTTTCAACATCTTGCCCTGGGTGACACACTGTGAACTCTATAACTGTGAGTTCAAATATGCATGCTTCTCTTATGCAAACTGTAGCAGGCACATAGTGACATCATGAGATGTGGGTTGACTATAAAATACTATGTATATTTTAAAGAATTAATCCTGTAAATTGAACTATCCATACCTCCAAACAATATCCAAAGCATTGGATCGCCTTAGAATTTAAAGGGAAAATTCCTAGAAGTAAGCCCTGGCAGAGATTGATTCTATGGCTCCATTTCATTCTATTTTACTCATAAGTTTAATAGAAAATGTAGTTTGTGTGTTTACTCATCAAAAGTAAAATAATAAAAATAAATATAAGAGGATTATACTCTTTTGTGTTTACGTCCTTAATCATACTAGCTAAACTTCAACTGAATAGTAATAAAATGCTATTTTATTTCTTCCTCACAGAGTTCTGTGGTCTGCTGCAGGGTTGCAATATGTTCTGTAGACTCCCACATATTTATGCTTAGTAACCTTGGTTGAAAAGGGTTGTTCTATGCCTCTGTCAGTATAGCAGATGTAGCAATAGATGCTGGGGGAAAAAGGCGACAATGTCAGGGAGTGCATCTACGAGTGGAGAGACAACAAAATGATGAGTGATACACAGCAAATTCAGTAAATAAGCTGTTTATTCTAAATACTCCACTTATTACCATAAAGTAAATTAAGCAATGTGGAAATAACCTAAGCTGCTCTAACACCCTGCTTATCTTAATGTATTGTCTCAATATCACTTTCAAATAAAGATGTTTGAAATAGTATCTGCAATCTACATTTTTGATCTGCCTAAATAGCTGCTGGCTTCAGCAGAACATTAATGCAAATCTAATGTACCTGCTGGTATGATTAGCTGAGTCAAATCATGGCATTTAAGTAACACCTAAATAATCTTAATTAGGATCTTCAACTCATCTTAGCACTTAGAACTCTACAGATGGATAGTCTTAATTATCAGCCTTTTGATTAGGATAACAGCTCTAATCAAGATGATGTGGGCTGATAGACAGAGTATCAGTAAATTAATGACTGCTGTTAAGGGGAACATGAGCAAAAAAATAGAATTTCTTTCTATGAGACATGATGGTGTGTGTGAAGGGGATTGCTGAATGAATAAAGGAGGCTAGAATTAGGGATTGGTGTCATCCTCAGATATATTGGACCTCTCACTGATCACATTAGCCACATTCTATTGTTATATTACTAAATTCAAATTAAAATAATTGCATATAGGTCGTGTTACTAGTATCCCTTCATTCCATATTAGTATATGAGTAAAATAGACTGGATTCACTGTATGCTGATCAAAATATGATAACTACATTGTTAAGTTAGAAAAGTGAAATGCTGAAAAGTTGGTATACTTAGGTAAGTTGCTTCTCAGAAAATATAAATGTCTGTGATGCAGCTTCCTACACAAGCAACAGTGTGGTTAATTAGGCAAAAATAGACATAAGAAAATGTTTTCTTGAAGTTGGATGTGAATTCCTTGACTCCAAAGCTCCCCCTAGCCTTTAATAAAGGAAAATAAAGCCAGCCTTGTATTGGCATGTCTTTACCCCAAAGTGTGCACTGATGTAGAACTGATTGAAATGAGACATTACTGAGCTTCATTTTGTGCTTGATCATCCCAAATCTCCAACATAAATGACATTATACTGTTTTAGTTTCTTCTCTCAAGGCTGGGTCACAATGCTATCTTTCTACCTAGGGTTCTTTGACAGAAGAGTCCTCAGGCCTTCCCACTGAAAGTTGGGAGGAGGAAGAAGGTGAAAGGAGAGGCAGAGAAGAAAAAGCAAAGGAGGAAAAGGAGGAGAGGGGCCAGCTTTGAAATCATTTCATGAGATAATTTTTCTTCCTTGTATTCCTTATTCAAGCTCCTGTAACCTAAGTGAGTTTTATGCAGACCAGACACTAAAGAACTTTCCCAAACTCTGTCACTTAGCACTGGATGTAAATAGTGTCAGATTCATATTCACAAATTCCACATATTCACTGCACATCTTGAAGTTTATGCTCATGAAAGTTAGCTGTCTTATTCATGTTTACACACAAAGCATAAGACAGTGATTCAGGTCTGAATAACTAAACAGACTAGTCCTGGCTGAAAAAGAGTTGAAAGATACTTCTCAGTTCTTGCCTCATAGGTTCACACACACACACACACACACACACACACACACACACACACACACACTATTAGCTAACTTTATTTACATCTATTCCCTCACATCCTGTTATCATGCTCCCATCAAAAGGTCAGAATTTGGTAGTTGTGCTAATTGGCACCTTTTGTTTTCCACCTGCAATAGTTACTATTATATTGCTCTGTATTAAAAACGATCTAGGACATGTTTTCTGAGTTATCCTGATTACACACTCTTTTTTCTCAGCCTTTTATTCTCCATGTTATCTCCCATTGTTGAACGTCTATCAGCATGTAAACTCACCTGCTGGTCTCCTAAACCAATCACCCCATAGGCCTAAAGATTGGAGTGCTGGATATCTATGACTAACCAAAAAGAAAAAAAAAAATACTTATGGGCTTGGCTGCTTGGCCCCCATTGTTATCAGTCACTAGAAGTTCAATTAAATGCTTGGCTAGTTCCCATATAAATGTCACTATTTTCCTTGCACAGTTTTCTCCATCAGTATAAATTCCTGTGACTTATTCTGCCTATTCCAATCTCCTTTCTTCATTGATAAGGTGTTTTCATAGATGTTTGAGTTAGAATCAGAGACACAGAATATATCTATGTGCTAGGGAGGATGCTATATGACAGTATTTGACAATGTTATAGAAAAGATAGGTCTCTTTATAATGTCCTGGGAGTCTATGCAGGCTTCGAAAATTACTACATAATTGTAAGTGATCTTATTAATAATCATGATGATATCAACATTCCTGTCAATAGTGTTTCATAGCTTCCCATTCCCTAATTAACTATATTTGAACAAAGTCTGGCAATTATCACAAGATTCAGAACCTATTTTGCAGTATTTTTCCAACCCACCACACTTGTTGATCTCTCTGACAATAGGCACAATACAGAAAGATTTCTGCTTTCCTGTTCTTGTTTGGTTTGGTTTGGGTTTCTTTGTTTTCGTTTTTGTTTGGTTTTTTTGTTTGTTTGTTTGGTTGGTTTTGGGTTTTTTTTTTGTACCATACATACACCTGGCACTTTCCTTCCCCTTGGTCTTTAACAATGTGGACTTCATTTAGACTTTTCATTTCATGAATTGCTTTTTTTCTACCCAACTTCAGAATCTACATTAACTGTTATTTTTACATAAATAATTCGTGATATTATAAACATCTTTGATTCTGAATTTAAGTATCCTTTAACTTGATTACAATTCTGTACAATGTACTTATCAAAAGAGAATTTGTGACAATAGGGATCATATGGTATTTAGCTAGTTAGTGCTGTTAGTGTGTCCTAACCACCATAACATTTCTATTAAGCAAGTGATTCATATATATTATATATATAGTTACATATGTCTGTTCACACATGTGCATATGTGCTTTGATGTAGCTCAGTTATTAATGCTAATCAAGGTTTTGAATTATAGTATCAACATTGGAAAACAATAATACTTTTGGTTGTTCATGAAAAATATATTGCAAATTCTTTAAAGAAAGGTTCCAAACATTAAGTAGGATTTGTGGATATTTTTCCCATTATAATTTTAACTTCCCAGATGTGTAGGATGTGTAGGATCAAACTCCCTGAAGAATTATGTCAAATTGATAAAAACCAGTCAGTGCAGGGGAACTAAAATAAGTTAACATATTTCATGATTTTACTAATATGAAATAAAGATATAATTTTTATCAAAACAGTCAAATCTAATTGCAACATCAACAATGAAGTATTTGATACATAAAATGAGCATTTGAAATAAATGCCATAGTATCTCCACTCAAAGATTCTGAGAAAACACCTCAGGAAAGCAAGAATATTGCACATAAACCTGTCAAGAACAAATTTCCACAAAGATAATTAAAATTAATATCATATAAACACATTGAACTCTACAAATGATAGTAAATATTTTAATGAGGCAAATTATTGACTATGATTTTAATCTTGATTTTATGCTGTTTCTGATGAGTTAGATTTAGTATTACTCCAAAATCCTTCTATTTGAATGTTTTAGCTGTAGCTGAATCTCCTCATTCTTCTGAAAACAGCTGTTTAAGACCTATTTTGAAATGTATTGTTAATTTCCATACTTTTCTTTTGAAAGATTTCATACATTGATAATATTAAGTGGACAAAAGAAAGAAGGAGGGTTTAAGAATCAACAATACATCAAAGAAATTATTTCACTTATAACTGGACCAACAGTGTGCATGAATTCAAAGAATGTATACATTCATGCTAACAGCAAACATTCGAATACCTTGTCATTCAAATGAACACTTATATGCATAATTATGTGAGGCTCCTGTAATATTGAAAATGTCATAGTGACTTTCATATAAATCATTTCAAATTTGAAGTTATGTTAGCTTCACATTGATAATAAAATTCTTGGCAGAACCTCTCATACATGTGGCATCCTGTCCACTGATTATTGTTTTCATATTACTTTCTGAGAAAATATATTTAGGATTCTTTGTTCTCCATGTGTCTAGTGATGCCTAAGAATAGTTGTCAGCAAAAATAAAGCCCTGGTCATGAACTTTGTAATATAATGAGTCATTATTTCAGCAGCGAAAGCAAGGAGGAAAAGATATATTGCCAAAGTCTAAAAATTTTCCACCCCTGCACAACAATAAGGGAATAAGACCAGAGCATGAAAAAGTAGGAGTGCACATGTATTCCTCTGTTTTGTTGTTGATGACTTAACTTTCGGCAATAGTCAGAATCACTGTTGTGACCCTTAATGTCTCAAATTTGCATGCACACATACCACCACACATACAAATGGGCAATGAGTCATAGGCATAAATATGATATCCAATTTGAGCTTGACAATCTTTTACAATATTCCTTGAATATTTGTGGCTTTATTTGCCAATTTTATATCACAAAAGTTAGCTGTTGGGAGCTGTTTTTCTGTTAGCACTCACTACATCTTGTTCCTGCTATGTGCAGAACAATGTGTTGAGTGGAGAAAAAGAAAACCTCAGAGAAGAAGAAAATATCCTACATGTGCCTCTATCATTGTTTCTGAGCTATGTGACAACATTTTAAGATATCAACATTTTTATTTAATTTTATTTTTATTTTAGAGATTATATTATTTCTTCTTGTTGTTTTCACTCTAAGCATGCCCCTCTTTGCTTCCTTTAAATTATCTTTTCATTGTCTCATGTGCACACATATGCACACATAAACATACTTCTAATATATTCATATTTGTGTGGTTCCAAATATAAAATGCTAAATAATGCTACTTTTATAAACAACTTAATTTTCTTTGAAGATTTAGCTTTTAAATTTTATTTTATTTTGTTATTTACTGGAGTGATTGGTTTAATTTATGTATGTGTACCAAATGTATTTCTTGTGCCTGTAAGAGACACTGGCAAAATATCCACTGGAAGCTGAATTATTTATGTTTGTGCACATGCATGTGGACATATTGAACCAAAACCAGGTCTTCTGCAGGAGCAGAAAGTGTTCTTAACCACTGAGCAATCTTTCTGTTGGAAAGATCTCACAAAGTCTTTTAAGTAGCTCATAGAGCATTGTTATGGATATAATCATTACATTTGCATTTTAGAACAATCTAGCTTAATATATTGTCATGTTTTACCACTTTATCAATTTACTTTATAAAACCCTCAAAGTCAAGCCTGGTATAATGCTGCAAGCCACTACTCTAGTGCTGATGAGGCTTAGAGACATGGATCAAGAGGTTGAAGCCCATTTGATCTAGATAGCAAAACTGTTTTCAAAACATGAAATAATAATATGTAAATAAGTAGACATATATCTCTATCTCTATCTCTCTCTATCTCTATCTTTATCTATATCTATATCTATATCATCTATATCTATATCTATATCATCTATATCTATATCTACATCATTTATATCTATATCTATATCTACATCTATATCTACATCTACATCTATATCTATATCTATATCTATATCATATATATCTATATCTATATCTATATCTATATCTATATCTATATCATATATATCTATATTTATATCTATATCATCTATATCTATATCTATATCTATCTACATATCTATATCTATATCTATCTATATCTATCTATATATATGTATATATATATATAGATGTATATATATAGTAAACACATGCAAAAAGCACAGAAACACAAAACTACAGACAAGCAAACAGGGGAAAATATAGAGAATGTACTGACTTACAGCACTTGATCCAAACAATAAAACAAGTTGTTCTTTTGAATGTCAGTGCTGACCTGGATGAAAACCTAATATTTTCTTTGTATTATAGCAGAGATACATAAAAGAGGAAAGCAGATATAATTATAGTGAAGACAAAACTGAAGGACTCACATATGCACATGGCATTTCTAGTCAATGTTCTTTCTTCCATCACTTGGCTCTCCATCGGAGATTTGGAACTCTGGGACAATTACTAAATAAATTTCAAGGACCATAAAATACAAAGTAACATTTGTAGAAATAATTTTTCATCATTACCCTTTACTATTGTGTGGAATTTTACATATATCTAGGAACCAAGAAGTCAAAATATAAGTCACATTGCTATCACATGTCAGAGCCAATACATCCACCAGGGACAAATGTAAGTACCATCTCTCATTGCAATGAACTTACACATCTCTAATTTTTCGTGCTCTAAATAATCTTGAGCTGAAGTATGTGCCTCTTTATGGTGCTTGTAGATGTGTTTAATTCCAGTCAGCCATAAGCCAGAATTTTACCATTTCTGGAGGAAGTTTACATTCCTGAAGCTAGGTCATGTTAACCTCTCTTCATGGAGCCTAACAAGAACTTGAAAGAACATGTGATAGACAGTAAGGTTAATCACAGTTGGGAATTATAATGCAGTACATTTTTGTTGCTATTACAATAAATGATAATTTTAAATGTTTGTCTTATTTTATTTCTATCAGTGTAAATATTGTAGATATAGTTTGTAAGAGCAAAGCTCTTTAAAGTTCTCAGACTTGCTTTAGAAAATGAAGACCTTGAAAACTAGCCATAAAGCAAGAGTTGGTGTCTTTATAAAAAGGCATTGGGGGAGATGAATAAACAAGAGATTAAATTTACTCCCTTCCTTTAATTGTAAGGTTAGCTTCCAGGAAGTTTGAGAGAAGCCAGACTTCCTCTATGCACCCTGTGAATAAGGAGTAGGCAGGCCTCTGTGTTTCCTAAAATTTGTAATTGACTGTGTGAACTTTCATGATTACTATTGTAACATTTCTGTGACGACTTTCTAAACACTAATTTCTCCTTTTGTGAATTTTCTCTGCTTATTTTCTATGTGGCGGCTTAACACTTAATTAAATGTGGCCATCTATTGCTCACTATGGAACTTTAATTTCCTATATCTTAGTACTTTATGCTTCTTGTTTTCCAAAGTTGTATTAAAATGAATTCAGTGGTCTGATCTTCCTTTGAAGACACAATACCTTCAAAACTATTCTATTTACACAATGTACTAAAACAATAGTTGATCTTTAATTGTAAACAGAAAGTACCAGGAGCTGAGAACACCACAAATGTACAAATAAATAATCTTTTGCACTTTAAACTCCTTGGTATCACTACAATTATGCATAGTGTGCTTGATGGTAATTCATATATTTGTAAACTGCATGCAAAAATTAACATTCACGACTTTTAGATAACAGTTATAAATCTGATAATATTACATGTCTGCAGTAGTATTGTTCATTTCATTCAAAAACCTCAGTATGTATAGTTGGTGATATCCACATGTATAATCTGTGGTAGCCAGCACCTAGTGGATATTTATTAGTATATGAAATATACATAATGCATTTATATAGTAAACTGTAATCTGGGGAATAAGATCTCTGGACTGCTATTGAAAGAATTGTAGGGTTTTTGTTTTTGTTTTTGTTTTGTGATAAGTTTGAAATTGCTTGATAGTAAAGTCTCTAGGAAACTCAGACGTGGAATTTAGTGTCTATGCATTGGTTAGAAATTGTGTCTCATTTTCCCAATTTGGGGAACTGCCAAGGCACTGAGGATGAGTGGGTGATTGGAAGAGGGTATACATTCATGGAGACAAGTTGATAAGGAGAGGGGAAGGAAACAGGAGGACAGGACTGAGGGGATATTTGAAATGTAAATACAGAGATTATCCAATAAAATATTGCATCTGAACAAACTGAATATTTTATGTAGTATGCATACATTGTCAAAAGGCCAAAATCTTGCACACTTTGGGATGAAGACATGTAACAACCTAATATGGAAAATCCAAACCCTAAAACTCAAAATGTGACTTTAATTGGAAGTTAGTGTCTGTCTTGTTGCTAGGATTCCTGGCTCTTCTCTTAGCACACTAGACTTATTACCCCAGTTCCTTGTGAACATCCACCAGCCAGCACCACTGTGTCCCAAACTAAAAGCAAAGGGGCAAGTCTCTTTCTTCTGCACTGTTAAACAGTGAAATACAAACGATTTCTTTTCTATAGTAAGCCTTTAATCACATATGATCAGCCAGGAATTTTATGTGATTCTTTATATGTTAGGGATAACTTTTCTTTGCTAACACCAACAGAGTAATTTTCACTAGTTACACTCGTCTAGATACTTGAAGAATAATAAGCTGTTCCTTTCAATGTAGAGTTTTCTAGAACTGAAAACAAAATATGCAACCTACATGAACACAGCATGAAAATAAAAATGCAAATGGAGAAATTTGTATTTAAAAGTCTTCACAGAGAAGTTACAGTGGAAATCCTGGAAAATTACCATTCAGTTGCAAATATCAGGAAACAGGATGCTTCCTTTCCATATTCAGAAAGTGCTCAAAGGAAACCTACATATCTCATGTTCTTTGGAAGTTAACTCTACAAAGACAGTGATGAGGTTCATTGTTATGTTAGCAGGCCACATATTTCAAGAGTAGTGTACCTTACCAAGAACATTCCATAAGTAACTTACCCACATTTATTTATCGAAAAATAATTTTATGAGACATCCTTTATATTTTAGCCCACAGTGTAAAAAAAATTTTCCGTGCATATATTGTGTCACTGGATGCTAATACAATTATAAACATATCTGTGTATGTGCATCCTCAGTAGCTGTTTTTCACATTATAATCTTCACATGCATTACATAACATGACTTAAATCAGAAGTGACGTAGATGGGCTAAATCGTGTACAACTTTCTACATATTGTTGTAAGCCGATATCTAATTAACTTTACATTATACTTATCACAAAAACAGATAGGAAAATCTCCCTCCATAGAAAGGTAATGAATTGTTAGGTAAACATACATTTACAATCTATGAAATGCGTAATTAAAGGGGAACTGAAATGTTCTTACATGTTTGCATAAAATAAAATTGCAGTATTTTAGCACACAGTAATTAATTCATATTTAACATACACTCCTGTATGCTTGATTAAATGTCAATTAGGCAACTGTGTGTGAAAAATAAGCCATCACAAATTTGTGAAAATATTAAAATAAATCTAATGATCTTTTTCTACTAAAATTTTTACATTGGTCTGAATTTCAACTCCAGTTTTGTTATTGTTTTGATAGACAGTATTATATATAAAGTATTAAATCTAACTTATGACATAATCTAAGACAAATGTTAATATCAAGGGATAAAATAAAAGGAAAAACAAAAGTTTTATGTCTACTAGAACCAATTTTTTAATAATTTTACAGATTTTTTTAGTTTCTATTTTTATATGTGTAACTATATTTTACTATCATTATTTTATCAATGTCTTTCTTTTAATGATCAGCAACTATAGAAATGTAGCTACTTTTTTTAATTAAATTTCACACTTAATCTATATCAATGATGTTTAAAGATATCTTTATTTATACCTATTTTAATTATATATATGTTCTGAAATTTTGATATTTCTTTCAGATAATTAAAAATAAGTGCATGTAGGTCATATAATTTTATGATTTATCTATCAGTTTTTATACCTATATGTACAAGTGTGTGTCTGTATATGTGTATGTGTGTGTATGTGTGTGTGTGTGTTTGTGTGTGTGTGTGTTTGTGTGTGTGTGTGTATGTATGTGTGTGTATGTGTGTGTGTATGTATGTGTGTGTGTGTGTATGTGTGTGTGTGTGTGTGTGTGTGTGTGTGTGTGTGTGTGTGACCTAAATGTCACTAGGCTAGAATTCTGTTCCAATCCACGCAACACCATTCCAAATCAGCACAATTACTTTATGAAGAGCCATTCATGTTTTACATAATTTAATGTAAAATAATCAGTTCTCAGGCAAGAAAAGATACAGGAATTTATAACTGTTCTCTACTCAATTCTCTGATCCCTTCTAGAACATTTCAAGAGAGCAGAGGCTAATTAATCACTGTATATGGAATCATTTGGATAGTACAATGAGAAACTGTACAAAGAGCCAAACATTAAGTAATTGTATTTTGTATTCAGAAATCATTTTCTATGAACAATAATAAATTATCAAAACTCAGTTCCTATTTTTGGTTCATTTGTCATGTTTGCCAAAAATTCCCCTTTTCAGTATTAGTAAGTGCATACTTTTGAAAGCAGTCATCTAATATTCAGATCCATAAAGTTTTATGGAAAAAAAGTTGATTGCATTCCAACATTTCTAATGAAGAGTTGTTAACACTGCAATGATGAAATATCTTAATCACGAAATAAAACAATGTATGCAACTTTTAGAAATTAAAACTTGCAGAATACGAAATATTCAGGATAAGAATGCAGTGTCATAAAATGGAAAGCATTTATATCCTAATATAAAGTAAACATAAAGCAAATTATGACACCTTTGTCTCAAGACCCAAGGGACAGAATAGAGGATAGTGGTTGTGAAAGACAACATGTTCAATATATAATA
Organism: Micromys minutus; assembly: GCF_963924665.1. NCBI lineage: Eukaryota > Metazoa > Chordata > Mammalia > Rodentia > Muridae > Micromys > Micromys minutus. The sequence continues at coordinate 57,365,766 of NC_137983.1, read as the reverse complement.
AATGCATGTGCAAAAATTTAAAAATAAATTTTCATTAATAATTTTGTTGTGCTTGCTTGGTTAGTATATTAACTTTATTTATATAAACATATATTTTAGACATATCAATTGCTTTGCATATATTAACATTAATATATGATTATATATTTATAAATTTTAGAAACTGTCCAAAACTACAAATATATTGATCAGTTGAAATGAGTTACCAGTTAGTTAAAAGTCTCTGGTAGAGTGGGAGATGTGTTTCAGTGGGACAGAAGGACAGTGACTGTCAGAAGACCTGAGTTAGGTTGTTAACAGTCACATTCATCATCACACATCCACTTATAATTCCAGCTCCAAAGGCATCTGATGCCTCTGCACTCCGCAGACAATGAAGTCATATGCACATACCTCCCACTCGCATATGCCCATATGTATAACAAAAATGAAATTATATGTAGAAACGAAAACAGAATGAGGACTAATATAAGGAATTATATGAAAGCATGGTGATAATATAACAAAGCCCATTACTTTTTAAGATAATATTGGTAATAAAAATAAGGGCAAATGAATTATTCACTTGAAAAAAATCCATAGCTTTAAGCGTCCTGTTGTAAACCATATCATTGATTTATGCATTTATTTTAAAAATTATTTTATTGGATATTTTCTATATTTACATTTTTTTCTTACAACTTTATTTTTAAAAGGAGTTATACATGTACAGATTTTTAAAGGCATTTTGGCATAAAACTATATGAATATATTTTTGTCAGTACTTAATTCTTTTAGAGGTTTGATAGTATGCATTGAAATCCCACTAGTTACCATAAGCATAAAGTACATGTAGGACAGACAGAACGTAACATGGAAACAGTCAGTTTTCTTGGTGTGTATAGATTAAGCATAATGATCTTTGAATACCAAAAAGTGCTACAAGGCTATATTCTTAGCTCTTGGATTATTAATGACTTAAGGTCCAGGTGTACGACACTCTGAGAGGGTGCTATACACTTATTTTTATCCTAAGAAGGTGTATTTACGTTTCAAATGTTATCTCCTACTGCCTTCCCTGCTCCCATCTCCCCTTCCCCTCCACTTGTTTCCATGAAGGTGCTCCCTCTCCCCATCAACCTCTCTACCTCAGTGCCTTGACATTCCTCTTGACAGTGAGAGTGTGGGAAACACACCCTCACTGGACCAAAGGCCTCTCCTCCCATTGATACCAGACAATGCAATCCTCTGCTACATATGCAACTGGAGCCAAGGGTTTCTCTGTGTGTACTCAATTGTTGATGTTTTAGTCCATGGGAGTTGTGAAGGGTTTGTTGGTTTGATAATGTTGTTCTTCCCATGAGGTTGCAACCCTTTCAGCTCCTTCAGTCTTTCTCTTGCTCCTTCATTGGACTTCCTGTGTTCAGTTCGATGGTTAGCTACAAGCATCCTTAGCTGTATCTGTATGACTCTAGTATTATAACATTTTGAGGTTACGTTTATTCCTTTTCTGTAGTAACAATATGAGTTTAGGCTTATATTAAAACCTGTCTAACTTCACTTCAAATTACTTCATTGTAAAATCTTGTTACCTTCAAATACACAGATTTTAGACTATAATGCCAAATAATGTTAAATATTTAATAATCATAAGTTATAAAAAAATCACCATGTAGCAGAAATATATTTTTGGAATATTATGATCAACTGATGCAAAGATATAGCAAACTGAATAGAAGAGGAAAAACAGAGATGGTGTATTAGTCAGGGTTCTTTAGAGTCACAGAGTTTATGGAATGTCTCAGTATATTAAGAGGGTTATTGCAATGACTTATAATGTGCAGTCCAAGTAACCCAAACATGGGCTGCTGTGAATGAGAAGTCTCTCAGTCCCATGAGGCTAGTTGTTTCATCTGGTCCTCTGTATAAGTGGAAATCTGTAGAAGTAGTTTCCAACAAATGTGCAGGCAAGTAAGTGCAAGCACATGGAAAAGGGTGTGTCTTCCTTACTCCAATGTCCTATGTAGGCCTCCAGCAGAAGGTAAGGTACAGATTAAAGGTGTGTACCGCCATGCTTACATTGGCCTTGAACTTAGAGATCTGCTTGCTACAGCCTTCTGGGACTAAAGGTGTATACTACCTTGCCTGGGCCTAAGCTTTTCATGGTTACTCACCTAAAGATCTCCATGCCAATATCTGGAGCAGAAGCTTGTGTCTTCCAGATTAAAGATCTGGATTACTTGATAGTATATCAATCATTTTTGGGTTGTAGATCATTCCACATATAGTAAAGTCCACAACAACCAGGAAAAACCATCAGAGATGATTCCCTGGTCTCAGTAGAAATAAAGAAGTCTTGCTTTGTTTCCTTTTCTTTCAAGCAATTTTTTAGCACACACCTCAGTGGGCCCTTACAACTCACTCATCATACAGCTCATTCAGACATGTCTTGGAAGGGTGATTCTCTCACAATTAACATCTGCAGTGCTGAAAATAACAAATTTACTATCAAAACCAGCAGTAAAACCTTTCTTACTTATTCGACATTGTCATCATAATCAGGAATAACATGGAAGATACCTCAAAGGAAGTTCATTTCTCTTTTTACCTTCATTGAAAACAGAAAACTTTAACATAAACCATAAAAACTATAAGTTCAAATATTATTGAAAAATATAATAAAGTTAGATTTTTCGAGGGAGGTAAATAACTTACTAAACAATTGTAAAGGATGGAGTTTGGATCCTCAGAATTAATATAAGTGCAGGCTGGCCAGGTTGCCTATCTGTAATCCCAGTATGCCTGAGGTAGAGATGGACAGCAAATGCAGAATAATATGGTGGGAAAAAGTAACCAGTTAAAAACTCTGGGACAGAGAGAGGCTGCAATAATACATGGCCTAGAGATTATTAAGGAAGACACATAGTATCAAGCCAATGCATACACAAACAAGCACTCACAGGTGTTTACTAACACACAGGAACCTCCTACACTGAAACACAGGCAAGAACATTGCATATAGATACAAATAACAAAAAGACAGGGCACTAGAGTGCAAGTAAAGACAAAGAAGACCAAAGAAGATTCAATAGTGTCAGTGGCATTTTATCAGAAAGGAAACTCTTTAGTAAATGTGCTCTAAAAACAAGCTGTCTACTAGCCTATGGCCATGTACTGGACATTCTTCCTGCATGAAATATTTGTCAGTCCTAAGAGAACCACCGTGACAGGAGAATCCATGCATTCTATAGCTACCAGAATGAGACACAACTTATACACATGGCTAAAGAAACTGTTTTGTATCTGAGCATAAAAACTATTTCTTTTCCTTTATTCAGTATGAAATCCAGTAGGTCAGTGTGAAGCTGCAAAGACACAGAAGAGATAAAAAACTAAACTGAAGTCTTGAATTATATTTTGAATGATTAGATGCTGTACTAAAAAAGGGCTAATGAATGTGTTTCAGTGTTTCCCTATGTAAATGTAACTTGTCTACATATCAAAAACATATGTAATAGACATATAATAACTAAATTAAATAAATAGTTTCCCAGGAGAAACATTTTAGCTTTATTTTTGGAAATTACATGAGAAAGTATTCAAGTTAAAATAATAAGCCAATGTGAATTTACATTGGAATAAAATGTAAATTTTCTCACGATTTTACATATGCTTGACAGTTACACTAGGCAAAGTAATAATATGGTTCTCTTAAAAGTCAGAACTCTGTCAAAATCTGTTTCTAGAGGAAAATATATGATTTAATTTTTAAGTCATCTACCCTACTCCACATTGTCTACAAATTTCTAAGGTATAATATTTAAGGCCTCCTTAATATTTAATAGGTATAAATTATCTTATTGAATTTCAATAATTACCTCAATCAGAATCATGCTTCCTTTGATGTGGAGATAGAAATATTTGGGAATCTCATGCATTTCTTGAATAATTTCTCTACAAAGTGGATTTCTTAAAAATCAGTTTGTTATTGGTGTTTAGCTACACCAAAAACACAAGCAGGTGAAGCAGATTTTTGAACTGTAAGAAAACATCTATTTTTCATTTTCTCGTTTGGCTTTCTATGAAAGAAAAAAAAAGGAAACTGGCCTGAATCCAGTTCATCTGAGAATTTTGAATTAGCCACATAAGGCCAGAGCATTGATGTCTTAATATTCAGCTAAGGGCATTATAGAGTCAAGTCTCTAACTGTCACCTCTGTCATTTTTAGAAACTACACCACCATGCTTAGTTAATTAATTAAGTTTTATCTTAAAGCGTCACATATTTATAGCAATTATCCACATTATTTTTCAGAATTTTTGACAAACTTACGTATAGTTTTATTTTAAATGAAAAATAGCCAAATAAGTATTCAAAGTCATTTTCAGCTTGATTTCTAATGAAAATATATGCACCATTTAATTAAGATCACATTAACATGAATAACTCTACATTATTGCCTTAGTTGTGAGTCCAGGAATTTACAAGTGACACTAGGATTAAATTTCAGACCTAAGTGGGAGCATCAGTGGATCCCCAATTAATTCCTCTGCTAATTTCACTGATAGAAAATGACATGGTCCATCTGATTCAGTGCTGATCACACAACTTGAATTGATTTCTTTCAATTTTTGTCAGTGTAATGTCCCTTAACAGAGCAAAATCGATGTTCCCATGTAAGAGCATCTCAGCAAAAACATACTGAGAGTAAACATTTTTTAAAACATTGAAATTACAAACCATTTTATATAATTTCATGAAAGTATTAAATACATTACTGCCACCCAGAAGAATAAAAAATATAGTTGTGTATAGATTCTTTGCTAGTGTCCAAATGCATAACTTTTTACTCCAAATTATGTATGGAAATATGATATGTAACACACTTTATGTATTATATATTATATTTTATATATGTATTATATTTTAACTTTAAAAAGCTTAAAAACTGTCACTACACCAAGAAGACAAATTATAAAATGCAAACTCATTACACTCTACTCTCCTGTGTCCTATCTCTCACCCACAAATAACCTCTGTCTTGAGCCCTCTATCTAGTTTACATTTATGAATGTATATAAACTCAGTACTTACATGTGTACAATAGAGTTTTCTTAGCGTAACTTAAATTTATTCTTTTCTTTCTTTCATTCATGTTTTCAATGAGTCCTGTAGTTTTTTTTAGTCATTTATCTTTACCTATCATATCATCCTTTCTTCTACACTGTTTCTAACTCTTTGAGATGACAGACTGGCTCATTCCAGCCCAATGTATTGTGAACACTTGTTTGATCTATTTCCTGATTTTTAATTTCATTTTTTACTGTTCTGGTTTAGATCAACTCTAGTTGTTCAATTTTCTTTCTACTTTCAAATTTAAATAATTAAATAGTGCATAAAATACATTTTATATAGTATATTTTGCATATGGAATTATAAAATACATGGTATAAAAGCATCTGATTTTGGAGAGAGAGCAAAGGTGAGAACATGGTATAGCAAGAGAGTGGGAGCAACAGAGAAAGTGTGTGAGAAAGAAGGCAAGGGGAAAAAACCCAGGGATTATGTTCTTAGACTTCATTATTTATTCGTGATAATTTCTGACTGCTTGTCAAATGGCATTTTTTAATTAAACAACTTTATTTTAAAAAGCAAAGATAAATGTACAGATTTTAAACATTTTTGCATAAAAGTATACGAAAACATTTTTGTCAGTTCTTGGTTTTTTAAAGGTTTGATAGTGTGCATTAAGACCTTACTAGTTACAATGAACATTAAGTACATGTAAAACAAGATATAACCTGGCATTTCAAATTCTGTAATTTCATTTTCAGTAAATATTTGTACCTAACTTTTCACAGTTTTACCTATTTTAAGATTTTAGTCGTTTTGATTAATAAATTTTTATTTTTCTCATATTATTTTATTTGAATTTACTGGTTCTCCACCTCCATAATTCAACTTTCCCACTGTACTTCTGAAAGTGAAGACACGTTCATGCTCAGACATTCCTCAGACCTAGGTTGGACCACTTTTGCCTTGAAAAAATGTTATTCACTCAGGTTACTGACGACACCTCATACTCTGGAGCTCTGCAGTTTCCAATTCTGTCCCACACCCAGCAGTATCTTTCCTGTACTTGGAAGACACAGCACTTCCCAGATCTGCTTGAGCTTTGGATTTTAATAGAGTCCATCATAAATAAGAATATGCTGTGTACTTTCTCACTGTAGTCTTGCACTAAGGGGAAAAATATGTGCAGAACATTGCCTTGATATTATATAAAATTTATCATGAAATGCTACCATTTATTACATCTTGTCATATCCACCAACTTCCCTAGAGACCCAAATTTGTTCCCAACACTTTATTTAAAAAAGTGCTCTGAGTTCAGTTACTATTGCTCATATATGGCTCATATACAATCCTATATGCTATTCCATAAAGTGTTACTGACTTACAAGGGGTCAGACCCTTCGAGAAAATTGGTTCTTCCTCTCCTAGAAACTATAAATTTCCAAGAGCACCTTAGTATATAGTGGTGCTTTGTGCTGAAGTCTACTCTCCGTGCATGATTTTTCTTTTTTCTTGCTTGAACCCAGGCAGATTTTGTAAGTGCTGTCATGGCTGCTATGATTTAATATGTGAATCTACTTTGTTACATGTGGAAAACCTTGTTTCCTTGTCATGTACTCTGACAACCTTCCTGGTCTGCCCTCTGATTGTTCCTCATCCCATACCTCCTTTCCCTCCTCCCACTGTCTCCAAAAGATCATTACCCCTGAGTACGACCCTCTCCAGGCCTCCGCAATCTCTGGGGCCTCAAGTCTCTTGAGGGTTAGGTGCATCTTCTATCACTGATTCAAGAACTGTGCTGTATATGTGTTCGGGGCCTCATGTAAGCTGGTGTATGTTTCCTGGTAAGAGGCTCAGTGTCTGAACAATCTCAGGAGTCCAGGTTAACTGAGACTGCAGGTTTTCCCAGAGGGTAGCTATTCTCCTCAGCTTCTTCCAGTCTTTCCCTAATTAATACACAGGGGTCACTAGCTTCTGTCCATTGGTTGAGTGTAAGTTTCTGCATCTGACTCTTTCAGCTGACTGTTAGGATAGTATTGTTAAGGTCCTGTTGTAAGAACACCATAGTATCAGTAATAGTGTCAGGACTGGGGCCTCCCCTTGAGCTGGATCCAAATTTGGGTCTGTCACTGGACCTCCTTTCCTTGATCAGTTAAAAGTTTTAATACAGTCTCTGTATTAAAAATCAAAACAATCCAGAAATAATAATTGCATATGAAGTTACCTAGGCATAGATAAGCAAATGTTTAATATTTTCTCTTTTGTTAACTTTAGCATCAAATGTGGATATATGCATATTTTGAATGGAATAAAAATACTGCACATCTGTAAATTGATGAGGAACTGTAGGTTGAGGTTGAGATCTCCCAGGCTCATGGATTAGAAGGATCAACATTTAAAAAATGGCCAACTTACAAAGAGCAATCTACAGATTCAATGCAATCCCCATCAAAATTCCAACCCAGTTCTTCATTGAGTTGGAAACATCAATGTGCAATTTCATCTGGAATAACAAAAGACCTAGAATAGCGAAATCCATCCTCAACAACAAGAAAACATCTGTGGGAATCACTATCCCTGACCTCAAGCTATATTACAAGGCAATTGTGCTGAAAACTGCATGGTACTGGTAGAGAAATAGGTACGTGGATCAATGGAATAGAATAGAAGATCCAGAAATGAGCCCTCATGTATATGGTCAGCTGATTTTTGACAAAGGAGCTGTAAACATTCAATGGAAAAAGGACAGCCTATTCAACAAATGGTGTTGGTCCAACTGTCACTCAGTATGCAGAAGAATGAAAATAGAACCTTTCTTATCTCCTTGTACAAAGCTCAAGTGTAAGTGGATCAAAGATCTCCACATTAAACCAGATACACTGAAACTATTAGATGAGAAAGTAGGGAAAACCTTGGAACACATAGGCACAGGAGAAACTTTTCTGAACAAAACACCAATAGCTCAAGCTCTAAGGTCAAAGATTAACAAATAAGACTTAATGAGATTGCAAAGTTTCTGTAAGGCTAAGGACATTGTCAAGAAAACAAAACGGCAGCCAACAGAATGGGAAAAGATCTTTACCAACTCCACATCAGATAGAGGCCTAATATCCAAGGTATACAAAGAACGCAAAAAGCTAGACACCAGAGAATCAAAGAACCCTATTTAAAAATGGGGTACAGAGCTAAACAAAACATTTTCAGCTGAGGAATATCAAATGGCTGAGAAACATCTGAGGAAGTGCTCAACATCCTTAGCCATCAGAGAAATGCAAATCAAAACAACCCTGAGATTCCACCTCACACCAGTCAGATTGGCCAAGATCCAAAACTCAGATGACAGCAGATGCTGGCAAGTTTGTGGAGAAAGAGAAATACTTTTCCACCGTTGGTGGGGTTGTAAACTGATACAACCACTCTGGAAATCAGTCTGTTGATTCCTCAGAAAATTGGACATAGTACTACCTGAAGATCCAGCTATTCCACTTCTGGGCATACACCCCAGAGCCACTCCAATATACAACAAAGATACATGCACCACAATGTTCATAGCAGCTCTGTTTATAATAGCCAGAAACTGGAAAGAACCCAGATATCCTTCAGAAGATGAATGGATACAAAAACTGTGGTACATTTACACAATGGAGTACCACTCAGCTATCAGAAACAATGACTTAACCAAATTCTTAAGAAAATGGTTGCATCTAGAGAATATCATCCTGAGTGAGATAACCCAGTCACAAAAGAACAGACATAAAATGCAGTCACTGATAGTGGAATGCAAACCCCAGAGGCTCGGACTGCCCCAGAAACAACTCACAGACTGTGTGAAGTTCAAGAAAAAAAGGAAGAAAACAAAACAAACAAACAAACAAAAAAGACATTATGCTCAATCCTTACACACCAAGAAAATGTTGATTAATTCCAGGTTACATCCTGTTTTACATGTACTTTTTCCTCAATGTAAGTAGTAAGACCTTAATGCAGAGTATCAAACCTTGAAGAAAAAAAAAAGCCAAGCACTGACAAAAATATATTTGCATATTTATGCAAAAATGTTTAAATTTTTTTTCCTTTTATCTTTGTTTTGTAAAATGAAGTTTAAAAAAATTTAAAAATAAGAATAGGATTTCTAAATATATTTTAACCCATCTACTATAATAAATAAGGTTATTGATAATTATACAAAAAAGAAATATAGAATGAAATGATATAAAGGCAAAAGAGAAACAATGAAAGAATGAGCATATTATGTGGTGTTGGGTGGGATAGCATGGTGGAGAAAAGCATACAGAGGGGGACAATAATACTAAAAACCTTTTCAAAGTCACAACAAAACCTACAGTAAACAGGTCCTTAAACAAAGAGATACTGTGGTGGCTACAATGCAAATGAACCTCATTGTCTCATATTTCTGGATGCTTGGAACCAGGTGATGGAACTCTTTAAGAAGGCAAAAGGCATAGAAAGTGTTGAAGCAGGTGTGTCCCTGGGCATGATATTGGAGATTCCAAAAGCCCTTGCTTCTAAGTCTCTCTCTCTCTCTCTCTCTCTCTCTCTCTCTCTCTCTCTCTCTCTCTCTCTCTCTCTCTCTCTCTCTCTCTCTCTCTTTCTCTCTCTCTCTCTCTCTCTCTCTCTCTCTCACACACACACACACACACACACACACACACTTCTGTGTTTCCTTCATCATACACCTAAAAATGTAATGTCTCAGCCACAGGTCAACTCCTATGCTTGCCTCCCTTCTGTGCTTTCTGCTATGATGAAAATGAACACATTCCTCCAAACTGTCAGCTACAATAAACTCTTTCATCTGCCTTTACTTTGTTTTAATGTCTTCTGTGTCTTCTCTGAGCAACAGAGAAGTAACTATGTCATAAACACATTTGAAATATTTTAAGTATAGAGTTGTCTTATAACAGGTTAAAGTACTTTTATTAGATAATAACACAGGCAAAAAATATACAAGGAAAAAAAAGATCAATGATATAAGTTGATTACCATTTCAGGATGTATTGATCAGTAAGGTCCATGAACCCCAAAACATTAAAGACCACTGTAATGTTTTCAATTACTTCCCCTACAACTGGATAGCAAGATCCTATTCCTAAGGACACCACTTAGTTGAAACAAAGAACACTAAAAAACCAAGCTGGTACTTACTTGGAAGTTTCAATCACACTGGCCATATTTAGTCATGCTGTTAAATGTGAAAAGCTGTCATCAAGCTGTGAATCCATCCTCAAAAGACATACCTGTGAGTGCAATAATGGCACAAATGTTTTGAAAAAACCAACTATTTCCTGCTTGGATTTCAGACTGAGTCCACGAGAATAATTCCATACCAAGCATTATTAACAAGGCCAAGAAACTATAACTTGATAGGTCCTAGTCTCTAGGGGAAACACCCCTCTTTTATTCTGTTTTTTTTTTTCTCATTTATTTATTTATCTTCTTTTAATTGGATATGTTCTTTATTTACATTTCAAATGTTATCCCCTATCCAAGTTTCCTTTCTGGAATCTCCATGTTCCATTCCCCTCCTCCTGCCTCTATCAGGGTATTCCCCCCAACACTTCCTCCTGCCTCCACACTGGCATTCACCTATTGTGGGCATCTAGCCTTCACTGGACCAAAGGCCTCTCCTTCCATTGATGGCCATCCTCTGCTACATATGCAGCTGGAGCCATGGGCTTCAGTCCTTGTTAGAAGGGGGAACAAAACACTCAAAGTAAGAAATACAGAGACAAAATGTAGAGCAGAGACGGAACAAAGGCTATCCAGAGACTGCCCAACCTGGGTATCTATCCCATATACAGTCATCAAACACAGACAATATTGCTGGTGCCACAAAGTGCATGCTGACAGGAGCCTGATATAGCTGTTTCCTGAGAGGCTCTGCCAGATCATGACAAATACAGGGACAGATGATTTCAGCTAACCTTTGGACTGAGCCCTAGGTCTCCAATAGAGGAGTTAGAGAAAGAACTGAAGGCACTGAAGGGATTTGCAACCCCATTGGAAGAACAACAATATCAACCAACCAGACACCCCAGCCTTCCCACATACTAAACCACCAGCCAAAGAGTCCACTTTTATTCTTTATACATAAGATAATAATCAGAGAATTAAGCATAGTTTATTATAAAGGTTTATGGAAGTATTTTAAGGTGTGTGTGTGTGTGTGTGTGTGTGTGTGTGTGTGTGTGTGTATGGCTGGGTGAGTTTATATCTATGGTATATTAAACAGCATTTCATTGAAATTTTAGTACAGCTTATATATTAGTATTAATTTGTGTCAACATAAAGAGCAATGTAAAAGTGCCTATAAGTTGCTTTTATTTTATTGATCATCTAATGTTTACTCTTCTCCTCCTAAAATATCAGATGTGATTATGTGGCTTGAAAAATAGGATTTTTTGTTGAGCCTCTGTAGGTTTCATATAAATGTTTGTCTGGTGTCCAAGATGGGTGCATCCAATCTGAGTACTGGGCCTTTGAAGGAATGATACTGTCCTGACAGATGTTTAACCTGGCTGTAACTGCTGACAACTAATGGGGGGGGGGCATATCAATTTATTTAAAGTCAGAGTGGCTACACATAGTTAATTTATCTTAATTATGTAGTACATTGGTTAGGGTGAATTGTTAATTTAACAAAATCCAGAATTGCCTGGGAGATGGGTTGCTGGGCATATTATTGAAAAACAGCTTTGATTATTTTAGTTGGTATTGAAAGACACATCTTAACTTTACTGAGAATTATCCCCTAGGCAGAGGACCCTGCACTGTATGAGTTGTAAGCAAAGATCTGAAAATTCATATTAATTTTTTCTTTGATGTCTCTGATTATACTTGTAATGTCCTGCAGACTTGACTTCTTTTGTATGAAACTAAAATTTGTCTGGATGCAAGGCTATGGTCCAAATTAGACCCCTTATCCCTTAAGTTGCTTCAGTGATGATATTTCACCTTAGCAACTAGAGCGAAAGCTATGAAGGAAGTATGTGTCTTTTCCTAAAGGTACATAAAAACTTCTGAAGTGAATCTTCAAATAATAATTCAATAGAAGCCCATTTATTTTAGAGAATTTTTTATTTTGTGGAATTAATGTTTTATAATTATATTAAAATATGACTAACATATTTCTATATGCTTACTAAAATATACTTTCTATAAGTATATTTAAAAATTGAGAATTCTATGTTCTAAATAACCCAAGTTTCTGTAATTTATAAAAGATGTTGTTTTATCTCTTATATGCTGTAACGATTTGAACCAAAAATCTGCATGAACTTTGCATCCTCCCCACACTAATTTTAAGCTAATATTGCTGAACTAATGACAGGCTTGAGCAATCCTATTATCAATTCCAGCTGTCTCCTGCCTCAAGATCGTCTGAGTTATGGCAACATTTTAAGAAATGAAGCTCTGAATAAAATCCATTACAGATGAATTCTTGTTTTAATATTTTTGCCAACTACTTCATAATCATGACTATTCTTTTCTTCACAGGAAAAGTTTAGGACAATTATTTTACTTCATTTCTTCAAAATGTTATATCCTAGACTCATTTAAAGCCAATCATTGGCCTCGCTGAGCAGTTTATCCTCAGTCTCATGATTTGAACACTTTCCTAATTGATAAATGTGTATCTGTTAATATCTCTGAATCAACCATTTCAGTGAAGCCTGTCAATGGTATGTCGTATCCCTTCCTGTATTCTACTTTTCTCATTGTGAAATTATATGTTGTTCACATTTGTCTTCATCTCTTTAGAATTATAATAAAATTCTTACTTCATCAAATTACCACTTCTCAATGGAGTCCTCATTGGAAAATATAAAGCTATCTTCAAGCATGTAAGGTAGTACTGGCTCCCTATTAATTTGTCTACACTCTGATCACATATAAGAGATTATTAAATGCATGAAGGCTCAGAGTCTCCTTTAAGTAGACTTTAAGCTTGTCTTTGTACATTCGTTTACTAGACTAACTCAGTACTTTCACAATTTTCATTAGTAAGCTATCTTGTTCCAAAGTCTAGTTGGTGAATATCATACATCCTTTATGAATTTCTGGCAACCACAGTGTCAAGAAGAGCATAGGCCATAATGAACTAATGAAAAAAATTGCAAATATGTGCTGGTGTGTATTTACCTAAAGGTGGAGTTACTATATGGATATATATAGTTTAATGTGTTTAACTCTAACAGTGTAAGCAGCTGTGAAAAAGAATTAAGAATTCTAAATTGGATTTCACATACTAGGTAGTGGAGATTAAAGGCAATACATATGCTGAGAATGGAGCATAAAAAGTAAGCAATATGGCTTGAAAATGCAAATGCAATTTCCAAGACTGATGGTTTAAGATAAAATAATGACAAAGGATATGTGACAAAAGTAGAGCAGAAAAGAGGTGGGCATCTGGGATAGTATACAAAAAAGACTGGATTCAGATGAAGAAATGTTGGTCAGAAACTGGCAGAAAACTAAGTCTAATTTTTGATGGCTATTCAATAAGCAATGTTTTGGATTAGTCAGGTATGAATAGGGGTGAGGCTAGAAAATGCCAGACAGATATTCAGAAAAGGTAAATAGTAATAACACTCATTGAAATGCAGTTATACTACAAGGAAATTAGTCTATGGGCTGGGGTGATGGGTCAGTGGTTGAAGCATTAGGTATGCAGACTTCAGTATTGTCACCAATGCAAGTGTGAGGTGATTGTGGGAGCCCCTGACATGTCAGAACTTTGTAGGCAGAGAGAGGAGATTCCAGAATAAGCTGGCTAGATAGACTAATAGAATCAGGTGAGCTCTATTGTCAATCAAGAGCACTTACCTCAAAGTATAATAGGAACAGCAACCAGAGTATACCAGATATCAATTTCTTGTCCTCAAATTTCATGTGTGCACACATGCATGACACCCATTCACACTTAGAAACACAAACACACACACATGATCCAATACATATACAATTCACTAATGAAGACCATGCAACCAAGCAAACAAAAATGCTCTAATTCCTTCATAAATATTAACCAATTAGATGACTCAATGTTTGCTGTCAAATATGAGAACTTAATTCCTAAAGGTTATCCTCTGCTGTTTACATATTCTCAGTAGCATGGGTATCTCCGGAGAACATTCCATAAGATACACACAGTCAACAAATGTAACAAAACTGTAGCATTAATTATTAGCCAGGATAATAATTATAAGTTAATCATTAAGAAACATATTGTTCTTATATATGAATTACACATAGATTCAATGGTATGCTTTTGGCTACAGAACACTTAGATATTGTGAGATGGGAGCCCTCTGTCACTATGCTGACTTAGTTCAGATACACATTTAACTCCTTCCTCATGATCCTTCCTTGATTAGGAAAAACATCATTTTCTATCATGCATTTTGATCTAACATCAAAACATCACACGTGCCTGTGCCTGATCTATTTCTGCTTCTGTGGCTTCATAAGAACAATGAACACTAGACAAAACCCAGCTCAAATCCTCACTTAAAATTTTTCCCACCCATTTCCACTCGAACAAATACACTACTTTCCTCTAATTGAGTTTTCCCTACTTAGCAGACTTTAATTGAATCTCTCTTAATCCCCCTTACTTTTCAGATTTCAGTTCTGCACATCCCCCTAGCCCACACGACTACATGGCATTGAGTGCAGCTGTGTTTAATAAATTTTGTTTACTGACCTATTAGCAGCTCATGATTCGAAAAATATTTTTAGGTGGTTCTTTCCCAGGGACAGGCACATTTGCATGGAACAGTGAGAATGGTACAGAAATACTCACAGAGCCACCCTGCACTAGTACATCCTCCTCGCAGAGCACAATGAAGATGTCAGGAACCCTGGGGAGTCTGAGGTTTTGGTGAGGGTGAAATGGATGACAGGAAGTAGACCCCTCAAGTGGCTTCAGGAGACTTCAGCTATTGTTTCTATTGAGTAAAATAAGGAGAAAAGAAACCTGTAACTGGAGGGAACAAGTGAGCAGTAACTCAGTAGATGAATTATTAGGCACACTTCACATGCCAAGAATACTGAGAAGGAAGCAGATGTTCTCCATCCTCTAAGACAATGTCCGTGGCTCATCTGCTTTTCCTCTCCTGCTTTCAGCAGCATACCGTCCTTCACATTCCTCCTGGAAGCCAAATGGAGTCTATTTTTCACTATTTCTTAACAAGTTATTTCTTTTAATGAATGAATGTAAAATGGAGAAGAGGGAGAAAGAGGAAAAGGAGGCCAAGTAAAGAGGGGAAAAGGGAGGAGAAAGAAGAGGAGAGAACACAAAAAATAAAATTTAAGAAAATAAAAGATTGATGCTTATTCATTTAATGCTATCTTCAATGCTACCACTAATCATTCACCTTCCTAGTTTCTAGGCTATCAAACATTGACTTTTTTATGGGTAGCCAATGCCAGTGTCTTCTCTACATTCCCATTCAAGGGTACCACACATCACATATTCTTTGTAGTCATTCATTTCTCTTTTTAGCGTTTTTTTAAAATTTATTTTTATTGGATATTCTCTATTTACATTTTAGATGTTATCCTCTTTTCCCCAATCTCATCCACCTCTCCTGCCTGTTGCCTCCATAAAGATGTTCTCTTTCCCAACCACTCTCTCCTAGCTCAGTGCTTTGGAATTTCCCTATACTGGGGAAAAAAAATCTTTGCTGGACCAAAGTCCTCTCCTCCCATTGAGGCCAGAGAATGTTATCCTCAGTTGCATGTGCACCTGGAGCCATGGGTCTCTCCATGCAAACACATTGATTGGTGTTATAGTCCCTGGGAGCTTCGATGGGTTTGGTTAGTTGATAATTTTGATCTTCCCGCTCCTTCAGTCCTTTTGGATATTTTATGTATTTACATTTCAAATGTTATCCCCTATGCAGGTCCCCTTCCTCCCATCCTTTCTTCCCCTGTTTCTGTGAGGATACTCCCCCTCCCCCAGCCACTCCTAACTTACTGCGTTGGCATTCCCTTACCCTGGCAAAAGGAGCCTTCACAGGACCAAGAACTTCTCCTCTTATTGTTGGCAGACAATTGCATCCTCTGCTACATATGTGACTTGAGCCCTGGGTCCCACCATGTGTACACTTTGGTTGGTGATTTTGTCCCTGGGAACACACAACAGTAACTTTTTAAACTCTTTACATTGTAATTATTTCCAAATTTCCAAGTTTGAGATCAGTTTCCATCACCAATCGTGACAGCTTTTTATTTTTTTCTATTTCTTTTCTTTTCTTAATTTACAGGAGTTAGTTTAGTGACCATAAATACTATTCCTCAAAACTAGATAGAAGCAGAATTATGTGAAGAACAATGATTTAGTCCTGACAGTTTCTAATGCTGCAGCTTCTTTAAACAGTAAGGTGCTATTGAGAGAATACACAAATCAATACAGTGGACAAGAGAGCCAGGGAATAGACATAAAAACATGTAGCTTACAAACAAACAAAGACAGGCAGTAGAGATAAGGTGAATGTCCACAAATGCTACTGGAATAATCATAGAGTCCTAAGCCATCACACACACACACACACACACACACACACACACACACACACACATTTAAACACATATTTATATACATGTATGTTTCTTTCTTCTTACTAAAAAATTATCGTACCAAATGAGGAATGCAAAGCTATAGTTGCACATGATAACATCAGATATATATCTATTACGTTTATGAATTTTCTGTTAAATTCATACATCAAATTTCAGAAAAAAAATAAGCAAGACATTATTAAAATACATTTGTTCTATGAAAAACAATGTCAAGGGACAACATATCAAGGTAAAGATTACTAAAAAAAATCACTTTCAGAACACCTTCTAATATAAATGTGTTGGCCAAGATATACAAAATTGTGAAGCACAACAAGAGAACATTCAACATGACTATCCCATACCAATAAAGATATATACTGGTGGCACTATGCCATATATCCTGAAAAATACGAATAAAAGTAATTAAATTAAGAATTTAATTCATGAAATAAATAAAGTAATTAAATAATTAAAGTTATTAGACAATATCCTTATTACAAGCTATCATGATCAATTATTGATGAGGATGTACAGTTACATTAGCTCTACATCATTTGTTGTGAAAATGACAATAACCATGGCCAGTCTAGGAAAGACTTTACCAGATTTCTCCGAAAATGAAATCCTCTTACTATTGCTCACTCACTGGGCCTCAAGGCGGCTGAGCATTTGTGATCACACAGTAACCTGAGCATAGATATTGTTGTCAGTGCCTGGAAACATGCTCCTTATGGTCACTGATCTTCATTGTTGATGTGGTTGGGTTCAAAATCAATGAGGAGAGTTAGTCACATATCAGAGTACTTCTGTGAAGATGTTCCCAGAGAGGAATACATACCTCGAGTAGTAGAATGCCAAGGGATGGGAAGAAAATAACAACAAGGCCTCTGTTTCTTCTGTTCTTATATTAACTGAGATTGGTTGCCATGCCTTTCTCACCAGAAAAGAATATTTTGATATCATGAGCCAAAATAATTAATTTTTCTGTAAGACCTCTGCTAGAAAATTTGACCATAGCAATGGAAATGTAACTCACATAATGCCCTTTAGTGTATTAAAACTGATGAACTCATAAATTCTGGTATGAAATATTATGAAATTCTCGGTAAAATAAATTATTAAACATCTCGAGACACTGAGAATTCTTTAATCCTATATTACCAATAAAATTTGACATTTTGGAAAAGACTATACCCTGTATGATGCGAAGGACATGGCATACATAAAAAATGAAACAAGAAAAGAGGAAAGTATCCCGGGGTGAAGAAAGAATCAGTGAGAACTGAGGATTCAGGAGCTGCAAAGGCATGGTGGTGCTAACATGGTGGACAAGGCATGGGGGCTTCTGGTGAATGCTGATGGAGTTCACAAGACTGGGAATGAACCTCTATGTATACTGTGGACTTCCGCCATGGTTAGGTGTCGGTCCATGTTTAAATGTTCATTATGATGTGTAGTAATGACCACGGAGTGTTTGCTTGTGTTTAGAAAACTGTAAAAGAGAATAGTTTTACAGCTTTTGCTTAGACTTGCTGTGTACATGACATTATTTATTTTAAAGTCAGTTTTAAAGTCAGCTTTAAAGAAAACACAAATACATATAACATAAAAGCATTTAATTTACATCAAATCCTGTCTCAGAGTATTGTCTCTCTGTGTCACCTCCCTCCCTCCCTCCCTCCCTCCCTCCCTCCCTCCCTCCCTCCCTCCCTCTCTCTCTCTCTCTCTCTCTCTCTCTCTCTCTCTCTCTCTCTCTCTCTCTCTCTCTCTGTGTGTGTGTGTGTGTGTATGTATGTGTATGCATGTGTTTATGTCCCATATAGATATATATCATTATGCATATGAACAATTCATATTAAAATTAATTTGTCAAAGTAAGCTATTCCAGCAATATAAATGGTATGCTTGCATTTTTCTATAATGTGAGAACTTATTGGATAGCAGTGAATTCACATGAGGTGCCAATTTTACTCACCTTAAATCATGAACCTCTCTTGATTTCTTTTGGTATTTATGATCAGTGTCAGGCAAGGGCTTTTTTATTTTTATATAATCATTGTATTTATGTTAATTTACTTTTCTGTGTGAGTGATTTGTCTGCATGCAAGTTTGTATACCACATAAATATCTGGTGCCCCATGAGGCCAAAATAGAGTGTAAGAGAGTGTAACTTCAGTTACAGCAGATTATAAGCTATAATTTGGGTGCTGAGAATCTCACCAAGGTCCTGTAGAAGAGTTGCCAGTGCTCTTAGTGTATGTAAACCATTACTATAGTCCCCTTCACATACAGTCTTTATGACTAATATATATAGTCCTCACACAGTCTAGTTTACATAGTAAATGCAGACCAGACCATCTAGGAAAGGTTAAAAGAATCTGAAATGTGAAGTCATAACCAAGTCACTGTGCTGTCAAGAATGGAGGTGAAAGGTCAATGCTGTTATGAGAGAATACTGCTTTATAAAGCTGAGATACAGATGGATCTGGTATACCAAGAGCCTTGAGGTTAGTGTCCTGAGTATTTTCTAGTACATGTACAAATGTGGTCTCAAGACCCCTCAGCCCACGCTGCTGTACCCAATGTTTGAAACCTATGCATTCTTGTCACCAGATTAAGGACTGCATATCTTTTTCAGTAGGGTGTTTGTGGATTTCTTAGGTGTTGTTTATCTGATATTGTTTCTTAGTCCATGCATCAACATATTCATGATCTAATTTGGTAAATCTGTAGGTGGTAAGTTTTTCTACATAAATAACTTATTTCTCAGCTCAAGTCTAATGGTTTGCACTGGACAGATGGTGGCTGGTGACTTGCACAAACTTACAGAATCATTTGCCTTAGAACTTGCACTCAAAAAGAACAAGGCTTTGCAAAACAGGAGTCAAATGAACTAAGTACTTGAATATTAGAGTTCCATGTCCAGTGAAGAAATTTGAACACAGAAATGCCTGAATTTCAGAGTGTACCTTTAAACTTACCTACTTATGAAACCAACATGTGATTCATGATCTTTTCCCATACACTTACTCAACATTTTTACATTTTTTATGGTAGCTGGCAATAACAATGGGAATGTGATGTAAGGTATTCATCACACTGTGATAAAAGTGTTTTAGCACACAACAGCAACACAGGCTGTGAGTTATGAACTCAGGTTCCTTGTCCTGACCTTTAGGTCTAAGTTAAACCACTATGCAAATAGCACAAAACCATGTGTACTTGGCTGCAGTGTTCTGTCACTGTGCACTGACTCAAACAGTCACATGGATATGGAGTCCATGGTGTGGGCCACAGGCTGCCAGTGGTGAGGGGAGTCTCATATCAGTTTGTACTGTACCCTTCCCCCATCCCATGACTTCACTTTGTACCAGAGATGATGCCGAGACAGAGATGAAAACCCCATATAGATGACTTGGAGGCACCGTGGCTTTTAAAAGCCTTACAGCAAGAACACAAGCTTCTCCAGATATCTACTGACGATCTTTGTTTTTCTATATAACTAAATATAAAGTGGCACTTTCTCATAATTAGGTCTTAGAATGAAAGTCACCTTGTGTTTAACATCTCACAAAGTACATTTTATTTTAGGTCATTTTTATGTTTTTGACTTTGAACCACTAAGTGCTAATGGAGAAGATGTATGGTCTGGACCAACCTCAATCAATTCGAGCTCAAAAATTTTGTAAGAGCTGCCTCACCTCAACCAAAGCCAGTAGAGGAGAAATGAAGGAACTATCTGTAGGACTCTGATCCTATCCCTGTATCCCTTTTAAATGACCTTATAGGTGCCAATATCCTGTATCGAAAAAATATATATACTACTCTAATGTCTGATAAAATACAAAGGTAAATATTTTACCTATAGTAAGGGTCATATGGATATATATATATATATATATATATATATATTCATAGGGCAAATGAAGGTACCGATTATCTTCTTGAAAATCATACATATTTGTGGCCCAAGACTTAATTTTTAACAATAGTTTAGTCTATGGGTTAAAACATGAATAGTTTGGAAGACATGGACTAAAAAATCACAATGAGTAGGCACATGGACTGATTTCCAGGGTTTAAGTACAGTAGGTGAATTGAAGCTCTACACTTAATTTAATATCATGACAATACCCTAAATCTGGATTTCAGCTTCTGTTCTAGGTGAAATTTGATTTTGAACAAATACATGATAATTGATGTTTTATTGATTATATAAATATAAATTGCATTGCGTATACATATTTAATAATGACTGTAAACATTATAAATATCTACTAAATGATAAGGACCACAACTATACCTTTGTTGGTATAAAATTATGTGGAATGTTAACTTATAAATCCTACCTTAATATTGTATTACTTATTTTAGTAATTATATTTTATAATTTTGATCTAATGATAAGAATATAGTCATATAATAAATTTAAGTTTGATGTCAACAACAGACAAAGTTTATGTAAGATTTATTGCAGGTGCATGCTACACGCTCTACTTCTATTTGGCATAATTTAAGATACGTAAAATTCTGGTAATGGTATTTTATACAGACCACTTTTACATATAGACTTGAACAATAAAAATACATTTTGAAGGATTTTTTTATGTATACCCATACTTTGTTATTTATTTTAAAAACTAAAATTAAGTGTGATTTTATCCATGAGTTTAAGAATGTACTTAGTACAACACTAGCAGAGATCAGAACCCAAGGACAATAAAGCTAGAACTAAGAAGTTGAGACAAAGGCACTGCTCATTTCTTCCCAGTGGGTGTTATACAAGATTAGTCCCTAGAAATCAGCTTTTACATATAAAGCGTTTTAGTGTGTTTGTATTTGGGTCTGTATGAAACTAACATGTACTGTGTGACTGTATGCATTCTATTTTATGAATTAACTCAGTCTGTTTACTTGGAAATAGTGAGCATCAACAAGGATAAATAAACATAATTGTTATGACTTTAAAAATGTTTAATTCTTTCTGGTGTTGACTTCTCTTGCACACTCTAAAGGTAGGGAGATAGAAGTCCACTCCCTTTAAATAGCTTCCAAACATTTTCTGGGATATTTCATAACATATTCTGTTTAGTTTTCTGTTCAACTATTTTCTGGGAAATGCTTTCTTCTTGTTGTTGTAATTGTGGTAGACTTCATTATCTAAAGAAGGGTCTCAGATTGCCTTCTCCCATTTGAAACCGTGATGAGTTTTCTGGTTCGCTTTCTCATCTCTTCCCCTTGTTAGCTATGGTACCGGCTAAGTGTGTAAAGTTCCTTCTCAGATTCTGTAGATGTACAATGAATGTTCTATTGCTTCATATTTTAGAGAGTTACATAGAAATATGAGTGTGTTAATGAATGTTACTTCGCAATCTCTGACTCATAAGGAATGTTGTATGAATCTGTATAAATGTTTTTAAGCTATTTTTAAAAAGCACATATTGACTCCCATTCCAGGGATGCTAGTGAACATAGCATATTTGCTTTAGGCCTTAATAAAATGTGTGCTACACAGTCACATTTAGCTTTGTACTTTATCAAATACTCCCTAAGTACACTGAACTGAGTCCAGGGTAAAGTCAAATTGAATAACTAAGGACTCCTAATTGCTCATGCCTCAGAGGGGTGAACTCACACACCAAGATGAGAGCTGTTGAACATAGGAGAGAAACACCTTGGACGATGAGAGGAAGTGAAAATCTAGAATTTAAGTCCAAGTATCCACGGTTAGTGCTAAGAGTCAGCATATACCATTGTTACTGCTACAACTGCTGACTACCATATCATGAAACTCATGAACAATGATCTCACTATTGCAGGTCCATTTCCCTTCTGCAAAATGTGAAAGTGTAATGTTGACTTGACATTCAGGTTGGAAATAATGTTTCATGTTAGTAGTGAGTGTTGCTAGGAAATTCTGTTTCAGGAAACCTGCTCATTTCATCCTGAAAATTATACCTAAAGTGCTTAAAATGCTGTCTGCTATACATACATACATACAGGCAGACATATATGCTTACATATGTACATATATACAGACATACATTAGGCATAAAAACAGCTCTGTAACCTCAATGAAATAGGAAATGGTATTCTCTCAATTTTATTGCTATTTTATATTTTTGTCACTTTATTTTAAATTTGTATTATTTTGGGTATTTGTGTGTGCTTTCATATACATGTATGTGAGAAACAGGTACAAAGACACAGAGAGAATATGTTTCTCTACAGAGTACATAAGTATAGGTAAGACGATATCAGAATGAGGGGACTGTCTTTTTACACATATGGGATCTGGGAATATGACCTCACGGTGGTCCTCAGGCCTGTTGAAAAAGACTTTTATCTGCTGAGTACTTTCACTGCTCGTGCTTTATTTAGATGTTCATTACACCCATTTATATATATAATGAAATAGTCTATTCTGAAACAAGTATGAGTGTCTCAGCTGAGGACCATGGATTCAGGCTTTCTGGAATAAAATGTTTCACACTGGAAGTGTTAGGTGAGTTTTATTAGTCACCAAAAGGATTGTAGAAAGATAGTGTCATTGTGTATTATTATAATTTTCAAAGTCCATCTTCCTGTTAGAATCAGAGTATGAAAGTGTTCAGAACTATAGTAGAAATTTAGATATGAGCCAGACAAATATGAACGTGATCTTGCGCACTGGTATTCCTGAGTCAGGAAGAGAGGATGATAGTACTTGTTGGGCTATGTTCTCAAAAGACAGCTAATAAATATGTTTCCTTTTACTCCTAAGTTGGAGATGGTAAGGCCAGGGAACAAGTGGAAGAACAAATCCTGAAGAGACGTGCTCTGAATACTAGTCCTATGGACAAAAACAGAAATTACAGAGATCAATTTTGGAACTATGAAAGTTGCTGCTAAAAAGGTTGGGGGAAAAAAGCTGGCATCTAAAGAATGTGGATCCCTTTGGAAAAGCTTGTGAGATGATGTTTATGGAAAAGTCATGACCAAGTTGTATGTGGTCAAGTAAGCAGTGACACAGTAATATAGACAACAGTGCCCCAGTGCTGTGGTCTGTGCAGGAACTCAGATGGATTACAATTCATATGGAGGCTGAAGGAATGTTTCACTTTAAAATATTAACAGTACTGGGGTATTTGTTTGAGTTGACATGGGCATTCTGATAGACAGGAATATATGAGTATGCCAAAGAGAAACTGCAGAACTAAAGAATAAAAATCCCATCAGAATATAATGCTATGGAAGATCTCCATTTAAGCAGTTGAAAATGCTAGAGAAATAAAGCAGGAAGCCAATGAACCAGTAGGGAAAATAGGAACACTTTTGGGAGTGATAGTGGCATTTGTGACCTTTTTCAATAAGTAAATTCTTAGGCACTTTTGGTGGTAGTAGGATGCACACATTTTTATCACAAAATTTACTTTTTAAATTTCTTTTTTTTTACTTTTATTTATTTGTTTATTTATTTATTTGCTTTCAAGGGAGGTACTCTGTTACTTCGGTCCTGGAACTACCTCCTCAGACCAGGCTGGCCTCGAACTCACAGAGATCTGCCTGCCTCTGCCTTCTAAGTTCTGGGATTAAAGTTATGCACCACTATTGTCAGGTTTTATTGCATATTTTTATTGGATACTTTTTATTTACTTTTCAAATGTTATCCCCTTTCCTGTCCATAAACTCCCTATTGCACACCCCCTTGCTGTAATGAGGGTGCTCCCACACCTACCCTCTCCTTTCTGCCTCCTTGCCCTGACATTCCCCTACACTGGGGCATCAAGCCTTAGGAGGAAAAGGGGTTGCTCCTTCCATTGACGCTCAACAAAATCATCCTCTGCTGTATTATTACAAGATGATATAGAGAAAAGTAAGCTTCTCTGTGCATTGCTTAAGGTTCGTCTCTGCAGTGATTCTCAGAGAGAGTCAAGGGTTGTATTTCCCCAGTAGGCTCAGTGTTCTTTCTAAACTTAATTCTCCATCAGGCAGAAAACAGAGAATCTGTTCTTTTAGTGCTCCCATAAACATAAGGTTTCAAACCATGCATTCATTCCCACTTGAAACTGTGAGTTCATCTTAATCTTATAAATATGGAGAATAGGATTCCCTGCTATGAAAACTTCAGAGTCCTCATGTATCCCATTATGAC
The DNA here is from genome assembly GCF_963924665.1 of Micromys minutus. Taxonomy (NCBI): domain Eukaryota; kingdom Metazoa; phylum Chordata; class Mammalia; order Rodentia; family Muridae; genus Micromys; species Micromys minutus. The sequence goes on along the minus strand of NC_137983.1, from coordinate 57,340,988 downwards.
TAGCTTTGAAAGTCTCTTAGACCTTGGGCAGCTGCACTCTTGGGCCATGTGATATTTGCTGGAAGCTTATGAATGCAAACTATAATGGACAGTGTAATCCTTATATACTACAAAGAATTACCATGGAGCATTGACCATGCTGCAAACATTATCTAAGGGCAAGGGAAAGTTATAAGATTGCATCATAGTTAAGCAGCCATGTTGCCTATTAGGAAGCCACTGTTCTTGACTTGTGTGTGTGTTTGTGTGTGTGTGTGTGTCTGTGTGTGTGTATATGTGTGTGTATGTGTGTGTATATGTGCGTGTATCTGTGTATATGTGTGTGTATTTGTGTGTGTATTTGTGTGTGTATGTGTGTGTATTCACTTATCTAGTAAAAATGAAGCAACCAAATTGTAAATCAAAGAAATATTTGGCTTCATTAGAAATAATAGTGAGTCACATGAATAAATTTTTCTATTCTGCCTTCATGAAATAATTGTATTTTGTTACTCTTTTTTCCTATATAGTACATTATAACTATGTAGACAAGTTTCCCATCATCTATTTCTCTCCAAATATATTTGGTCACGTATGTACTTACAGTCATGCTCATACAGATGATGACTATTTAAATACCAGCATCCATAGTGCACATATATGTAACTGTAAAAAAACAAATCTAGAGCAGAAATTAAAAAGTTACATTTTAAACTGTACAATGAATTAAATGACAAAGATATATACAGGTAGATTTTGGGGGGTATCAGTCTGTTTTGTTTGGTTTGATTTGGTTTGGATTAAAGCAGGTCTTAAGGAGTCTTTTGTGTTTCCTAGGGTGTGCTGGAAAGGGGATCCTTAGAGGCAGAGAGGTGTCTCAGCAGTAAGAGCAACTGCTTATCTGGTTTTGATCTTTAGCACCCTTATGATGGCTCAAAACTATCTACAAATCAGTTCCAGGAAATATGATGCTTATATCCTTTCTCCATGGACATTGTATATATGAGGTACAGTTGCATAAAAGTAGGCAAAAATTCATAAACTTGAAATAAAAGTAATTTTTTACATAATCTTATTGCTCAAACTACAATATTTCTGGGTCTCCATGCATTCACCCTTAAAAAGGATCTTGCAAGAAGCTGACTTAAATTAACTGAAAAATATTGCATAAGTAGACACCTATTACACTCCTATAAAGAAGATAAATTATTCTTTACCTAGAGGATTCTAAAATAAACCCAGTCTACATGCCACATGCTAAAGTGTGAGACTCAAATTCAGAAAATACCCAGTTGAGACATGGTACACCATTTGCCTTCAAAATAATGTCTAATGATTTATGGTTTAAAATATTACACAATATGAGTTACTGATAGATATGTATGTGTTTGCTATATTTGTAATAGGTGTCATAAATATATATTTTATGTTTAAACAAAAATTAAAATAATATTTTTTCAGAGGATAATTATCTATATATGATTCAGCCAAACATAAAATATCATTAATAAATTATATATGTGTGTGTTAGTGTATATATACATATGTATAAATATATATATGTCTCAGAATAAAATAATTGGATGAATACTATTACATCTAATGTTATTCAAAAGTGTCCTCAGAATACTTTCTAGAAAGTTTGAAGTAACTTATCAGTTCCAAATTTTCAGATAAAAAACATTCTTTCACAGTAAAAATTTATTTTAAGGACATTTTTGAGGAATTAATATTAAATACTTAAAATTATGATGAAAAATCAGTTTAACTCCATTCACTTAGTTATAACATTTTCAAGCCTGTGAATATGTATATTCACAAAGAGAGATCAATATATAGAAATAATAAATTCATGAGTAAATATCACTCAGTCTTTCAGATAAAATTAATTTATACCTTGTAATCATAATTATTCTCATAAGATCCAGGTATTGTTTTCTTTTATGGTTATATTAGTTATACTGCAAAGAAAATTAGAATCATCACAATATCTTCTTAATAATTAAAACATGGATCCAATAGCTATTTTAGAAGGCAGATTTTGAGCTTAAATTCTTTAACATAACTATTAATATTCTTCCTATCCTTTGATTCCACTGAATAATGAAGACAGTGACCCCTCATGTCCTTATAATAATCTCAGTCTGTTTCGGGAAATTTAAACATGAAAACTTTAGTCAATATCAAACTTTCATGACTCAATATTCTTAGTGAAAATATTTAAACATATTGAACCATTAATTTTGCAACAGAATGAAGAACTTCTGGCTATTGTATTTTCAATAGGATATAATTTTTATTCAGTGCTGTTCCATATGAAAACTATGTACTTAAGTCAAAAAAGTTCATGCTAAGGGAGCATCTGAGTTTGGAGAAATTGGCATGTCAGTTAAGAATATGCATTTGATTTCATGTCATATATAATGGCATAGTCACAAACATTTATGAATATTCAGACATGTAAAGGGTATCACCCATTTTGTGTTTGATCATGGACTGTTATGAATTATATTTTAAACATAGAAGGGATTCAGGGAATTGACTTTAAATGGGCTTCAAGCTGCTTAAAACTCCAAAAGTAGATGTTATCAAACGTATTACCCTAAGAAATATAAGTGGAAATTAAATAAAACTCTGATGATGAACCTAACTGGCATTTTTAATAATGGATGGATGTACTGGGCATGCTGCTGTGGGGAACCATCTCCAAAAGTCTCTTCTAGCTATAAGTTCTTCAAGTTGCAATAATGATCAATCTTGGAAGATATGCTCACTAGAGCAATCATGGAGCAAATGATACATAGTCAATTGTTTCCTTTTCTTTTTCTCTTTTATTTCTTACTGCTATTTTTTATCTTTTTTGAGGGAGTTTGATGAAACTTTTTTTTTAATTTCACCTTTTGTTTTCACTCCAGATCTTTCCCCCCTCCTGGTTCACCCTCTGAATATTCCACACCCCATACCTCCTCCTCTGACCCCCATATCCAAGAGGATGTTCCCAACCACCCCTCCCACCCCACCAGACTTCCCCATTCCCTGTGGCCTTCAGTCTCTTGAGGGTTAGGTGCATCTTCTCTGACTGAACCCAGACCTGGCAGTCCTCTGCTGTATATGTGTTGAGAACCTCATATCAGCTGGGGTGTGCTACCTGGTTCGTGGTCCAGTGTCTGAGAGATATCAGGGGTTCATGTTAATTGAGAAGGCTGATACTCCTACTGGGTCAACCTCTTCCTCAGCTCCTTCCAAATTTTCCCTAAATCAACCACATGGGTCAGCAGTTTCTGTCCATTGGGTTAGTGTAAATATCTGCATTTGTCTCTTTCAGATGCTTGTTGGGTATTCTGAAGATCAGTCATAATAAGTCCCTTTTTATAGGTGCTCCATAACCTCAATAATAGTGACAGGCTTTAGTGCCTCCCCATGAGGTGGATCCCTTGTTGGTCCTGTCACTGGAATTCCTTTTCCCTGCGCTCTTTTCAATTTTTGTCCCTGCAGTTCTTTCAAAGAGGAAGAATTATTGGGCAGAGTATTCGACTGTGAGATGCAACTCCATTCCTCACTTGATGCCCTGCCTTTCTGCTGGTGGTCTCTATAATTTCCTCCTCCCCACTGTAGGGGATTTCATCTGAGGTCCTTCCCTTTGTGTTCTGACCTCCCTGGACTCTAGTAAATTCTAGAGGTTCCCCCACTTCCTACCTTCTGAAGTTGCCTGTTTCCACTCTTTCTGCTAGCCCTCAGAACTTCAGTCCTTTTCCCACATCCAATACCTGATCATGCTCCCTTCTTCCCCTCCCTGTCGCCCTTCCTTCCCTCCTCTCTGTGATTGCCTTCTTCTTCCTCCTAAGTGGGATTAAGGCATTTTCACTAGGGCCCTTCAGCTTGTTAAACTTTGTGAGTTCTATAGACTGTATTGTCTGTATTCTGTACTTTTTTTGGCGGGGTTCTAATATCCACTAATTAGGGAGTACACATTTGGCTTTAAGGCACACTATATATGTTCAGGAGCCCACAAGCCCTAGATGAGTAACATGCTACTACTACTTCTCTGAGTGAATATTATGTTAAAATGATTTATGAATATTTGTTATTCCTGTAAGTTAGTGTATTTCCCAAGTTTTCTAAGTAAAGCTTCAATTTTCAATAGATAGTAATAAAAATAGCTGTTCCTAAATGGTCAAAGTGTGAAAAAATATATAATTTGATGAACTTTTAGCTCTAGTTGAGACACCTATATTAAAACCCACCAGGATTCTGGAGTCATCACGGAGAAGATGGGAGAAGGATTTTAAGAACCAGACACTGGGGGTGATTGCTGTTGTGTTGTTTCCCTCTGACATGACAGGGTCACTGCACTCATGAACTCATAGAATGATTTTCCCAAGACTGATTCAAAATCAATCCAGTAAAAATTTCAATTTGGATGTGGGGAATACTGCAAAACCCCACCATAGCAGAGACCTTATGGGAAATGTGTGGCTAATATGGGAAGGTAAATTAATTTTCTTCAAAGATGTGGTTTCTGGTAGATTTTCCATGTACCATCTATGATGCATGTTTATATTGACAGCACTAATTAGAAAGAGTGAGCTACAAAAATAGAACTCCATCAAACTGATGTTGGAAAGGAGACATGGTGGGGACCAAGGAGGAGCTAGAGATAGTGAGGCAAGGATAGGCGTGACCATAATATAAATTTATGAAATTCTCAAAACATAAATACACCTTTGACTTCAAATATCATGTTTGTCTAGTGTGTGTGTGTGTGTGTGTGTGTGTGTGTGTAGTATGTGTGTATGTATGTGCATGTGTATGTGTGAGAGAGAAAGAGAAAGACAGACAGAAAGAGACAGATACAGAGTTGTTCAGTCTGCAATTCCTACATCTAGAAGATTTTGACAAATGGAATTAGCCACTGTTTCAAAAATAGAGAATAACTTGTTTGAGTGTGTTTGGGAAATACCCAAATAAATAAAGGAAAATCAATCCCTTTGTTGTTTCTATGGAATACCTTTTCTAGTTCCTGGTAACTTCAAATTTCATTGTCTTTAACTGTCCCTGAAATTAAAGTCACTTGGCCAGCTATTCCATCTTTTTCTAATCCATTTCTAAGTTGTTTTTAACATGAAATAACACACCATCTTTTAAAGAACCACCCTACAGTGACATTAGCTAAAACATATTTTTAATTATAAGTTTTCTCTTTAAGTAAATAAGTCAATATGGCAAACAAAATATAATATAATATTGTTTATCATGAGGGATAAATCAAGTAAAGCTCACCTACTCCTGTGATTAAAATAGGTTAAACTGCCTCAGTAAGTGGAAGGAGAATAGGAAATGATAATTGATGACTTTTCTTCATAAATAAAAAATAAGATTATATTTTAATATTGTGGGTGACCTTATAAACATACCTGCCGAGAATTATGTACTATGAGACAATAAAGTGATTATTTTGTATGAATTTCTGTGATCTCTGATAATAGCTCAATGAAGGGATTGGCATATCTACCCATTTAAACAACCAACAAATGTAGGATGTGAACATCTGTGTTTCACATAAGAATCAGTAGCCAGCAAGTCCAGATCAGAACTATGTAGACAGATATGACCCTGTCTTCTACATCTGTTTGTCCAGGCATGATCAAGTCTTTTGGTCTCAGTTCATCCTGCGTGCCTTCCCAATTTTCTTCCTTCCTCAAACACATGGTCATTTTTAATTGCCCTCAATGGGGTTCTAAGTGTAAAACAGTGACTGCATTGGCCCACTCCCAACAACTAGATCTAGTACATGGTGTATTGACCTGGGCTTAATGAAAACTCCTTGTCTCAGAATGCTCTGGATGGAAAAGGAAGAACTTTATCGCTACAACACCCAGTTTTCCCAACACCATTTGAAAATGATGCATTTTCTTCAGTTATGTTTATTCTTTCTTTGTCAAAAATTATATGATAATTGTCAGAATAACAGATGCTTGCAATTTCTGTTTTGTTATATTGGTCTACATGCTTGATTTTGTGATTGTACCATATTGTTTTTATTACTAGGTATCTATTGTATAACTTGATGCCTATAATAACAACCCATCCATTAATCAGGACCATCACTGGTTCCACATATCTCAGAATTATTTTTCTATTTCTATGAAGAATATTTTCTACATTTTGATTGAAGTTGCACTGAATCTTTAATTACTTTTGCAAAAGTGAACATTTCTACAATATTAACATTACAAATCTATAAACACAGAATACCCTGGCATTTTCTAGTGTCTTCCTCTATTTCTTTATATAGTTCAAGTTTTCATTTTTAAATACTTTTATATTCTTGGTTAGGTTCAGCCCAGATATTTTATTGTTTGTTAATGCTACCCTTAAAAGAATGCGTCTGTGATCTCTCAGAGTTTGACTTAGTGTAACAAAAGCTATTAATTTTTTCTGGATTACTTTTAATGTAATGATGTTTTCTGGTGGAATATTTGGGATATCTCCTATATACAACACCACCTATAAGTAGAGATATGTTGACTTCTTTTCTCATTTCTTACATAGCTTTAATTTTCCTATTGTCTTATACCTCCAGTGAGGGCTTCTCAATCTTTCTAAAGCAGAAGTAGAAATAATGGGCAGACTTGCCTTAGTTCTGATTTTAATGGGATCAGTACAATTTCTCCATTTATGATAAAGTTGAATATGAATTTGTGGTATTTTATGATGTTAAGGTATATTCTCTCCAGACTAAAGTAATCCAAAGATAAAAGTATCCCTAGGACTTTTTAATATGTAAACACGCAGAAGTTTGTTTCTGTATGTATTGAGATGATCTTGTAATTTTTCTTTAAACATCTTCATATGATTTGCTGTATTTACTGATTGACAAATGCTAAGACAAACCTGAATTTTTGGGATAAAGCCAGCTTAACTGTAGTGGAGGGTCTTCTTGTATTTGGCTTGATGGTATTTTATTGAGAATTTTTACATCTTTGTTTTCAGCTCCTTAGTAGGGAAGTGTGTGTGAGTGTGTGTGTGTGTGGTGTGTGTGTGTGATTGTGTGTGTGTGTTTACGTTGTGTAAATATTAGATTAATCCTGGCTTAATAGACTGTGCTTGGGAGTAATGTCTCTGTTTCTTTTTTTTTTTTTTGAAGATATTACAGACATGTGGTTGCCATTCTTTGATATTAATAATCATCATCCTATGTTGTAGCTTTGTTTAGATTGTTAGTCTCTTATTTATTTAACTTAGTAATTTGGATGAATAAAGTATTTAACTTAGTAATTTGGATGAATAAAAAATGTACACTTTTTAGCTTATAATATTCTGTATTACTTTGTTAACTGTTATAATGTTTCTTTGTTCATTTCAACACTGTTAATTTAAGTCATTTTTTCTTCTTTCAATTTGTCTTATATAAAAAAAATCTATATTTTGTAGTATAATTATGTCAGTACTACCCTTGACTTTTTTCAACCTATACCATAATGCCTTCCTCTAACATCTCTTATTACATTTTGATTACTATTAGCACACAAATATATAAATATAACCCACTAAGTCCATTCTTGTTTGCATGTGTATGACTTCAAGGATGACTACTTTGTAATGAACAACAGATCCATAGAAGTACCTCCTGTTCAACTAATTGTGACTGGTAAATACAGAGGCAGGACTTTTGAGAGGCAGATAGTATGGAAAGATTCTCTTGTAGTTGACATTGTCTAAAACTTTATCAATTAGAAAACCCGAGTTTGAAAAGACTGATAAAGGGAAAATAGGTCACATAGTCAGAGAAGCTCTGAAGTGGCCAAACCCAAAAGGGTGTAGCAGAAACCAACAGTGTATAGACTATCTCCAACAGATAGAGAGAGAAATTTGAGTCAGTAAATAGGCATAAATAAATGATTCACATTCAAGAAAATAGAGTTGGTTAATCTGTTTTAAATAGCACTCAGCCCCTACATAAAACATCATAGAATCCTAATAATATTTGAAATAATCCTTGTATAAAGTGAACATAAATTTAATTTTAACTTCAAGATAGATGTGTAACAGTCAGAGGGTGAACTGTGAGGAGGATAAAATCTGGAGTGTAAAAAAGAAAAGATAAAATAAAATTTAAAAAAATTAAAATTGAAAAGAACAGTTTAGCAAATAAATACTGTTCATCTGATCACCCACCCTCACATTCAATTATTTTCTGATTTTTACTTTTGATATTTTTCCATTTATGGCACCTTTTATAGTTATACCTTTATTCTCTTCATAACAGTAGTCTAGTTATCTATCAAACCTTAGACTCATCAGCTAGTTCTTTAGCTGTCATTGACAGTAAATATGAGTGTTATTGGAAGATTTAGTTCCTTATTTAGTATGTACTTTCTCATAAAAACTTAAGGTGAAAATATTTAACAAATCAAGTCATTCCAAATTACCTAGTAGTACTTGAAAAAGTACCATGATAGACAATGCCCAGTTACTTCAATTTAAAAAAAAAAGTGATATCATTCATTTTATAGCCGCAAACATGGTAAAATTTTCTAAGCTGTATGACTTACCTAAGCAAATGTGCTGACATTAGGTTCCAAACATGGAATCCCAGCACTAAGAAAGGTCAAGAGGAACATTCTTTTTGGAGGAATTAGACCACAAACTACTTCTAGTCTATTCTAATATAGACAGCCAGACCTTGCTTTATTTTTTATAGGATATCATTTTGCAGTGTTACATGATAATAGTATGAGGCAAAATAATTGATATGTATTACTTTTTAAGAGCTACAACAGAGAAAGACCATGTTCAATGCTTGTCTCTCTGATACTTCTCATGAGAGTTATTTTTGTCATTTGGAGTCTAATGAGAAATAGTTGCATGTCCCTGTCTCTGCTTTTAGCTCCATGCCCATGTCTCTGCTCAGTTTACTCCTCTCTGTAAGGAAAACAGTAACATACAATTAAGGCTCTACTCTAGTGCAATATCACCTCATTAACTAATTACATCTGCAATTAACCTATTTCCAAATATGACCACATACTGAATAACTGCAGGTTAGAACTTCAATATATGAACTGTGAAAGAAGGCACCATTCAATATTTTACAGTAATATTAAAAATAATCTTTCAAAATGTTAAGGATAAAGGTGTTAAATTACAGAATGTGCTGAGACAGCCTCTTAAGCAAGGTCAAGGTCACTGTGCAAGGCTACACCCATATCCCTTATGTGCCAAAAGAAGCTACAGACACAGACTATTATGTATATTCATTAAGATAAATGTTCCAATATATGGGAGAACAATAAGTAGTGTCTGCTTTGTGTTAATTTCTTAGCATTATTGTTGCCTATGAAAAGCCAAAAGCTGAGTGTCCTAACCTCAGTTTCCGTAAAAGGGCTTGATGTGTAAGCTGAATGCAGTAGATGTCTTTTTAAGAAAGGTTTAAAATGGGAAGAAAAGCATTGCCTGCAGCACACTTATTTGATCACAACTAAGAGAAACAGAGTGAGACTAATGAATAATCTACAGGGTTCTGCCCTAAATCAAAGTCTCAGAAGAAAGCATCTCTCAAAATACATAGTGAGGTGGGTAAATCATTACAGAAATTGGCTCACATTCGATATCTGCATATTTAGGGAATGATCAGCTAATCCATCAGCTTCATTAATATGACACAGGGTTTTATAGGAATAACAGGAATTATAAAACATATTTTCCATTTCCTTTGCAGTATTGCAAGTATGTTTCTCATTAATGAGCCAAAGACTAGAACACCTAAGTCAACTATATCCTAAGCCAAGCCCTGCTTACTTCTAAGTATGTTAAGACATAGGGACTGGTTTTGTGAGGCATATTTAATTAAAAATATCAATTTATATTTTAGATGGATGAACTGAAAGTAGAATGTGGCTCAAAGAGGCTGTCCAGTTTTATCATAATTCCTCACACTGACTGCTCTCTGTTCCTTTAATCCTTCTCCTCATGTACAAACATCTGTTTCTTAAGCTCATTTATTTATTTTCTTTGATGGTCATTTTGCTCAATGCATTCCATATGCTTAGTACTCCATGTCTGAAAATGTTATGTCCAAATTCTTTACATACCTTGAATCATTAATGTTTTTAACGATGGATTATCAGCTTAGTACTCCTCTGAAGAAAGATCAAATCATTTTCTCTTTGAATTTTTTTTCCTTAGTACAATCTGATATTCTCCAATGTAATTTAGACAGGGGAAGCTCTTTTGCTCCTTGTAAAATCTACTGTTTTTGTTGTTGATAATCCTGGGGATATTGGGGATCATCTGGATGAACTGATGAAGAGAACCAAAAGGATTTGTAAGACCAAGAAAGACTAAAGCTGGAAAAGTGAAATGTAGTTTGTGTCTTGGGGTAAAGCAAATGTGAGCCAGATCTCAACATTCTGTTACTTACATGCAAAGTGCAACCAGCTCCATCCTGAGTCTCACTCCTTGCCCTATGATCTTAATATCAAAATGAGTAAATGCCAGCTATCATCTACCAGTGAAAATTGGAAGGAAATTTTATGAATAATTTTTTTACAGCAAAAAATGTAAGGGCGCTGTAAGTTTATCATACAGAGACAAAACTATTTTGATTTGGAGATTTACGTTGACTCTCTTTGCATTAAAAATTCTCATGTGAAGATTACTCTGAATGATTTTTTTTAAGACGTGGAGTACCACAGGTAAGTGGACATTAGCCCCAAATTTCAGAATACCCAAGATACAATTCACAGACCACATGAAGCTCAAGATGAAGAAAGACCAAAGAGTGGATGCTTCAGTCCTTCTTAGAAGTGGGAACAAAATACTCACTGGAGGAAATACAAAGACAAAGTATAAAGCAGTGACTAAAGGAAAAGCCATGCGGAGACTGCCCCACCTGGGATCCATCCCATATACAGTCACCAAACCCAGACACTATTGAGGATACCAAGAAGTGCATTCTGAGAGGAGTCTGATATGGATGTCTCCTGAGAGGCTCTGCCAGAGCCTGACAAATATAGAGGCAGATGTTCCCAGCCAACCATTGGGCTGAGGATGGGGCCCCCAATGGAGGAGTTAGAGAAAGGACTGAAGAAGCTGAAGGGGTTTGCAGCCCCATAAGAAGAACAATAATATCAACGAACCAGACTCCCCAGAGTTCCCAGGGACTAAACAACCAACTAAAGAGTTCACATGGAGGGACACAGGGCTCCAGCTACATATGTAGCAGAGAATAGTCTTGTTGGGCATCAATGGTAGGAAAGGCCCTTGGTCCTGTCAGGGCTGGATGCCCCAGTGTAGGGGAATGCCAGTGTGGGAGACATGAGGTAGTAGATGGTTATGGAGGGGCACTGTCATAAATATAGGGGGAGGCAGATGGGATAGGAGGTTTCTAGAGGGGAAACCAGGATAGGGGATAACATTTGAAATATCAATAAGTATCCAGTACAGGGAAAAATAAAGGTGAGTGCTTACCTTGGATATTTATTTAAACCTACATGGCATAAAGCCTCTAACAGTCACACATGGATGAAAGAAAAATAAATGAGGTCCTATGCTTAACTAAGTAGCTATTGGTAAAGAATACTGGAAGAGGGAGTCATGTGTTCTACAAGAATGTAGTTACTAGCAAGCTGCTCATGGTTAAGTGAACACTATCATATCTATGTGTACATGAGGGAGTTCCTAACTAAACTTCCTGGATTATTAAATATAAACAAACAAACAATGGCATGAATATAGGGTGAGGAACTACAAGTAACTCGGGTTCAGAACATAGTGAGAGTCAGATAAATTTTAAGATTTACTGTTATGAATATCCATTATGTGCATATATGAAATTATCAATCAAAAATGTATTAAAAATAACAGCTACTAAGCACTTGTTAATATTTCTACAAAATCATTTTTCATTTTTTAAATATTTTATGAAAGTCATGTTTAACATAAATAAACTTTAACAAGTTAAAAATTTAAGTGTTGAAATTATTGATAAAACTCTCGGTAAATTATTTCAATCTCTTAAAGATTCCAGGTGTTTCATTAAGGTTAGTCTTTGGAGATAATTACTGTTTGGTTAACTGAGGAAAGCTATGATATCCCATTTAGTATTTCTTATCCTTTAAAAATAATCCCAAACATGGTTTCCTACTTAGTCAAAATTAGTACCTGCTAATTTCACTTTGTATCCATAACCCAAAAAATATTAAACTGATGTTGAAATAAACAATGATTAAAAATATTAATTGTTCTTGCTACAAAATTACATAAGTATTCATCCATCTTTTAAATATTCACTATTTTATTTTATCAGCATATCTTTATGTATACTTTTGTTTCATAGCCTACAAGTTGCCATAGAACCCTCTAAATAATTAACATATTATTTGTGTCTAGTGTTGTTTAAATGTAATCCTTACAAGTGTGCTGTAAGAGATACCTTCTTGTATAAGTTACATGGAAGTCTTAGTCTTTTCTTCTGCATTCACACAGGTTAGGAAAAGCCCCCTGGGTTTACCATTGCCAGTGTCTTGGGAAATTTGTGGGTTTTTTGTTTTGTTTTTGTTTTCAATCTTATTGGATATTCTCTGTATTTGCATTTCAAATGTTATACCCTTTCACCCCCACTCCCCTCCCTCCTCCCCCTCAACTTGCTTCCAGGAAGGTGTGCCCTCTCCCAATCACCATCTACACCTTAGTGACTTTGGCTTGTTGAGGATGTTCTTCCCATAAGGTTGCAAACCTTTCAGCTCTTTCAGTCCTTTCTCTAGCTTTTGCATTGGGGTCAGTCTGAGGTTTAGCTGCAAGCATCCTCATCTGTATCTGTATGACTTTGGCAGAGCCTCTGAGGAGAACTATATCTGGTTCCTGAAAGTAAATACTTCCTGAAGTCAGCAGTAGTGCTTGGGTTTGGTGACTGTATGTGGCATGGTTCTCCAGGTAAGGCATTCTCTGTAGATCTTTTCTTCAATCCCTGTTTCCCTGCTCCTCTATTTGACCTTGTATTTCCTCCCCTGTTTTGTTCTCCCTTCTAAGAAGGACTGAGGCATCTGGTTCTTCTTTTTGAGCTTTATAAGTTTTGTGGATGGTTTCTTGGGTATTCCGGGCTTTTTTTGGGGGGGGGGTGTGCGGGGCTAGTATCTGCTTATTAGTGAGTACATACCATGCGTTTTCTTTTGTGACTGGGTTACATCACTCAGGATGATAGCTTTAAGTTCCATCTATTTGCCTAGGGATATTTGTTACATACCTTTACTAGGGATCAGTCAGGGATTCCACTAACTAACTTATACACAAAAAACTTATTCAATAATAGTTATATGAAATATAATGCCACTGATGCCAAAACTAGGACAGCAGACTACACATAGTTCTGAAATTAAAACTGAGACCTTTATCTTTAACTGATTTAGTTTTTCTTTTCTTCCCTCATAAATTTACTACTCATAATACTTCTCATAATGCTACTCATAATGTTTTTAATACAGGTTTTGATTTCAATCATATGTTTGTTATAGGCTGGTCTGAAGATTGAAGTGCAAATGCCCTTTTTTTGGAGTTTGGAGGGAAAAGAGAAAACATTGGAACCCTTAGAGTTGGAGTTACAGGTGACTGTGACCCACCCTTTCTGCTTGCTAATAACCCAATTTGTGTAGGAAGAGAAGTACTCATTCTTAATTCCTCACCTGTCTTTCTTGCCCCTATAAGGAGATGTTTGAAAATCTCAAAGAAGGAGAAAAAAAGAAAGAAAGAGAAATAAGAAGGGGTTGGAAGCTAACATTAAATAAATGTAGGAGAGTAACTGGGAAGAAGAGGAAGCCATACCACTGAGGCAAGGAGAGCAGGTGATAAAGGATGGATATGTTTACAACACCTAATATGTGTGACATTATCAAAACTGATGTTAAACTCAAAATAAACTAAGTAAGGATACATACATGCTCTAAAAAAAGTGTGAACATACAAATATTACAAGATAAATGCTAAGACTTTATATTAACAGAAAATGTTATTCTAACTTTATGTTGATCACATATATTTTCTTGATAATTAAACTCATATGTTTTGTTCTTGATTTTTATTAACAGTATTACTCTAAACTATAAAACAAAATAACATGGTAAAATCTTTTACTCATGACTAGGTTGTTCTGACCATTAGACCTTATTCCGATATGCAAGAGGGCTCAAGTATACCCATTTAATCTAAAAGGAAGACATTGGAAGTAGCATGTAGTGCTAATAGTTAAAATAATAAAAACAAAAAATTACATTTCAGATTGTGGCTAACATTAATGATGTTGATTATATCAGTAATAAAAGCAAAAGTGTAATGATATTAATAATGAGTTCAAGTCTTAAGAGGATGAAGAATGTCACAGTAATTCTCTATGTCGAGATTGTTGAAGTCTTTTCTGCCTTAGCTCTTCAACTGGGAGACTGTGAAAGAATATATACCCAAACAATACAAGGATTAATGTTTAATAAAAAGCAAGCCTAGTACCCAAGTTTACCATGTTTCCCTACAGAAGGTTGAAGTGTAAGTATTGCTATAATTTTGGCCTAAATATTCTGCTCTGAGTTCCAGGACAGCTTTGCATTCAGAGTGAGACTTTTTTCAAAGCAAACAAACAAAAATGCAGGATAAATTCTATATCATTTCAGATCTATAGATTAGTCAAACCTTCTTTTATGTTCAAGGGCACTCACAGATTGTGATATTGAAAGTAGATTATTACTCACATTTTACTGTCCTCACAGTACCTGAACATGTCAGTCTCATTAAACATACATACTTACATGAAAACAAATACTTAGATATGTTTTATATGTATATCTTAACAGGAAAGATGTACATAAGGACACATGTAAAAAAATACTAAATAATGTACACCATTTTATTGAAGATGGAATTAAATAATTGATACAAAAGGATATCTGTCATCCATAAAATATCTTACTGCCTCCTGCCTTCCTTCTTTTAGACATTTTAACAAGGTATCTACCCGCCCATCTTTTTCACTTATCTATCTGCCTAACCTCGCTGCCTACACTGATAGAATAATGACTGAGTGTGGCTTCATCCCCATTCAGTAGCATTTATTATTGTATTCAGATCTTCTGCTCTGATAATGTAGAGGAGCCATCCAATTTAAAAGACACTAGGTATTACTATTTATAAAGAGGAGAGTCGAATGCCATTTCTCTTAGCTTGTTAGAAGAATGGATTCCCATCAACAATTTCTTATTATCGCCCACCATCTGTGGGATAGCTTCACATAATTGCTTCCACACCCGGTCTCCAGTAGGCCTTATTTTGATAAACAGAAAATAAAATTAAACTATCATATGAGACCTATTATGGTGAAGACTTGGAATAAATGCAGTAGATTTAATTTTTTTCCTTTCATAAACCTGACAAGGCAGCTGTTGCGAGGCTTTCCTGTAGATTTTTGTTAAGAATGAAATTCCAATGAAGAGGCTTCAACCTTCATTGACAAGACATGCAATATGGTCAATGGGAGAGAAAGTGTTTCCCAGGCTTCTGTCTTAGATATGTCAAGGACTGAAATAATAGAAGATCATTTAGAATAATAATCATTGATGCCACTGAATTTTAAATCAACACCTGGGTTATGTGTGGGGAGGAAAATATAAAGCTAAGCACATCTAAGAAATCAAGGATATTTATTTTAATATTCATAAGGTTTTGAAAAGGGATCTGTGCAATATGTTGCAAGCAGGTGATGCTTTAGGGAATTATGGCATAGATTGACAAATCAGCAAGTGAATCACTTCAAGTCTACCAATAAGGCTGGACAGAGGTATGATGGTTAACAAATTCTAAAATATAATAATCAAAACATGTTTAAACTGTAGTATAAAACCTTTCACAGAATAAGAAACAGGTAAGCCACTATCATCCATAACCTATGTCAGAACAAACATGCAATAAATGCTGTAGATCACACTAACAAAATGAGAAGTTCTGGTGTTTATTAACACTAAGAGAGAGGCAGGTTTTACTGTTTAGGTTATTGTTTGATATTTTACTTTTAATTATTAATTTATTATAATTCTTGGTAGGTTTTTATATTAACATCTTGTGAAATAAGTTACAAACATATTTTACAGTCTGTGATTAAGTGGTTTTGTCTTCCATAAGCATATCTTTTAAACTCAAAAAATAGTTTAATTTGTTTTTCATTTGTTTGTTTGGTGGAGCTATGGAGATATTTCCATAAATAAGAGTACTTGTACAAAATATGTGACCAGAGTAAAATCATCAGAGACCACATGGAAAGTATATAAGGGCTACATAAACTTCTATGTAATCTCAAGGCTTCAATGAGAAGAGACAGAAGGATCTCTGGGGACTATGGGCTGCCAATGTAGATGTAGTTTTAGTGGGAAACACTGTCTCAAGATAACAACAGAGAATGATAGATGAGGAGACTCCATCTCCTTCCCTGCACTCTATGTCTATAAATGGGCAAATGTAATTGAATATATCTCATCCCCATACACATTAAAAGTAAATTTTGTATTTAAAAAGCTTAAAGAATAAAATCTTTAAATAATTAACTCTGTTGGTAAAAGTAATAGAGCCAGTTTCATAGTGTAAGGCAAAGCTAATTCTCTCTTCCTGACCCAGAATAAGACATAAGAATGAAAAATTACATAAATTATCAAAACCATGAAAACTAATTTTTAAAAAAGTCAGATATACATATAGAAAACAGTTTCTTTAACAAGTGGCACTGGTCAAAATTGATGTCTGCATGTAGATAAAAGCAAATACATCCAAACTTTTAACATTACAAAATCTCAAGTTCAATGGTTCAAAGACGTCAACAGAAAACAAGATGCACTGAACCAGAAAGAAGAAAGTGGAAAATAGTCACTGAGCACATTGGCAGTAATGACTTCATAAACAGAACACCAAAGGTGTAGGCACTAAGGTCAATAATTAACCCATGTGATTTCATCAAACTGAAAAGCTTCTGTAAAACAAAGACTACTGTTAACTGGACAAAGTAGCATCCTCCAGAATGGTAAAAGATTTTTATTAATTCCACATCTGATAAAAGGCTAATATTCAAGTATATAAATAAATCAGGAAATTGGATTTCAAAAATAATTACCCAATTAAATACGAGGTACAAGTCTAAACAGAATTATCAATAGAGGAATGTCAAATGCCTAAAAACAATTGAAGAAATGTTCAATATCCTTAGCCATCAGGGAAATGCAAACCTAAACTTCTTTGAGATTCTACCTGTCAAAATGGCAAGAATCAATCCTATAAACGACAGCTAATGCTGGCAAGGATGTGGAGTAAGGGTAATACTCCATTGCTTGTTAGAGTGCAAATGTATACAACCACTATACAAATTTATATGACAATTAGTCAGAAAATTTGGAATCTGTCTAATTCAAAACACAGCTGTAACTGTATCGCAAATACTCCCCATGGAAATTTCCAAACAACAAAAGCTATACCTAAGACAAAGAACTGTTCTCTGCAAACTGACAGAAGGGTCACTATTGCCAAGAACATCATCCACCAAATTCATTGAACATCAAGAAGTAAAGCTGGTGCCAACAGAGAGCCTTTGCCTCTACATTCTAGTCTCTTTGGTTTGAGAAGTTATTCTGCAGGCTACAAAAATAGAAATGTGGACAACATCTTAGGCACATAACCTTTAACATACAATCTTTCCTGCCTGAAAGAAGTGATAAGGGGACGGTGGCATACATCTTGTGGGAGTAGCCAATCATATACAACACAGCTTGGGTAACAAAGGACCAGAGACTAGATAGTAGAGAGACCTTGGGTACAAACATACACTACAGGTTTTAAACATTAACAAAATGATTTCTAATGATATTCTTGTGTTCTCATATATTGTTGTCTTTTCCAGTGATCAGACAGGCTTCCCCAGCAGCAGATGGAACAGATGCAGACTTCTAGAACTAGACATTATGAGAAATAATTATACATTGGAATTCTCCATAAAATTTCTTTCCTTAGAGCTCAGGGGACATGCAGAAAAACAATGGAAACACTCTAAGAATCAGAGGACATGAAGGGCACCAGGAGCCCTGTGAGTCAACTAAGCAAAGCACATGTGAACTCACAGAGAGGAAAGCAGGAATCGCAGGGCCTATGTGGGTTTGCTCCACATTCTCTGCATATATATGATAGCTATTAGTTGACTGTGTTGGGGTCAAGAATGAGCAATTCTCTGAATCTTTGCTCTTGAGACTCTTCCTCCTGTTGGGTTGTCCTATCCAGCTTTAACATAAAAGTTTGCTTCATCATATATTTTATGCTGTTTGGTTGTTTTGGGATTTTTTTTTTTTTTGATTTGTTTTTTGTTTGTTTGTTTTTTGTTTTTTTGTTTTTTCCAGAATCCCTTTTTTCCTAATGAGATGCTGAAAAGTAATAGATCTGGATGGGAGGAAAAGTGGAGACAAACTGAGAGCTAAAAATGAAAAGGAAAAGAACTGCTTTAAATTAAAAACAAACATTGTAATGCAGGAGGAACATGGCTTTCTCTTTGCTTTTCCAGTTCCTAACTCTATCTTTCCAAAGCAGTTCTGAAGTGGGTTTGGGGGAGATTTTGTTGTAATACCTGATGTAGGCATTGTTCTTCAATAAGCTCCCCTTAATTCTGTGATCTCTGCAGTAAAGTAAACTGCATCTTTTATACACCTCGAGTCACACAGTGTTCTTTTCCTAGAGATCATTGAGTAATCTACTGACTATGCAATTTATAATTTATTTTTAATGGCCAATTTGAAAGGTAAATTCTTTTATCTCCAATTTGATTAAATCTGCTACTTTATTATTGTGACAGCTCATCTTTCATATTTTCAAGGTCTATTTTACATAAGTCATGATGATTACATGGATTTTTCACATTTAAATATGTATAATCACCTTTGAAAAGGGATTTACAGCTATATTATGGATTTCTTCCTATTGTTTACTCCTATAAACTTACCTTGTTAACTTGTAGCACGCACCGTAATTCACCAAGAAACATGGAGAGGGCAGAAATAGAGAAGAGCCCATTCCAGAGTTGTAAGTCCCTCTTTCTTCACAACCCAGGGCAAACTTGAAAGCATCAACTTCTCAGAGCTGGGCTTCCACATTGCTGTGTACAAATGAGGAATTGCAGGCTTATCGCCAGTTTAGAATTTAAAGCTCCTGGGTGGAAATGAAACCATGATAGAAACTACCCGCTAGGAAATAATTCAGAAATATGGTGGGAAAAAAAGCATCTGCACAAAAGCCAGCACAACTGCTCCAGCCATAGGAAGAATTTGTCTTTCTCTAGGAATTATGAGATATGTACTTAGTATGATCATTACAAATACTATGTGATTTTATATACAGCACCTGTTTGATTTTTAGAAGTCTCCAAACTTCATGAAGTTAATAAGCATGGTCTCTAATCAACAGTTACTAAATTACATAACACAAGGTACCAAACTGTCATTGGTAAAATCAATGCTACAATAAGTATGAGACAAGATATTGCTCTAATCATTCTAATATTTTAGTTGTCATTGAATTCACTGGGCAAAAACTGCAGGTCTACATTGCTAGGAGAAGATTTTACCAAAATACTTTTGACAGTTAATGAAAGGCACCTCTACTTTCATAGATGGATCATGACAAAAATCTAAGAAAAAGCTATTGAAGATGTTCTTTATTTCTCCTGTACCTCATAATTTAGATAGTTGAGCTAGATATCTTGATTACATGCTATCAATGGAATAGCAAAGGAGTTTGTGACTGTCTCCTATAGTTTTAACTTAGTTGTCATTCAAACCGGGAACTTCAACTGTTTCCCAATGAATTTTTACCAATGACATGCAGTTAGATATAATGCCATTACTACAGGTAATATTTTATCACTTTTTTAGTATTCCATCTTATTGTAACTAAATCCCTGGCAAACGAATAAGGAAGAGGGTGTTATTTTACTTAAACCTGTTAGAAATATCAACGTATAGTTGGTTAACCCAGGTGGCTTAGGTTGAACATTACATGAATGGAAATATGTGGCCATAGAACCCAATTAGAACAACCAGGAAATAGAGGGAATAACAGGAAGAAGCTGAGTAAGGTATGGCCCCTAGCAAACCCAATTCAGTGGCTTTCTTCCCCCTGTTAGGTCTCAGTACTCACCTTTCATCATCTCCAAACAGTCCTACCTGGCTTCACATCCATCAAAGCACCAAGAACTTCTTACCTGAGAGCTCATGTGGTCTAATTTTAGCTATGCTTTTATTCATACATGAAGTGTGGTTATCATAATCTATAATGTCTTTTACACTACAATCAACTTAATATAAACCGGAATAACCATCAAAGCAATTAAAGGCACTAAAAATATGTTTTAATTACTTTAACTTAAAAAGTTAACATTCACTTTAAATCTTCTCATTATTTTCCTGAAGATAATACCAAACAATATGTACCGAGAATAGAAGGCCTTAGTATCATTTCATCTGGATTGTAAAGTTTTTACTGACTGAAGACACAATGAGGTTATTCTACCTCTTTCTGATATTATCCCTGCTTTATCCCATACTTTGCAATTATAAAAACATTATTTACATTTATTTTATTAAATCTTATTATGTAAGTCTTCATATTTTCTATAAAAACTTCTCTAAGTCTTCAACACCATTTGTCCTCTGGCCTTAGCAATATGACTTCATTGCTAATATATAAAATGTACACATACAAGTTTCTTTCTCTTTAGAACTTCCCAAACTTTCTTATTCCATAAGATGTTCTAAACCAGGGTACTTAAAGAAGGAGCATGACATGGATGCCTCCTTAGAGGCTCTGCCAGAGACATACGGATACAGCTAAGGATGCTTGCAGCTAACCATCAGAAAAAGCACAAGGACCCCAATGGTGAAGCCAGAGAAAGGAATGAAGGAGCTGAAAGGGTTTGCAACCTCATAGTAAGAGCAACAATATCGCTCACTCAGACTCTCCAGAGCTCCCAGGAACTAAAACACCAATCAACAAGCATTCATGAAGAGACCCATGGCTCCAATTGCATATGTAGCAGAGGATGGCATTATCTGGCATCAATTAGAGGAAAGACCTTTGGTCCTGTGAAGGCTTATTTTCCCAGTGTAGGGGAATGCCAAGGTGCTGAAGTGGAAGTGTGTGGTTGAGATAGGGAGCAGCTTCATGTTGGCATGAGGAGGGGAAGGGGGATGGCAGTGAGGGGAAAGGGGATAACATTTCAGATGTAAATACAAAGACTATCCAATTAAAATAAGAAAGATGGAGTCTCAAAACATTTAAAAAATATTTTTAAAAGAAGAGCAAGTATGAGAAACTTAGAGTGTATATTTCCATTTGTTTTCATCACAAACACTTTCTGTCTTGTTCTATGTTTTTATGGTTTGGTGGCTATGGTATGATTCTAAAGCCAAGTTTTTGAACTTATGATAGTTTAATGATAAGAGAAAAAAGTGGTGTTAAAATACTATAAAGTAAAATTGATTCCTTAGGCCCAGGAGGCCATAGAATGAGAGAAACTCTTCTCATCAAGGAATGAGCTTCCACTGTTGCTTCTTCTGCAAAACCAAGAGGAGACAGAGGCTGGACACTGGTGTATGACCAAGTGGGAAGCTTAATGTAGATGTGGGCAGGAGGTAGGGAGAGAGTATTTCATCAATTTCCCTGAACTGAGGTAACCTGCAAGCTGGAAAGGGGGGTGTTAGAAGTAAGAGAGAAGAGGAAGGAAAAGAGAATGAAAACAAAACTAAAAAAAAAAACATTAAAGACACAGATGAGAGGAAAGAAGGGAGGAAGAGAATAAAGATGGAAGTGAAGGATTTAAATAATTTTGTTAAAAATATTTTATTTGATATTTTATAATAATGTATATAATACAATTTATTAAATCCATCCACCAACTTTCTACTCTGCCTTATTTCCCTCATCACATTTTCTTCTTAACCTCAAGATATTTTGTTTTTTCTTTTCTTTGTTTCACACCAAGCACACTTTTTAGCACAGTATATGGATGATTTATTACAACTAACAGAACATGGCCAGCTATCAGAGGATACATCCTTAAAAACAAAACAAAACAACAAGCAGAAACAATCTCACTCTTTGTTTTCCAGAAGGTATCAGTTACCAGTAGCTTCTCAGCTAACACTGGAACTTTGTGAAATCTTTAATGAACATGTTTACATTTTTAGCATACTTCAAGGGGTTGGAATATCTAAGAGATAAAACTATTGGTTTATTGAGTAATTAGCTTCACCTACTGGGGAAAGCAAGCAAACAAACAAACAAACTCAAACAGGCAAGACTTTCTTCCTAATGTAATGTAACTTATAGTTTGTATAGATTACATTCCATAGTGGTTGTTTGTCCTAAAAGATAAAAGATAAAGGGAGCTCCATGTGCTCACTTTCCTAATACGCCAATCGTAACTAGTAGGCAATGCTAAGGAGGTGGAGGTTGTGCTTCAAGGACAAGGAATATTGTGCAGTTCTTCTGGGGAACAGGTTCATAAACAGTCCAAGCATCTTGAAGTTCAGATTTCCAAACTCAGAAACTTTTTTATCTGCAAAGTGAGGTTGAGTTAGTCCTATATAAGCAGGTGAGGGAGTTCAATTTCAGGGCTGTTCCTTTTCAGGCCATGAGAAGTCAGGAAAAACCAGTGCATCTTTCCCCTCCTTGCTAATTAAAGTGAAAGAAAATGCTTCCTTTCTCCATTTCAAATGACATGATCTTGAGTGGCTGAATAAACCTTTTATTGTCTATCCTCAATGGAAAAGGAATTCAATTCCTATGGAGAGGGAGTCAGTGACAGGCTACCGATACTCAGAATAACCAGGTAACCTATTTTCACAGGAAAGGTCATAAGGAAGAAAAAGGGCCTTGGAAACCAGCTTTAGATGCCAGAAATGAAGGGCAAAGAACAGATGACATCAGAGATTGTGCTTTGTTATCTCATTTTTCCAGAGAAAAGAGGATTGCAGTTTAAATTTTAAGGAAGAAATGCATATATCTTAGATTAAGAAATATATTTTTTGAAAAATAAATATGTTCATTTGTAATATTTTAAAGAATAAATAAATTAAGAAATGAATGAGTTATATAAAACAAATGAGAGAGAGGAGAGATGACTCAGTAGTTAAGAGGACATGTGTTTGGTTCTTAGCACCATGTCCAGAATTAACTGTAACTGCAGCTGCAGGGAACCACATGGCCTCTTCTTACCTCTGCAACACATGCAAGCATGTGGGCATACTCAACACAGGCACACATGCATACAGGTAAATAAAAATGAAATTTAAAAAATAAATATTTATAAACACATATGGGCATATATCTAATGGAGTCACAGTGTTAAAATGTATCAATTGTGGCTGACCCAAATCTGAAACTAGTTGCAGAGACAAAGACAGTATGCATCTGAACTTCAGCTGGAAATTACATTCAAGAAAGTTTTTTCACTGATTTAACTCCCACCTTTGTGTGTATACAGATAAAATTGTAGAATATATGTTGAAAGTCAAATAAAACTAATTCAAACTAAGTCTGTTTCAAATATATGTAGGTTTAGTCTATGCTATTTGCTTTGAATCAAAATGCTTCATTTGTAAAGATCTCTACGATTCTCTGGACAGAAACATGGCCCTCATACTCAACTTTCCTATCCCCTTCTTCTCAGGAAGCTTGTGTTCTTGATCATATTGTAGTATAGTTGCTCAAATGATTTCCATTTTAAGATCTTGTCAAGCCTCTACTGATGACCAGTTTTACTAAATTATATAATTATTTCAGAATTTTGCAGAAATTATATCCATTTGTATTCAGGAACATAAAACTGATCAATGTGTAGTATTTGTAAAGGTAGTTCTATGCATCAATATTTAGTCTGGATAAAACACTTTAAATTAAAAAAAAAGTCTGAGAATTAGTGAGAACACTTTGCATGCCTATTAAAGCTGGAAAACAAAGTGAAAAAGAGAAACAACTTTGGATGTTTTATAATAAAAAGTATTATCTATATAAAGGGTCATTGCTACACTATAATCTATGACCCCAATGCTCCATGAACCTCCCTTTTATATATTAATGATGTTCTTTGAGCTAAAGTTATATTCTTGATATTAACAACTTAAGGGAGTAAGAACTTACATTGTTTGTAGTTTAGAGATATAAAGCCCCATGGTTGGCTCCAAATCCATGACAGCAGAACCTTGCAAAGTGGCTAGTCACATCTCAGGTCCAGCTGGAGGCAGACTGAACTATAACCTTCAAACCGTACCCACTCTACCCATTCAGGACAGTGTCTACTTACAAAGCCCTTTGATTAGACTATTTAACTGCCCATAGAAAAATACCATAAGGAATGGGTTATAACTTTCTGCCTCTCCAAAATCAGAGATCTAAACTTCCTTTTCAGTTTCTTCTGAAATCTCAAAGGCTTCTTGCAGATCTCATGACATCAGACCACAATTCTCTTCAAATAATGTACATGTGCCAGAGTCATACAAATATAGTTGAAGATGCTTGCAGCTAACCATCAGACTGAACAGGGGACCCCAATGAAAGAGCTAGAGAAAGGACTGAAGGATCTGAAAGAATTTGCAACCTCATTGGGAAGAACAATATTATCAATCAACCAAACCCTTCAGAGCTCCCAGGAACTAAAACACCAACCATTGAGCACACATGGACCAATGGCTTCCAGTTGCATATGTAGCAGAGGATAGCATTGTCTGGCATCAGTGGAATAAAAAGCCTTTGGTCCAGTGTAGGTGTGTTTTCCCAGTATAGGGGAATGCCAAGGTGCTAAGGTGGAGAGGGTGATTGAGAGAGGGAACCCCTTCCTGAAAACAAGTGGAGATGGGGAGAGAGAAGTGGGGGGGGACAAGGATAACATTTGAAATGTAACTACAGAGAATATATAATAAAAAATTAATTAAAATATAATGCACAGGTCTTTACCTCTAGCACTGAGTACTTTCTAAGCCCTGGAAACCTGCTATGCAGACCTTAAGAAGCCTCCTGTCTCTACAGTCCTTGTAGATTCATCAATGATCTTGTTGTATGTTCTTCCTTCTTTCCATCCAGAATAATTGCATCACTTCCTATGTCACCCTTGCCTGAGAGGCCAGTGTTAGCTTCTATTCTACTGGCTTCTTCATCTCATACAAACTTACTAGGGGGAAAAAAATCAATGCAACTCCACAACTTTTTAACATGTTCATGTTATTCGGGATCCATTGACAGTATTATATAACAGCCTTTCATAATTTCCCTTCGCATATAACCCCTCCAAGGTAGTAAGACAACATTTCAGTAAGTATTTATATCTAAATTATTTAGGGGATATACTATTTTTGTACTAAACCCAGTCTTAGTTGAGCTGTGCAGCTACTTCCTCCACAATTTAAAATTTCCTCATGGAGAAGGGAGAGCTTGAAAACCCATGAGAAAGTTATGAGACACAAGGAAGATTAAAAAAAAATCACAAGCTTCTCTCTCCCCCTCCCACCAAAGAGGTGTGGACATTTGATAGCTTCTGAGAGAGTCATTTTTCTTTCTCAGCATTGAGCAAAGGATCATAGCTTAACAAACCAAAGAATATCCATTAAAATAGTTTAGTTATGTGAATATATATTTTCTACAGAAGATACTTCAAGTGCAGGAGAGGTAGCTCAGATGGAAAATTGGTTGCCTCACAAAGATCGGGGCCTAAGTTGAATTGACTACCACCTGGCTTAGATACTTTTCTATTGGTGGTGTGAAAAATACTGTGAACAAGACAATATATAAAAGAAAACAACATTTTGTAGCTTAAAATTTAAGAGAGTTAGCATCTACGAGCATCATTGCAGGGAGCATAGCAGCAGGCATGTAGGCTGAACACAGCAGCTGGGAGCTTACAATGAATCCACAACCACAAGGCAAAGACAGAGCACCTTGGGAATGCGGTAGTGTTTTGAAATCTCAAAGCTCAACTCCAATAACATACCTATTACAATAAGGACACACTTCCTAAGTTTTTCCAAACATTTGACCAATTGTGGACCCAGCATTCAAACACAGGAACATATACTAGGGCCATTCTCATTCAAACAACCACATCATCACCATATAAAAACAACAGGCAAAATAACATGAATCTGTAATCCCAGCACTGAGGAGGTAGACAAACATTACTAAAACTCACTTGCTAGTTAGCCTAACTTACTTGGTTGGCACTAGATTCAGTGAGAGATACTACCTTAAATTAAAAAAAGAAGTCAAACAAATAATAAACAAATCCAAAGCCAGCCAAATAATTGAAAATGTGAAGAACAACTGAGAAAGACACTAACAACCTTTGACCACATACTCACATGTGTGCACATACATGAGCACCCACATTTATATGTATATTTCTTCATAAACAAACATGCAGAGAAGTCACTTTAAAATATAAGCTTATTGTTATGCTTATTTTTATTCAGTTTAAATTTAGTTATGCACTCATTTCTTGATGTTGGCTTTGAAAACAAGGGCTTCAATGTCAAGTCCACCCCTCTGTAAAATTCCACTGTGAATTGCCTTGAAGCATGTGGAACCCATGCTTTTACTTTCTTTACTATTTCAGTAAAAAGTAGATATTCTTTCTAGGTAATGTTATTGCCTGATAACTAGAAAAAACAGGTAAAGGTGTACCAGCTGAGGTATATATATGCCTCTCCTTTGAGTCCTAGATTCCCAAAGAAATTCCCAAGAGACAATTGCATAGCCATTGCTTAATTGCAGTCATAAATGTACACATGAAGCAGTGTATTTGTAAATGTACAACAAACAAGTGTATTTACAGAGCTCTTTGAAGCAATGCAAAAAGAGCAGGTAGTTGAGGAGTTGTATGACAACCGGTTTTCAGTTGCTAGTAAGCTCAAGCAGGCTTTTTTCTGTACTCAGTCACTGCTGCTCATCCACTTGTAATTGAAAATGTGAGTGGTAATTTTCACTTCTAGGTTCATTCTGCCTTTAATATCGGATTACAATTTATACCAAGACTTCGAACATCCTACAATATAGAAATTGGGCCAAGTGTGCTCATTTTATTTAAGAGCAACAAACATACATATCTGTAAGAAATGAACAAAGAACATCAGAATATGGCATGAGCTCCAGGATTTGTTGTTACACTAGCAGCCAAAAGAATAAAGAGCCTTGGTGTTATTGTATGGACTGATAGATTACTTTAAATTTCATTCATTTTTGTGGTGCTCCAAAGTACTGTACATGATAGGCAAAGGCCTAGCCATCAAATTTCATGTTTTAAAATTTGAAACCTGAACTGGTTTTTGTTTGTTGTTTTGTTTTTCTAAAATGTGCAGAAACCCAAGTTCATAAAAGTCTGACATTCTTTTTTTTAAATGACTTTATTTTACAAAACAAAGATAAATGTACAGATTTTAAACATTTTTTGCTTAAAATTATACATTTTTGTCAGTACTGTTTTTTCAGATATTAAAATAATTTTTACATAAAACTCTGTGAATATATTTTTTAGTCAGTACTTGATTTTTTCAAGGGCTTGACAGTATGCATTGAAAACCTAATAGTTACAATGAGCATAAAGTACATGCAAAACAAAACGCAACATGGAAATAGTCAAAGTCTTCTTGTTTTGTAAATATATATATATATATATATATATATATATATATATATATATATATATATATATATATATATATATATATATATTTGTTTTCTTTATTTCTTGGACTTCATACAGTCTGTGAGTTGTTTCTGGGGGAGTGGAAGCCTCTGGGGTTAGCATCCCAATATCAGTGACTGCATATTATGTCTGTTCTTTTGTGACTGGGTTATCTCACTCAGGATGATATTCTCTAGATGCAGCCATTTTCTTAAGAATTTGGTTAAGTCATTGTTTCTGGTGGCTGAGTAGTATTCCATTGTGTAAATGTACCACAATTTTTGTATCCATTCATCTTCTGAAGGACATCTGGGTTCTTTCCAGCTACTGGCTATTATAAATAGAGCTTCTATGAACATTGTAGTGCATATACCTTTGTTGTGTATTAAAGTGTCTCTGGGGTATATGCCCAGAAGTGGAATAGCTGGGTCTTCAGGTAGTACTATATCCAATTTTCTGAGGTATCGCCAGAAAGTCTGACATTCTTGTGGTTATGTTTTCTTTGGTCTAGAACATAGGCTTAGTATTTAGAATCTCTTCAAATGCCGATTATTAAATTATTTGAAGTGATATATAGCTCCAACATACATCTGACTGCTTTGGAAATGTATTTGTTTACTTGAATAGAGAGAAGAACCAGAATGACTGCCAGAAACACAAGTGGTGGATCACACCAAGAAAATAGTGTTTTCAGGAGCCAGCACAACACAACTGCACATATTAATCTACTTGTGGCAGGGTGTGTGCAGAAGACCCCTCTATGCTTAAGCCAGATGAAATCCCCAGTTTGAAGAAAGGAAGGCGTATTCCTCCCTCATCTGAGGAGCTATCTACATTTGATAGTTTCTTAGAGTGATTCTTTTGCAAATTCTGGTAGATTAATGACACTTCTAGGTAGAATCACCTCCAAAGAATAGTTGATCAAGAAAAGCTATAAAAGATGGGTAAGGAGAGTTTGAAATGAAGAATGAAGAGAAGGAGGGGAGAGGAAAGAAAAATAAGAACACAGAGAGAATGAGTGTGTACATTGTATGGAATACACTAATTTTATTCCCAAATGTCATTTTTATTTTTATAATTGAACAAAATATTCTAAGATGTATTAAATTTGTAAAATGCAGTGGGGATTTTTTTAAGTCATCATTTTTAAGTTACTTCAAGCTGAACAGAAGTGATTAAAGATTATTAAGCATCTGATATGTGACACATACAGAGCCACATAGTTTTTCAACCTACAGCGTAACTGAAAACTCAAAATGTGTAAATAATACTATCATTATTTGGCTTACAAGCCAATTGGCTTACAAGCAAAACATGGTCCTAGAAAACAGATAGAGAGTAACTCACTTCCTACTATGGCCAAGAGGCAAAAGTCAAGAAGCTAAAGGGCACAAAAGAATATAGATAGAATATAAAGAAAGAACACAAAAGCATTTAAATATATAATTTCAAGGTTCTCTCAGTAGTTATCTCCTTGGAGAGCCATAACAGTGTCGCACAATGAACTGCAGAGTTTTAAGCCAGAGAAACCTGTGGCCTCATGTTTTAGAGATGAGAAAGCCAAACTTAAGGAGCTAGAGGCTCAGTTATTCTCAACATAAACAAGAAATATGGCCTTTGGGTGAGAAACCCCTAAACTAAGGTGCAAATAATTTGGTCCATCATAGTTGAGAATAACTCTGACATTTCTGATACACTGAATGATCAAATAAATCATTTTCTAATGAATTGTAACTATTCTTCAATTTATTATGATTACTCACATATACTACTAAATGGTTCCAAAACTCATCTCTATAGTCATCATCCAAACAAGTTTTAAAAGCACAAAACCCTGAGCAATCGAAGTTGAAAAAAAAATGTATTAGTCTGTCCATGGAGTTCTTGAGTAAAACAGGAGATACCCAAGCCTTTTGTAATTAATAATTAGTTAACTGACAGTTTATTCAGCCACAAATTATTTTCTGAATATAAATTTTGAATCAATTGCTGCAAGTATGCTACAGGAAAATAAATAGATCAAAATATTCCTAGTGTGTCCAGAAGCAAAAATAACCAACAAACATAAAGGGTGAAGTGAGTATTGAGGAATTTTGGTTTCTTTAATAACACAAAAATATTATAAAAAAATGTTTTCATTTTAATCCTAGGTCCTGGGATACTGGTTTGCTCCCACTATCCACAGCAGCTGACTGTGATTGGCTTCATGCTCTAGCAAAGGTGTAGATTTCCCAGCTCCAGATAGTTTCTGCAATTGAGTGACTTTTGGAATTCTAGAAACTTTTCAAAGGATATATCAACGTGAGGGTCCCAAGATAGGGATTAGTAGTTGTTGGTTGTTCAGGAGGTTGTTCGTGGTTTGTTAGTACTGATGCTCAAAGAAGAAATACAAAGCAAGACATTAAACTCATAGATCTCTTTATCTCTCCCTTTTATCCTATTTGTTTTCTAATCTAGTGATATGAGGTAAAGCTGGGCATTGGGGCATGGAAAACAGTTGGAGAAAAGAAGGACCTGCAAAATAGCAAAGACTATCTACAAAAGGGAGTGAAATAAGTAGATGACAAAAATGGAATGTTTGAAGTAGAGTATTGTCAGTTTAAGTTTAGTTTTGAAAATGTTTTATTGATATATATATATGTGTGTGTGTGTGTGTGTGTGTGTGTGTGTGTGTGTGGTCTAATTAGTGATAGATGACGTTATAATTTTAGTCTGGCATGTACACAGAGGTTAAGAAAGATACAGTTGAAATAGAAAGGGTGGGATATCAATGTGTTTCACTGGTTTTTATCCAGAAGATAAAAGAAAGACACAGAAACTCACAGAAAACACCAAGTGTAAGGAAAAGTTTAAGGGTGTGAGGGTTATAAAAAGAGCCCTGAAGTAATAATCATAAAAGGAAAAGTGGTACAAGGCACAGCAGAGTCTGAAAGAAACACATGGGAGACATTTCCCTATGCAGACTTTAGAAAAACCAGGACATCTAACACTGTGATTTTGACTTTCTGTTGTGAACAACAGGACAGGACAAGCTTTCAGCTACACAATTCATCCTATGATTTTGTTATATATGACTTTGTTACGGTTGTCCAAGGAAATCAGTGGCCAAAGAGCCCTGAAATTGTACATCCAAACCCCTTTATATTCTTAAAGATTATTGAAGTTCCATAAAGGGTGTTTGTTTTCATAGACTAGATTTACCAATGTATATTATTTCATGGATTAAATCTGATAAGTTATAAACATAGTAATCCCTTTAAAGTTAGAGTCTATACATTACATGTTCATACAAATGGCATTTTAACACAGGTATTTTCAAGACAAGAATTCAGTTAGAATAGTAACATTGTATTTTCTTTTCTCTTTCCTTCCTTCCTTCTTTCTTTCTTTCTTTCTTCCTTCCTTTCTTCCTTTCTTTCTTTCTTTCCTTCTTTCTTTCTTTCTTTCTGTCTTTCTTTCTTTCTTTCTGTCTTTCTTTCCTTCTTTCTTTCTGTCTTTCTTTCTTTCTTTCTGTCTTTTTTTTAATCTCCTTAATGTCTGCCCTAATAGAAGCCAGCTGGGGTGTACTATAGACTTCTGCTTTCAATCTGCCTCAATATGTTGTTCTGGGTGAAGTATATTAAGGAAATATGGCCTCAAACAGATACAAAGTGGGAAGAGAGAAATATTTATTTAATAGCCATTTCAGATAATTGTGAACATTCTTCTTTGATGCTATCCCCAAGCTCATTAAGTGAGACTGTCTTAAGGTTAATTGCAATGTAAAATCTGAACCTTTACAGTAAACTTTGTTCTGCTTTATTAAACAATTGTTCTGTGTGATCCATTGGCCTATTAAGGCCAGTTTGTATTTCAGACAGACCCTTTATACAACATCATACATTAATGTTTAAAAAACAGTGATGTGCCATGGTAACATTCCAAATATTGACACATCTCTATAAAAAATATTTTTAATGCTATGTAATAATGTCAATCTCAAAAAGAAATTCTGTACTGTTTGGAAACTGATAGGTACTTGACATCTGATCTAATATTTTCTAAATTTTTAATTTATAAATTTTAAGTTTCAATTTTATTGACTTTTCAGTTTTGTAATTGACAGTTACTATGCACAGTGGAAATGCTGGGAAAAACAGTTGAATTTATTTAATGTGAAATTTTCTGATACATACACTGGAGGTGAATGATCGGTGTCTGTGTGGTAGGTATTTTGTCCAGCAAACCCAAGAACTCCAGGATTAAAGCTATGTGCTTTGTAGCAACTCAAGTTTGTGACATCATTTAAGGTAGACAGTGTCACTTGGGATGGAGTACAAGTACTTTTAGTGTGCCCTCTACTCAGTTGCAGAAAACAATTTTGAACATGAATTCAAGTGTCACATGTAATAATGTGAATGCCTTATTTTTCTTCTGAGATGACAGCAGAAGAAAACATAGAACACAAAGTGTGAAGAAGCAATTATGACATGTATAACTAGTTTTTGACTTGAGAAATACTCAACCCCTTCCAAGATAATGGATTTTTATGTGGCCTTTGATATTTTACAAAGCATCTGTTTTGTATAATTGCTGGAGGGAAAACAGTCAGTTTACATGACTTAACTCCTCTGACATGTTGCCTCCAGACCTAAAAGGCACTGACTTCATGAGGATTCTTAGCCAAGAGTTAGTGAAAGTTGACATTTACCTTCACCTGGTAAGTGTGTAACTCACAGCTGCCAGAGTCTTTGGTCCACAGTTGGATGCTGGTGTAGAAAGGGAGGCCA
Source organism: Micromys minutus (assembly GCF_963924665.1). Lineage (NCBI taxonomy): Eukaryota > Metazoa > Chordata > Mammalia > Rodentia > Muridae > Micromys > Micromys minutus. The sequence goes on along the minus strand of NC_137983.1, from coordinate 57,308,507 downwards.
TTGGGATACATTTAGTAATTAAGGGTTTTTAAATGATTGGAGGGTAGAAAGGGGTTTTTAATGCTCAGCTGTGAAGAAAATTTGGGGTTAAATGGTAAACTTCTTTAGGAAGCATGTCATATAAGCCACAGATGGGAAGAGGAGGATGTATACAACCAGAAACAGCTTTCAAATAAGCAAAAGTCAACACAGAGGCAGCTCCAGGTAAGTATTTATACACTTGGAATGAGACATAAATGTTTACACTGTCTCTTTTCATCCAGGTCAGGATGTAGGCTTCTGAGCTTCTTGACCACTAAGGTTACTCAGATAGAGTGAAACATTTTAAGGCCAACTCCCATTATGTGAAGTATATTTGCTAAAATAGAGACAGACAGACAGAGAGAGAGAGAGAGAGAGAGAGAGAGAGAGAGAGAGAGAGAGAGAGAAAATACAAGGCATAGTGGGTGTTCTAGAGTGTTGTGAGGGAGCAACTGATTCGGAGGGATCACCGCATTGTAGGACACACTGACACTCACAAGTCATGAGTACATACCTGATGAAATGTTCTGATGTTAAAAAAAAATGCCATTGCCAAACAGCAGAGATCCAGGGCTATGCAGGCCTGGTGAGACTGCACTGCAAGTAGCCAGGGCACAGACAGGTCTGGGTTGAGCGCCCTGAAAGCACAGGGATACAGGCCAGGTACACAGGAGAGATGGGAACCAATCCCTGACAAGACCACATATAATCACAGACAACAAGATGGAAAGGGGAAAGTGAAAGAACTTACCCCAGGGAAAGCAAGACACCAGAATGCAGTGCTTCCATCACAGCAAACAGCAGAATGCCAAACACTCCAGAAAAAGAAGACACAGACCCAAAATCATACCTTAAGATGATGATAGAGATACTTAAACAAGAACAGGAGAAAAGCAAAGAGAAATACAAGCTTTTAAAGAGGAAACAAGAAAAACACTCAAAGAAATCAAAGAATTAGAGGAAAATAAAACAAAAGAGATGAAGGAATTGAAGAAGGAATTTACAATGAAAATGGAAACAATAAAGAAAACACTAAAACAGACAACCCTAGAGGTAGAAAACCTAAAAAAAAAAAAAAAAATCAGGAGTCACAGATGCAAGCATTTCTAACAGACTACAAGGGATGGAAGAGAGAATCTCTGGGGCCGAAGAAAACACTGAAAAGATAGACAAAACAGTCAGAGGAGATGCAAAAGCCAAAAAGCTCCTAACCCAAAATGTCAAGAAGATCCAGGACACAATGAGAAGACCAAACCTAAGGATAATAGGAATAGAAGAGGGCAAGGAATATCAACTAAGAGGCACAGTAAGTATATTCAACAAAATTGTAGAAGAAACTTCCCTACCCTAAAGAAAGAAATAACCATGAGCACAAAAGAAGCCTATAGAACTCCAAATAGAGTGGACCAGAAAAGAAAAGAAATTCCTCCCGACACATAATAATCAAAATACCAAGTGCCCAAAGCAAAGAAAGAATATTAAAAGCAGTATGGAAAAAATGTCATGTAATATATAAAGGTAGACCAATCAGAATCACACCCAACTTCTCAACAGAGACTATGGAAGCTAGAAGATCCTGGACAGACATCATGCAGACCCTAAGAGAACACAAGTGTCAGCCAAAGCTGCTATACCCAGCAAAACTCCCAATCACCATAGATGGAGAGATCAAGATATTCCAAGACAAAACTAAATTTACACAATATCTGACCACAAATCCAGCACTACAACCAATTATAGATGGAAAACCAAATACAAGGAGGGAAACTACATTGTAGTAAAAACAAGAAAATACCTAAGCAAGAAAACCAAAAGAAGAAAGACACACAGGCACAATTATACCTCCAAAAGCAAAAATAGCAGGAAACAGCAACCAGTATTCCTTAATATCTGTTAACATAAATGGACTCAATCCCCCCCAAGAAAAGATATAGGCTATCAGACTGGATACATAAACAGAAGCCAGCATTTTGATGCATACAGGAAACTCATCTCAGAGACAAAAACAGACACTATCTCAGAATAAAAGGTTGGGATAAAAAAAAAAAAAAACTTCTGAGCAAATGGCCCCAAGAAACAAGGTGGAGTGGCCATTCTAATATCGAATACAGTAGATTTTCAACGAAAAGTTATCAAAAAAGATAAGGAAGGACACTTTTTACTCATTACAGGAAAAATTTGTAAGGAGGAACTCTCAATTTTTACATATATGCTTCAAATACAGGAGCACCCATATTCATAAAAGAAACCCTACTAAAGCTCAAAAAATACATTGCACCCCACAGGATCATAGTGGGAGACCTCAACACCACACTTACACCAATCACTGAAACAGAAACTGAACAAGCACACAGTAAAACTAGCAGAGGTTATGAACCAATTGGAATTAATAGATATCTACAGAACATATCATCCTACAACAAAAGAATACAAGATCATCTCAGCACTTCACAACACCTTCTCCAAAATTGACCATATAATCAGTCACAAAACAATCCTCAACAGATATTAGAAGGTTGAAATTCTCCCATGCAGCCTATCAGATCCCCATGGTATAAGGCTGGTCTTTAATAACAACAAAGACAACAAAAAGACCATATACACATGGAAACTAAACATTGTTCTATTAAATGATAGCATGGTCAAAGAATAAATATATAAATTAAGGATTTTCCATAATTTAATGAAAATGAAAAGGTAACATACCCAAACCTATGGGATGCAATGAAAGCAGTACTGAGAGGAAAACTCATAGCTCTGAGTGCCTCCAAAAAGAAACTGGAGAGAGCATACACTAGCAACTTGACCACACAATTGAAAGCTTAGAACAAAAAAAAGCAGATACACCCAAGAGTACTAGACAGCAAGAAATGATCAAACTCAGAACAGAAATTGACCAATTAGAAACAAAAAGAACCATTCAAAGAATAAAGAAAACCAAGAGCGGGTTCTTTGATAAAATTAACAAGATTGATAAAGCCTTAGGCAGGCTAACTATGGGACAAAGAGAATATCTAAATTAAGAAAATCAGAAAAAAAAGTAGAGACTTAACAACTGCAACTGAGGAAATTCAAGAAATCATTAGATCCTACTACAAAAGCCTATACTCAACAAAGTTGGAAAATATGGAGAAAATAAATGAATTCCTAGACAGATACCAGATACTAAAGTTAAACCAGGACCATGTAAACCATTTAAATAATACCATAACACCTAAAGAAGTAGAAGCAATCACCTAAAGCCTCCCAACTGAAAAAAAGCCCAGGTCTAGATGGGTTCAGTGCAGAATTTTATCAGACATTTATTGATGACCTAATACAAACACTTTCCAAACTATTCCACAAAATAGAATAAGATGGAACACTACCTAAATCTTTCTTTGAGGCTACAATCGCACTCATTCTAAACCACAAAAAGACCCTACAAGGAAAGAGAACTACAGACCAATCTCACTTATGAACATTGATGCAAAAAAACTCAAAAAAATCCTTGCAAACCAAATTCAAGAACACATCAAAAATGATCATTCACCATGATCAAGTAGGCTTCACCCCTGGGATGCAGGAATGGTTTAATTTATGGAAACCTATCAATGTAATCCACCATATAAACAAACTCAAAGAAAAAAAACACATGGTCATCTCACTAGATGCTGAAAAGTCATTTGACAAAATTCAACACCCCTTCTTGTTAAAAGTCTTTGAAGGAACAGCAATTCAAGGCCCATATCTAAACATAATAAAAGCAATATACAGCAACCAATAGCCAACATCAAACGTAACCGTGGGAAACTTGAAGCAATCCCACTAAAATCAGGGACTAGACAAGGCTGCCCATTTTCTGCCTACCTATTCAACATAGTACTGGAAGTCCTAGCCAGAGTAATTAGACAGCAAAAGGAAATCAAAGGGAAACAAATTGGAAATGAAAAGATAAGCATCACTGTTTGCAGATGACATGATAGTGTACATAAGTGACCCCAAAAATTCCACCAGGGAAATTCTACAGCTGACAAACAAGTTCAGCAAATTGGTTGGATATTAAATTAACTCAAACAAATCAGTTGCCTCCCTCTACTCAAAGGACAAACAGGTGGAGAGAGAAATAAGGGAAAAGATACCATTCACAATAGTCAGAAACAATATGAAATACCTTGGTGTGACTCTAACTAAGCAAGTGAAGGACCTGTATGACGAAAAATTCAAATCTCTAAAGAAGGAAATCGAGAAAGATCTTAGAAAATGGAAAGATCTCCCATGCTCATGGATTAGAAGAATCAACATTGTAAAAATGTACATCTTACCAAAAGCAATCTAGAGATTCAATGCTATCCCCATTAAAATTCCAACTCAATTCTTCATAGAGTTGGAAAGAGCAATGTGCAATTTCATCTGGAATAACAAAAGACCTAGAATAGCGAAATCCATCCTCAACAACAAGAAAGCATCTGTGGGAATCACTATCCCTGACCTCAAGCTATATTACAAACCAATTGTGCTAAAAAACTGCATGGTACTGGTACAGAGATAGGCACAAGGATCAATGCAATAGAATAGAAGATCCAGAAATGAGCCCTCACATATATGATCACTTAACAAAGAACTGTAAACACTCAATGGAAAAAGGACAGCCTCTTTAACAAATTGCATTGGTCCAACTGGTACTCATCATGCATAAGAATGAAAATAGACCCTTTATTATCTCCTTGTACAAAGCTCAAGTGCTAGTGGATCAAAGATCACCACATTAAACCAGGTACACTGAAATTATTAGAAGAGAAAGTAGGGAAATCCTTAGAACACTCAGGTACAAGAGAAAATTTCCTGAACAGAACACCAATGGCTGTGCTCTAAGGTCAAATATTGACAAATGGGACTTAATGAGATTGCAAGGTTTCTGTAAGGCTAAGGACACTGTCAAGAGAACAAAATGGCAGCCAATATAGTGGGAAAAGATCTTACCAACCCCACATCAGATAGAGGCCTAATATCCAAGGTATACAAAGAACTCAAGAAGCTAGACAAAAGAGAATCACACAACTCTATTAAAAATGGGGTACAGAGCTAAACAAAAAGTTCTCAATTGAGGAATATCAAATTCCTGAGAAGCTTCTAAGGAAGTGCTCGACATCATTAGCCATCAGGGGAATGCAAATCAAAACAACCCTGAGATTCCATCTCATTCCAGTCAGATTGGCTAAGATCCAAAACTCAGATGACAGTAGATGTTTGGGAGGATGCAGAGAAAGAGAAACACTTCTCCACTCTTGGTAGGGTTGTAAACTGGTACAAGCACTCTGGAAATCAGTCTGGTGATTCCTCAGATAATTGGACATAGTACTACCTGAAGACCCTGTCATTTTACTTCTGGGCATATACCTCAGAGAAGCTCCAACATACAACAAAGACACATGAACCACAATGTTCATAAGAGCCCTATTTATAATAGCCAGAAACTGAAAAGATCCCAGATGTCCTTCAGTAAATGAATGAATATAAACATTCTGATACATTTACACAATGGAGTATTACTCAGCTATCAGAAACAAGGACTTTATGGAATTCTTAAGAAAATGGATGCATCTAGAGAATAACATCCTGAGTGAGGTAACCCAATCATAAAAGCACAGACATAATATGCAGTCACTGATAATTGGATAGTAACTCCAGAATGCTCCTAACACCCCACTAACAACTTACAGATTATATGAAATTCAAGAAACACAAAGGCCAAAAAAAAAAAAAGAAACATCATTATGCTTAATCTTACACACCAAGAAAACTTTGACTATTTCCAGGTTATATCTTGTTTTATATGTACTTTATGCTCATTGTAACTAGTAAGACTTTAATGAATAATATAAAACCTTTAAAAAACTCAAGTACTGAAAAAAATGTATTTGTATACTTTTATGCAATAGTGCTTAAAATCTGTACATTTATCTTTGTGTTTTAAAATTATGTTGTTCAATTTAAAAACTATATATGTACTTAATATTGGAATTTCTGTTATAATATTTAGTGTATAATATACAATATAAATTCTATATAATATAAATTAAATTTTTATTTAGTTATAAGAAAAAATATAGAATTATATATAACCAGACATCAACATGTAACATTTATTGTTCAAATTATATAAAACTTGAAATATACCCATTTTATTATTTAAATAAATAAATAAAGTTCCTTGTCATACCACCAACAGAAGCAGCCTGGTTCAATTTCCCTCAGTGAAGGATTACAACTAACATAGCTTTGTTTCATTGTTTTGCCATGATAATGTACTTGAAAGTAACAAAATGGTTTGCTGGCCTGTATTTCACTGGATTGTTTGTGTGTGATGTCACATTCAAAATCTAGGGCTTCTAAAGAACTAGGTAACTCCCTGTACAAAGTGGCAATGAAATCTACCTTCCTACCAGGATCTGATACAGTGTCTATTGTTATCACTGTTGTCAAAGCATTCCCTTCTCTTAGTGAGAAAAAAGGAAACCAAGACTAAGACACTTTTATCTGTGACCTTAAAGATAAATGTTTACAATGTAATTGGAAATGTACTAGTTGTACCTTCTCTAAGTTCTCTGACTTTACTAGCCCTGAGTAATTTGCTAGAGAAACTTGAATGAGGCAAGGGGTATAGAAAAGAGTTTGAAGGGAAGAAAGGGAGGAGAGAAATGATGTAATTATATTGGAATTTCTAACATGAAAGGAATAATAAAACCCAATGCTATTTCATATAACCTGCCATGTATGGTGACAGATTTTATCTGTTGAATAAAGGACCTCACTTTAGTTACTGTGTTGTTTTACATCTTTATGTCCTTTTATAAACAATGTGTTTTTTAATTATAGTAATCTGCTGGGCCCACAATTGGCTTGGTAGGAACAGAATGACAAGGTCCCTGCCCCTGGGAGAGGGGCAGCAGGTGTGGACCTCCATGAGTGTCAATGGCTGCTGTGAACATAGGCTTGTTTGCGTAATAATGTACATATGTTATGTTCATCCGTTAAAGAACATCCATGCCATTAACATTAATGACTACAGGATAATCAGAGACAAATCCAGGGTGCTAATGTCTCCAAAAACTAAAAATAAAGTAAATGTTGGGACCTTCATAACAACCCTTAAGGCTGTGGAAAAATGTAGGTTAAAAAATATACAATTTCTCAAAAACAAAAAAGGCAGCCATATGAATTATATTAGGGGCATCCCAAATCTAAAAAGAACAAAAGCAGCTGCACTGTGAGCCAACTTGTTAGAAAGATGCTGAGGAAGAAGATAGAGATTTAGGGAATCTTGATGACAGGAGATCATGGCCAGCTGAGGTATTTGCTTATAATTACAAGGGCAGACAAATCCCTGAGTTCAGAGCAGGCCTGGGGCAGGGCAAGTTAGCCCAGGTGTGGTAAAAATGGTAATTTCAGGATGTCGACCCAGCTACATTATTATCTGTGATTAACAGAGGCAGGTAGATCTCTGAATTCACAGAATGATCAATAGTAAACCTGGAGTAAACCAGGATTCTTGTGTAAAATAGAAGACTGGGCTTATAGTTTACAAGGTATTAACTAGCCTTAGAAAATTTTAGAAAAGCCAGAGAGACAGAGAGACAGAGAGAGAGAGTGACAGAGAGAGAGACAGAGAGAGGCAGAGAGAGACAGAGAGACAGAGAGAGAGACAGAGAGAGACAGAGAGAGAGACAGAGAGAGAGACAGAGAGAGACAGAGAGAGAGACAGAGAGAGCGCTATCTGGAGAGTTCCAGAGAAAAGACAAAACTATTTGGAAAGTTGTGAAGTTGTGTCAAGCAGAACATAGACTTCTAGCTTGGACCCACAATTTTACTTTGTTTTGCCACTCCCAAAAACTTCTTCCTCAGAACCTGTCTCCAAGCAGAGGCTGGTCCTTGACAGTAATCTTTGGGTAATGTGTCCTAAAAGACAACTACATCTTCATTATATTTTTTCTCTTCCCTTATGAGTTTATTTAATATGGTGCTGAATGATATTAATAGTATCCGGATCAAAGGCACAAATATTTGTGTGTTCTCTTTTTTTCTCTTTTCTGTTTTCATTTACCTTTTATTAATCTGATTTCTTCATTCTCACAGGTCCCACCATGTGAGGAAAGAGTTAGTTATGTTTTGGCCTCCTAATTGCCTCAGAGATTAGGATAATTTCAATCAATCATATGTGTCCAATTGTGTTTAACTTTTTATTATAAACCAGGTTTCGAAAACAAAACTCTGAGCTTGGGGTCCAACCAAAGCAGAACTTAGTGATTTAATTTCTCCACACCAATTTCTCAGTGACCCTTTTGGAAAAAACTCTTCTTCCTGTCATCTCTTCCAACTGTGATCCTGGTCACCCTTCAAGGAACTGTGGTAACCGCCATCTTCCTGGAGTTCACAGCCACTGCTTCATAGCTCTATAATTTTATTCCCTCTTCACATTTGCTTCACAATTCTTAGTTTACTTCATCACTGCACAAAAATGTTTTCCAAAGGTTATAAGGTCCTCAAAATGGAGACTACATATATTTTTGAAGTATTGTATAAAAAATGAAATTTAATTGAAGGGACATTGAAACATTTGTAAATATTTAACAGCTAAAATAATTGATCAGAAAATATTTGACTGAAAGGAAAATATTTTATCTCTGTACTTTATATTGTTCACATTGGGTTATCTAAGAAGTTAGTGCAGACAGGAAACCTTGAGCCTGCAGTTTCTAGGACCTTCGAAAAATATCCTGTTATCTTGAAACTTCTCTTGAGTTGGCTCAGTCCAAAGAAGACACTGGGTGTGCTTGCTCCTGAAACAAAGTGCTCTTAGACTCTGGAAACCAAAAAAAAAAAAAATCTGCTTGGGTTGAACTAAAGGAAAGCAAGCGACTGGAAAAGTGCACAGTGACCCAAGCCACTTCTCCTGAGACTATGGTATATTTGAGCCCACAGAAACCAAGTGACAGACAATTTCTGCTTTATAAAATCAAAAGTAGTATGTCTCATTTTTCACCGTGTAGGAGGCAATATAATTAAAGTACAATTTTCAAAGAAAAGAGAGAAACAAGTCACTCTGCCAATATATACATTTCTCAATTTAAGATTAAGGACAGAAAATGTGTTTGGAATATTACAGGATTATTCAAAACTGTTGTTTCCACTTTAGGTTAACATTGCTTTGTTAATTTTATTTGCCCTCAGTTTGTGACTGCTTTACCCTCGATTCTACAAACCACGAGGATTTCTCTTACCACTTGTATAAATGCAGGAAGGAACTTCAAACCAATCTTTTTTCATGAAGACCATTTATTGATACTCACTACAAGACGTTCGACTCAATTTACTGAGTACAAAGATAATTATTTAAGTTAAACAATAGTTTATTTGTATTGTTTTATTTTATCTTGCAGTATTATTCCTGTGATTGATACCACAAAAGATAACAGTGTGAGACTAATTGATGCATATCTCCAGATTAAAAATGACTGCAAATGAATGTTTAATTAAAAACAAAGTGATAATAAGGACATATTTCCAGAGATTCAATCAAATTGTAATATATACACAATCTAGTAAATAAGCTATCATACAATAATTAATATTTCTAAATAATTAGCTATTATAATAAGGGCATAGCTAAGCTGATTTAATATCATTGGGTTCCTGAGCCATGTATTTCCATAAAATATTAGTTGAAGTACACTTAGCATTGTGGAAGGTATCTATTCCTTCCTTTCCAAATATTGAGGGCGAGAAGGTAGTCTATGTGCATCTAAAGATAACAGATAGTCTATGTGCATCTAAAGATAAATACCTTTTTAAAAAAAATCTTCACTAAAATGGCATTGCAGAATTTGACATGGCACTAAGTTTTGTGTTTAGGGGTAACAAGTCTAAATAACATCTGGAGATGCTGAAATAACCTGCATCCATTTATGTTATTTAGGCTGTAAAATCATATTCAATCTTGACCCACTCAGGAAACGTAACATAAACGTCCTGCTGATTTTGACAGTCATACAGCAAAAACACCCTCTAATGAGCATTTAATAGTCACCAAAAGTTTTGCATTAAGTACAAAGCCCTTTTGATTACTTATCCCACTAATTTAAAGTAAATGCTTTTACAGATGGCATCTGTTAGGCCGAAGAACGTGCGCCGCATTCATATGTCGTCATTGAAAATAGATTCCAGCTTTTCTGAGAAGATTGTAGCGAAAAGATCAAACGTGAAGCAGGGAGTAAACACTTGCCAGGGATGTGTTTTCTTTAAGTCTTTTCGTAAATACTTATCCAATAAGAGAGAACAATGCTTAGGCTCTGAGAAGCAATTGAGAAATACCTTGACAAATTAACACCTACGACCAAATGACCTAGACAAGAGACACAGCTCTGAACCCCACCTCTCACTTTCCTGAGTGTGGAAGCATATAATATTTCAGTCTCCTTCAAACTGTATTATGTTACACACATGGAAAATACCATGAAATGCTTTCAGATGGTAACGCGGATTAGGAAAATAACAATGACACATTACAAAGACAAACAAGAGAAGATGGCCTTACATCTAGTGAACCAAACTTGCTTTTTCTTTTAATTAAGAGTTTTTGTGTGTTCCTTTAAATGTTAAACTACATGATAACGAATGCCTAATATCAATTTTATTATGGTTTCTATAACCAAATTTTATTTATATTTAAGAAATATTATACTGAAAAGGGAAAAAAAATTGTCCTGTTGTTTAAGTTCCTCAGTGACAGCTCAGTGAAGCGATGTGGTAAGAGTCTCTTGAAATTTCTATCTCCTCATGAACATGATGAAATCGAATAAAAACATAAGCAGATTCCGTATATGATAGTTTCTGCTTGGAAAATAAAATAAAACAAAATTAGCTATTTTCATATGTAAGAGATTAAATTAATTATTAAGTTTAGCAGTAAGAAATACATCATCTAAACCTGACAGGGGGCATTAGATATATTACACAAGGTTCTGCATATGATTTTATGTTTAGCAAGGCACTGAGAATTAAATGTAAAATAACTTTATTTGAAAACGTTTTTTTAGTGTTTTGTTAATGTTTAAAAATATGTTCTTGACTGATTTGCTGCAATGTAAATGGAACAAGAATTGTTAAACTCCCTAGCCTTGCATTTTTGTAGGGATCTGTTGTCACAGATTTTAGAATTTGTAGCATCATTGTGACTTTTGATCTCATAATGACAAGTGCATTCTCCAAGGGGATTTGGACAAGAATGAAATAATTGTCTTCAAATGCCCAAATTTCCCCTGGGGAAAAAAAGAAGCTCTTGGTTAACAAGCAATGACAAAACAAATCTAATTGGAATATTAGAATAATATATTAGCAAGTTGTGATATGTTTAAGGATTTGAGAGAATTTAGAAATTGGTATGAGCACTTTCTGTAGTTAAATGAATGAATGACTTGTAATGTGCCTCATTTGAAAAAAAAGAAATCTTCACAGTCTTCATTTAGTTTTTCATATTGTCAAAACAAAGGTAAGTGCAAACCTTCATATGCACTTAAGTACATATACACTGAATTAAAGTGTACATGTAAAGCCATTGACATGAAAGTGTATACTGTGCACTATAATAATTCTGCTTAAATGTAAACTATAATTTTTAATAATACATGAATCAATTAATTTAAATTTAGGTACCTTGTACTTGTAACTTAAGTATCTCCAAGGTCTTATTCTGTGGGTTAAATTTTAGGTGTCAAACAGTATATCTGGGAGACTGAGAGGCACTTCGGTGGTTAAGAACTTGCAGGGTTTGGTAGCTATATATGAATGGATCCTTAGGTGAGGCCATCACTTGATGGTCTTTCCCTCAGTCTCTGCTCCAAATTTTGTCTCTGTATTTCCTCCTGTGAATATTTTGCTTCCCCCTTTTAAGAAGGACTAAAGTATCCAAACTTTGGTCTTCTTTTTCTTGAGCCTCACGAGGTCTGTGAATTGTAGCTGGGTAGTTCAACCTAGACAATATTGCAGATGTCAAGAAGTGCATGCTGACAAGAGCTTAATATAGCTGTCTCCAGAGAGGCTCTGCCAGAGCCTGACAAACAGAGGCTGATACAGCCAACCATTGAAATGAGAACAGAGTTCCTGATGGAGAAGTTAAAAAAAGGAGAATGGAAGGGATTTGCAACTCCATAAAAGAACAACAATATCAGCCAACCAGGTGCCCCAGAGCTCTCAGGAACTAAACCACCATCCATGAGTACAACATGGAGGGACCCATGGCTCCAGACATATGTAGCAGAAGATGGCATTATCGAGAATTAATGGGAAGAGAAGACCTTGGTCCTGTCAAGGCTGGGTGCCTCAGTATAGGGGAATGCCAGGGCAGAGAGGTGGGAGGGGGTGGTGGGAGAGCACCCTCATAGAAGCAGTGGGAGGAGGAGGATAGCTTAGGGGGTTTTCAAAGGGGAAATGGATGAAGAGGATAACATTTGAAATGTAAATAAAGAAAATATTCATTAAAAAAAAAGCTTGGAGCAGACTATGGATATGTTTCCAGAAACAACATGGTGACTCACAACTGTAGGTGATACCAGTTCCAGGGAATCCAGTACATCTTCTGGCTGCCATGAATACTGCATGCACAAGGTTTTCACACACACACCACCACTACCACCACCACCACTACCACTGCCACCATCTCCACCATCACCACTACTGCCACCATCTTCACTACTACCACCACCAACAAAAGGGAAAGCTCTCATCCTGCTAAAATAAAAATCTATTTAGAAAAAGAAGCTGGTATCAGCATCAGGCTGGTCTGGATGATAATCAGTAGGTGAAAAATTTCTTTATAGCATTATTCTCTTGAAAACACAGCCCAGGGCCATGCAGTGCCTTGGAAGGTCCATGGTTGAATGCAGTCATATGACTTTCTTGTGTATATTTGTGTCTTAAATGAATAAGAAATTGTGAGTAGAGAAAAGGGCTGAGAAAACAGTAAGTAAAACATATTCCCTGCTAAGGCTGGCATGCTTTTATTTTCTTATAGTTTCTTTCTACGAAATATCTATATCTTTATAATTTGACATCATTCATTGATGTTACCAATGTAAATTATCTGAATCCAGTGTTCTGGTCTTTATAATGTTTCAAGTAAGACATATTAAAGTAAGAAAAATAAAGAAAAAATAGAGTGAACTAATAAAGTCTTTCTAATTCTGGTTTCCTCTGGTTTTACTTATAGAAAGGGTCAATGTGTTAAGTTAGGGGTCACGAAGGATGACTGCAGCCATAGCTGCTGGTTAAATTAATCAGACACAGTTTATTATTTTACCTCTAGGGTTTAATTAGAACTGTAGTGAGGGCACAAAGAACACATCAATAAGTTTTACTGAACAAATTCTCTAAATCTACTCCATATATCTGGAATATTATGAGTAATATGTTAGTAACTTTTAAATTCTAGATCTTGTAAATATACAGAAATTTTCCTAAACTTAGAATTATTTATTTAATAAATGTGGAAATATTATGATTGTGATGTGTGGTATAATATTAATTTTTAATCTAATTAATAGCTAAAATAATTTAAATGTTTTGCTACTAATGCATGTGCATGTGTGTGTGTGTTTGGGAATATGTGTTTGCCATGGTGCACATGTAAGTGTCATAGGATAGCTTTATGGAGTATACTCTTTCCATAAACTTTAGCATCCATTTTTAGCATCCATTATGTATTCAAAACTTACACTGTACTAATTATAGCAAATACTTTACACCTCTTTGTCTCTGCAGCTATGTCTAATTCTAAGTGAGTTTACTAAATAAGATTGATATTTTTATGATCTATATATAATTAACTAGGTTAGTACTACACTAAATTTCTAAAATCTTTTATCCTTATAAATATATTAAACATATTTAGTGATATATTTATGCTAATATATAAGCATATATTAACATGCATATAAAAAATTCAGTGGTATCACTAATTTTCATTAGTAATTAAGGTTGTCATTGTTTCATATTGATGATATAAAAATCATCAAAACTTCTGGTATTCAATGAACGAGAATACATTATCATATAATCCATGATTTTTGATGTCTCAAATATTTTCCTTGGGCTTGACTGAAGTTGTCAGCAGAACATATTCCTTGCTACATGCTCTGCACAAAGTTATATTTCTTATTCTTATACTTTATCAGCTTCAAGAATATTCTTTGTGCCATACCTTTCCTCTGCCAAATTGTCACCATTATTTGGATTTTCTTTTTCTTGAAATCACTGAGAAGACTATCTTCAACTATCTTTTGAAAAGACTGGTGTCACTATAATGACCCCACTCCCTTCTCTAGAATAATCTCCATGGGACACAAACATTGAATAAATTATTAACGCTATATACAATAAGAATACTTTCTGCCATATAAATCAATTTATTCACAGATTTTCAGGTTAATCATGAATAATTTTGAAGTTGTATGCTCAACCTTCTTACTATAAATAAATGCCAAAGACATATCTTGATGCAGATACATTTGAAGCCGTTCAATACTATAAACCTACAATTCCCTATTTCTCTTAATTTAATAGTCAAGTGGGTAAACCTGCTATGGAAGTTCCAAAATCATGGATGAACTTGAACCGCACATATACTGAAGCATAGCCTCGAAGTCCAAAGTAATTTCTAAAACTATTTTCCATATTAATGCATGGTATGTTTCTTCCTGAATTAGCTCTACTGTAATTCTAGACTAGGGTCAGACAGTGGACTCTAGATGAGGCCCTTCTGTTGTACATGTTAGTCTCTAGTCGTGGCATTTTCCATTCACTGCACTGGTCACTGTTTTCCCATGCTAATCCCTACCTTCTGTGTTTCAGGTAAGCACTGCTAAGACCAGCATCACCAGCTTTCCATTTACTAGGGAATCAAGTCTGTTATCCTTATGTTGGCATTCAGAGGCCCAGACTGTCTGCCCTAACACACTTAAAATCATAGATAGAAATTTTTAGACTTGAAGATATTTGCACTAAATCTTTTTCACAGAAAAGGAAAACAGCTCAGAATTATTAACTGATTGACCTATGTGATGTTGCTGGTGAGATCTGAAGGCAAGAATGGAAGATTCCTGACCCTTGTGAGCTCCCACTGAATTCAGTGGTATTCTACGCATTGCACATTATTGCTTAGGCTTGGCTTTCACACATGTCCAGATGCTGAACTAACCAAGGACCAGAACCTTACTACTTTTAATGAGTTATAAAGACAATATTTACTCTGCAACTTACTTCACCAATGGGAGTGTTCACACTTTTCTATTTTACTTTCAGTGTGTGTTTTGGAATATTTTTTTCTTTTAAAGTTTGCTAAATGCTATCCATTTATTCTGATTTTTTTTTTAAATACAATTAATTCAAACGTATCGTAAGTGAACAGTTACCACAGGTTTGTGCTGAGGACTTATACAGTGGGAAGTAAACTCAGACTTACTGTTGAAGTCATGATTAGCACAAAATACTCACAACCAAATGTGCTGTATCTAATGGGAATGAAAACTCACTTTAGAAACATGTGAAATCAATTCAGGTCTTTGTTGTACTCATTATCTGGGTGACCCTTGAGAACTATACAATCATTTTTAAACATTGATTTCTAAGAAACAAACAATAATGATGTCCTAATGGAATATTCTGAGGGTGCTATTTTTTTCCATCATAACCTTATATTTATTTACATACTTTATGGTGGAAGAAGTTGACCGAAACTCTGCATGCCGATCAATAAAGAAAATGAGATATTTGACAGCAACTCAATTACTAGAGGTCTTGTCTAAAGGCAGGAGTTGGACAATTTCTCCAATACCACATAAACCAAGTGTGGTTGGGGACACCTATAACCCCAAAGTTTGAATGTGAATATAGGAATCTATTACAAGTGTGAGGTAATTCTTAGCTAAAGAATTCAAGCGAATCCTAGAACATAAAAGGCCTCTTTTCAATAAATAAATAAATAAATAAATAAATAAATAAGTAGATAAATAGATAAATAAATAAATGCATATATATATATATATATATAATTTACATATCTGAGTTCCCTTGAAGGAGAAATAGTCCTACAGAAAATAACACATTTTCTAAGAAACTAATATTAAAATTAATTTTTATTTATTAATTCATTTTTATTAAGTAACTTAACAGAAAGAAACACTTTCAGAGAAAAAATATTTGTTTTTTCTTTATTCATTCCTGTATTAAGAATGAACTAATCACAATATGTATGAGGAGTACATACTTCTATGCTTTTGAGATAGATCATGTATAGCAATGCATCATAAACTAATATGAGATTAAAAATGAGAAAAAGGAGTAATAAACTCATGGACACAAACACCAACAGTAGTGTTAATGGAAACTGGAAACTACATAGAAACAAGAAATGGGACAGATTATGATTCAGCTCAGTAACAAGGGGCATAAGGAGATATATGTCACTCAATCATGGTCTCATAGCCAAACTTCCTGTTTGTTCTGGGAAGGTGAAAAAATATTCTGAGAACAAAATGAAAATTCTTCCTAAAAATCATATTATAATGAATAGAAAAATATAATAAATAAACATATGTGCATATATAATATATCATATTATTGTATATGTATGATATAAAGATAAAAAATAGATTTTTCCTTTAATATTTATTAAATATTGATCATAAATTTTTCTCACACACACATGTTTCCCCTTCCTCTTCTTCTCTCAGTGTTCCCCAACCTGCCATTTCTCCCAGATCCACTCCTCAATTCTCCACCAGAAAAGAAACTGTCTCATGGGCGAACATGGCATAACATGTTCCAAATGTACTTTGGAACAAATCCTTATATCAAGATGGATGATTCAATGAAGTAGGAGAAAATGAGCCCAAGGTGACAAAAAAAGAGTCAGGGACACCCCTCATCCCCTAGTTAGAATTCCCACAGAAGCAAAACCACAGCTATACAACCATTATGTATATATACATAATGGGTCTCTGTATTTGCTTCCATCAGTTGCTGGATGAAGCCTCTCTAATGATGGTTGGCTATCTATGTAATAATCTTAGATTGGTAGGTAGATAAAAATGCATGATACATAAATAGATACATACAAGTTGTCTGATGATGGATAACAGATTTATGATCAATATTAAACAAATGGCAGATTATTCTGTAGTCTACCTATTTCAGTTGGTGGATGCAAAGATAAGAGAGAAGAGACATTGTGAATAAGAATAATATAATTTTAAAATTTTTTGGTTTATTTCCTAAATTTAAGGGATAAGCACCAGCATCCCCTAATCTTTGGGTTACATATCCAGTATGCTGACATATTATATTACATGTATTATATTAGCAAGACTACTTGGGTAAGATGAATCACAGATTTATTCATACAGTGTCTGCCTCATACTGAAGCTTCTCAGAGCCTCAGAATACTGTCATTCCTCACCCTCCATCACTACAGGTGAAGTGCTGAGGAAAGTCACATGGGGGTACAGTAAAAAGCCACAAAGACCATCTCCAGGAGCAAAACAAAGGTAGATCAAGGGCAAGCAAATTCAGATTCACCAAAAGGTGTCTGTTGAGGGGTTTGTCCCTGGGATGTCACTATTGAGTTGAGAAGAGCTGGAACTTTTAAGAGGTGGGGCTGAGTGAGAAGTCTTAAGTCACAGAGACAATGTCTTTAGAGAGGATAAAGGCAAAGCAACAATCTCCAGTCTCCTCTTGCTCCTCATCCTCACCCTCATCCTTAACCTGCTCTTCTTTCTTCTTACTCATCACCCATCTATTGCTAGGATTAGTGCTCTCATAAGCCTGTATAAAACACAAAAATCCAGATACTTTATTTATAAGCCAAATGCCTAGATTAGACATATCTGGGGCTACTCTAACTTATTTTCCACCTATAAAACTCTTTGGTTTTTGCTGTTTCTCCTGGCCATGTGGTTCTAGTTTATAGCAGCTTTCCCCTCCCCAACAGTCCTCATCTACCTCTCCCCCTATAACCATTACTTGACTTTCCAGTTCTACCTTATTCTCTGTCCTGTCTAATGATAAGCTCTAGCTTTATATTGACCAATTAAATTCAGGTGAAGTTTCACATGGTATCACTTGAATGTAAGCATCTGCTCCTTGGGGACAACCACATCTTTAGGACCCAGTTTTTACATTAGAATATAAGCAACATCTGGCTAACCAAATACACCCAGCTCCTTACTTTTCTTTCAGGCTCCACTGTTTCAACTTCCCCCTAAGTACATTTTCTCTTTCTTTCTACCTCCTCCCTCATCTCTGAGTATATGTGTTCCTCCAGTCACACTTTAACATTTTGAACAGCTTTGCTCAACTGCAAAGTCTCACCATGACATTCCCAAGGAAGCCTCCAAAGTAAATTCCACTAGCCATGTCATGGAATTATCAAAACTCTGAGCCCCAGTAAAACATTTTTGTTTTCAGGCTGATTGTCATAGGGGTGTCATAATTGCCAACATTGACTAGCTCACAGGTACTACTGTGAAATGCTGCCTTTAGGCTCTGCCAGGGACTGGTGATAACAGGTGTGGATGCTTGCAGCCAACCATTGGACTGAGCACAGAACTGCAATGAAGGAAATATGGGAAGGACTGAAGGAGCTGAAGGGTTTGCAACCCCATAGGAAGAACAAAAATATCAACCAACCAGACACCCCCCAGAGCTCCAAGGGACTAAATCACCTCCAAGGAGTACACATGGATGGACTTACGGCTTCAGCTGCATATGTAGCAGAGGATGGCTTTATCTGGCAGGAATGGGAGGGGAGGCCTTTGGTTCTGTGAATGCTTGATGCCAGAGCGTAGGCCAGGACAGTGAAGCGGGAGTGGGTGGGTAGTTTGGGGAGCACCTTCATAGAAGCAGTGGGAGGGAAGAGAGGATAGGGGATAGATGAACTGGGAGAATTCAACACCCTGCGATCTCATAGAACTCTCCAAGTAGCGGAAACAAAGAAATTAAGTCAAGGTACACTTTGCCTTATTTTATTCTATTTTTAAAAGTAACTGTTCCTTAAGACAAATTTTGTTTCGTTAGGTTAACCAAAATGGCAGGGCTACAGCACGGTATGGAAGGGATGTTGTGCACAGCTGATGCTGTGCAAGGAGATGTATGACGTGATTTCAACAAAGACCATTTAGAAAAGGAAACTGCAACTTTAAGGCAAGCAAATCAATTCTGTAAAGGAAATGTAAAAATAAGTTACTGGAAAGGACGGGTATGGATTTATTTCAAGTGCTCTTGTTTAAAACCCGGAATGTCAGCATAAAGGGTGTTGGATGAGGGACAAATAAAAAGAAGCTACCAAGAAAAGGCAGTGTAGGCGTGAATCCCTTGATATTAATAATCGTATTAAATATAAATGGTTCAATCACAGCAGCTGCTGCACAGGGATGTGACAGGTAAAGTCAGATTCAGATGAATTTAGCAGTATTTGGCACAATTTTTTATACACATTTTCAGCTTCTCACTGTTTAATAATTGCCTATGATTTCCTTTTTATATTTTGACCTTTAAACTGATCATAGGGACTATCTCACTGAGTAGTGGAAAAATATGAGTGTAATTGCATTGTCCACCTTATAGTGGATGACCAGGACTAACCATTTTATCCAAAATTAATAACTAATGTTATTAAAGAATATGCTTATATCTGAGTTATAATAAAAGTGAGGTAAAGTTCACATACTATAAATATTATATCAACGCCAATTTTAAATACAATGTTTAGTTACACGAGTTGTGTTCTAGAAATTAACATTCATTGTGTCTCATTTTTCACAAAATAAATTATTTTTATAAACTTTGTTTTTAATTGTTGGTTCTGAATTTTCTTCTTGGTAGATTTATCTTGACACATTGCTGAAACAACCAGGCAGGGCTGTAACTAAATCTAAGATGGTAGATGGTTTGCCTACCAAGTGTGGGGCCCTACATTCCTTGGCACTGAAGAAAGTTTTGAAAATTGGGTTATTTTGCACACTAATAAAACCTGATTTACCTGAACTTGGTGTGAGAAGCAGCAGCACAATTGTTGAACCTCCTTTCTGGAATCCAGAATGAAGCTGCTATAAACACAGGGACATCACGAAGACATGAAGTCCAGGGATATACATTTATTCACGACTGAACAGATAGTACAACCATTTAAATCATGTGTATGAATTAGGAAATAAAAACATTTTGAAGCATTGGTAACTTGTTACTTTACTTACATGGAAAATACAAAACAGATAAGAAGGGGGGCATGGATGCTTACTTTTATACTGATTAAACTTCCTTAAGAAGTAAATGTACTATTACAGACAAATGTTAAGTGAAAAGGAAGCACATTGTAGCATAAATAAGTTAGAATTAGGAAACAACTACCAAGAGCTGCATAATGAATACCTAAAGTGCTTTAATGAACAAACAGAAAAAATATTATATTATTTGTCTAAGATAATTTTGCTCTTGAGGGTTTTTATTCTCTATACTTCATGTAGATATCATGGAAAAAAATCATATCTTAGAGCAAGCTATTAAGTGCCATTGTCATGATATACTTCTCTGGGTCCTATAATTACCTTTCTCTCTCTACCCTGGGCAATCAAGTCAAATCAGAATTGAAAAGCTCAATTCAATTCTGTCATGCCACTCCATTGTCAGGGGCTGCTCCTATTGTGAATCAGTAGTCTCAGCAGCCTGTAAATGACTGAAACTTAAATTATTACAGTTGCTAAAAGTCCCAATTACCAGGAAAATAACCCTATACAGATCAGCACACTGAAGTAGGGTAAGTAGATCAAATTTTAATGTCCCTCTCAATGCATCATAGAACTGAATATAGGTCACTATAGGGAATACAGAATAGATCAAACCTAATACCAGTTATATTCCTACACAGAAGCATCTCTGTTTTTTTGGTTCACGTTCTGTTTCATTTTAAGATGGAAACATTCCGTTTTTATAATCAACTATGAATATTTTTATTAAATAAACTAAATGATGACTTGCAGAGCTACTCCAAAATGAGTCTGTAGTCTCTGCTGAAATATAGAAATTGACAAAATGATCCTCTTACCCCTAGACATTCAGACAGTAAAAATAACTACAGAAGGATGTGGAAAAGAATAGTTGCTAGTAAAACAGGAACAGATGCACTGATCTATTTGGGCAAAAAGAAGGCAAGGAAGACATCTGAGACATTGTTGTATTTGATTAATCAATACAATATATTTTGGACACTCAATCCAGGAAGGTTTCTGCAGAGGAGTTTTCTAAAGGTCCCAGTTGAACAAAACACAATGCCACAAACAATCTAGCAGGACCCCAAGTATTCTGATATGGAATGGTGGATTAAAGGGAAACACTATATAATGAATGTGTTTTTATGAAAAATGAAAGAGACTGCTTTTGATTTCTGAGATTCTACCTGTATAGAGGTGATCTTCAGTAGTATCTGCATTTTCCTTAGTGTTGCCTATGGTGTGGGACTATGTAAGGGAACACTGGGTGTTTCTCAGGCAATATTCCTGAAGAGAACTGGTGGTCCCTCCCCATAAGCTATCAATTGGCAAATGAACAGGGTGGGACTTAGTAAGCCATAGCTCTAGTCCATACTGCAATCTACTTGTCTGGTGGTTGACTGTACTTAGAAAACTTTAAACTCTACTGGGCCACCACTGAAAACAGGGAAATCCCTGTGTCCTGGAGGCCCTACAAGGAATCTCTGGTCAAGGAGGGGGACAGTTTCTGCTGCCTAGTCTGCTGGATCCAACTAAGTACATGCGTTCAGGCAAGAGAGAGAGTGCGACCCCAGCAAGAGGGGAAACTAGTTCTGCTGCCTCTGTTGCTCCTGCTGCCCCATCTCTGTGTCCACTGCTGCCATAGGATTTCAGGGCAGACTGAGCCATTGGGACACTGGCGAGCAACTAAGGGCAGTCATAATTTGGGAGAGCAGGTTCCAAACAGCGGTGTTACAGCTTTTATGACAGAATCTCCCAGACGATGGAGTTAGGGTTGGGGTTAGAGTTAGGGCATACCTTTCATTCCAAACAGGCCTCATATATACAGTTTGGAGATGATTCAGTGTCTGACATCAGGTACTTCCTATTAGCTTGACCTGAGAGCTTGGGAATACCTCATCTACATATTTGGGGGCGTGGTCCTGTTTCAGTCTTGATCCTAAGTGACTTGTAGTCACATCCTGACCTGTGGGGGTGGGATGTGGGGCATGACTGTTCTGGCTTGAGCCTATGTCATATCCTCACCTGTAGAGGAGGGACTTGGGGTGTGACCTACTCAAACCTCTCTACAGAGAGCTTTGGGGGGCTGGAGCTGGGTGAGAGGGGCCTGATCTCCTGGGAGACTAGGAAGCTTCTGTCCTCCCTTAGGGTCTCCAGTGCTTTACTTATCTCAACCGAAATTGGGGCAGCCTTCACTGCCAACTGTCCCACAGAAATAGCACGAACTTGATTACCCGTGTAAAAGTATGCATTCTAAAATAAATTAAGTTTTATTTTACCTTAACAGCTCTGTCAATCATTTCTTCTATTGAAAAATCCATACAACTGAGGCTTAGAAGGTCTTGTAAGACTTACTTGTGATTCAGTAATTATATGGACATCGTTCCAACTTTTTAATTTCTTTCCTACAACAATATTTTAAGAACTTAACATATTCATGAATATTGTAGAACCTCAAATAATCTTAAACTAGCCTAGTGAAGACAGTCATCTATCTTCATAGCTATGTGTTACTTGAGATAAATGGCTTCAGCTTTGCACCAGATGAATTTCTTAGGAGGAATATTTAGGGTTGCAGTCATGGCAAATGTAATGTGAGCTATTAATGAAACTTTATAGAATTTCTCTCCAGTTACCAATTAGGATTAATCTCAACATGTGGCAAGGGCATTCCAACCTTCCATGGAAAGACTGCTGATGTGTTATGTATGTAAAGGTATCTGTAAAATGTCCCAGATAGCAGCTGGATTGGCAGAACTTAACACTAACATCTAAAATAATGCAATAGAATTGCTGGATGGCCATTTTGATTGACATTAAGGCTTGGTCTTATAGTTACATACGATTATGTATGATGCATTTTAATTTATATTTCCTGAACAACCAGATTTTCTAATAACAATTTAAACAGATTACATTTAATACTGTAAGACACTTCTTTTTTCACTCCATACAGGGTCCCAAAAAATGAACTCCAGAGCCTTTCCAAAAGGAAATGCTAGAAGTATCACACACAAGGGAACAAGTAAAGTGTTGTGAGGACTTGATGCTATAAGCTTCATAGCTCATGAAATAAGAACCATGATAAGCCAAATTCTCAGATCTGAAACGCTAAAGAGAGAGAATCGCAAGAAAGTTTGAATTCCTAGTGCTTCAGGCAGACATCAACCTACTTACTTAAAGAGATCCTACTGAAGTATAAATAGCTTTCGATTCTATATTTTAATAAGTTTTAAGTAATATGCCAGAGGCTGCAACACATAAATATTTGGAATCTATTTAATCCTCACTGTAGTGTGTAGCTGGATTGTAAAACGAGGACACGACCAAACACAAAACAAACATTTGGAACATTCAGAATCAGGTTTCAGACTATTTGAAGTTTACCTCATTCTGCTCATACTCCATGTAAAATTTTTTTCATTACTTTTTACATTGAGATTAGACTCAGGAGTCAGATGTTAAAATAAAAATTGCTAAGATTGAAATTATCAAGGAAAACTCCTTGAATGATTCAAGACTTTTAAGAGTCAAGAACTCAGCATCTATCTTTGCAAAAATACCATGTCTTACTCTAACATTTCTCCTTTAACAGTGAATCCAAGGAGATAAAAATATGAACTGGGAAAAATGAATAACCAAAGCATGCTCTCCATTGTCCCCAGTCTTTATCCTATACTTGGAATGTTATCCTTACTTCTTCTGTAAGTTATTGTGATAAATGTCTGTGGACTTCTGATGTTCATTCTCTGACACCGGACTAAGATTAAGAAAAAAAAGTACTGCTATGTTATCCTTGTTCGAATTATCATATGGATGAACAATACAAGTCAAGGGTATGAAAGTTATTTTAGGCTCTATATTCCTAAATTTTTCTTGACATATACTGAATTTTCAGCATTACCGATGACAATAAAAGAATGCCTTTTATAATGGTCTTTTATTCTAAAAATATTTTACTTAAATTTAAGAAAAAATATAAACTAAAAATCACATAATTGTCATCCTGGCTTGCTTTTAAATTAAAGATAAAAGCGTTACAAAACTATAATTCTTTATTGATTTTCTCATTTTCACATTTACATGGAATCAAAGTTTTGGAAACAGTAAACTACAATTAGTAGACAGTTTCCAGTTGTGCATTTTTCCATAAATAATGTTTAGGTTCAAATCATAATACAATTTATTTTTATTTTTATCAAATGAAAATGGTTGAACACACACACACACATGTCTGCTTGATTTCTATGTTTTCTTCTTTATTTTGAAATAATGTTTATAAAAATATGCTGTTACAATTCCTAGGTTGTTTTTAAAGTATTTATTTATTTATTTATTTATTTATTTGTTTGTTTGTTTGTTTGTTTGTTTAATACATAGGTATCTAGTCAAATGAGCAATATCAGGAATAGGCTCTATCTCATTATTTGAGCTTTAATTCAAATCATATTTTGTGCAACTGTAGATTGTCCTGAAGCTGTTCATAATTTAATGTTAATTCCACTTTCCCAGGTACTTGCTTAGTCAAGTACTCAGGACTTCATCAAAACCTTCCCATTTTAATTAGTAAAAAAAAAGGCAAGAGCTGGCGATTGACCACAGTAAAGGAGGTGGTGAGAGAGAGAGAGAGAGAGAGAGAGAGAGAGAGAGAGGACCAGGAAGGACCAAGAGAAGGTTCCAGATGGACCTGGGGAAGGATGAATTAGATCCAGGTGGGCTTTATTGGCGTTAAGTAGCTATGAATATTTAAGGATTTTATAAGTCTAATATCTCATATAAAAGGGCAATTTGTGTTTTTGTCTATTTGATGGAATCTTGTGTAGAGGGTTTGTGAATCGAGAATTGAATATATAAACCTGTATGGAAAGCTATCAAGCCTTAGAGTTGTGTTTGTGTTGGGATTTGGGGTAAAGAAACACCTCGGGACAGAGGCAGTAAGTCAGGCAGAGTAAAACCGCCAGGGAAGGGAGTCATGCAGATGGAGTGAGATCTTGGAGGCGGCTCGGGCCAAGTGACAGAGTCGGGTTCTTTTGGCTATATACTAAAAATGGTTCCTGTGGAGTGAGACTGCGGAGCCGATAAAGAGATAAGCAATTCATTTTTTAATATTTACTGCAACAAGCAACTAGCACGTTTTGCAGGCAGGTTATCATTGTAGTTCATAGATTTGTAATTGGCTTCCTATTTACTTTTCTCCTTTGGAATATCATAGAGTTCATTCTAGTAACATAAACATGAGCATAGGGGTGAAGGCTCCATGAGGAATCAGTTCAAGGTCTTCATTTCAATGAGTTGTATAGGTGTTGTATTCAGCAATGGGGCCCGACCATTTCTTTATGGAGAGTCTCCCCAAGAGCCTTAGTGATAGCCTAGGTTGTTTGGGGAGTCTATGGGACTCTACTTGCCCCAAAACTTGCTTAGATGTAACCCAGTTATTTGATTCATTTGGCTTCAGTTGGTGAAAATACATTTCCAGTTGAGGCTTACAGTTTTCTCTGTTATTTGGCAATGTTATTTTGATCAACTTCATATTAAGGAGCTTTTACTGAATCAGTTTTTCATACAATCTCTCAAATGGCTCTTAGCTTTGGTTATCATCCTGGTCTTTCCTCTTCCACAGCCTTTATCACAGTATATATACATATACATACATACATATATATATATATATATATATATATATATATATATATATATATATATACATATATATATTTACTTCAATTTTCTTGTGTCTGATGAGACTTGCCTTGTGGCCAGGTTTGTCGTTAATTTGGGAGAAAGTTCTTAAAGTACCTTAAATAAGGTAATTTTTTGTGTTTTTGGTGAAGGGTTCTGGAGATATCTGTTTGGTCCATTTGGTTTATAAAATTAGGTAGCTCTAGAATTGTTATTTTTCTCCTGAAGATAGGATGCTAAAGTTTCCTACTGTCATTGTGTGAGGGTAGGTTTATGATGGAAGGTGTAGTAGCGTTTGTTGTAAGAAATTGGGCATTCTTGTGTTTGGTGAATAACTATCAATTACAATATTCCCCTGGTGCATTTTCTTTTAATGAGGATGTATTATCTTTCTCCAACTCTTCTGATTTGTTTGTGTGTTAAATGTCTTTTGACAGTTATTAAAATGGGTATGCCTGCTAGATTTTTTAATTCTTTTTCTTAGGGTATCTTTTTCCATCTTTTATCTGGAGGCAGTGTTTATCCAAGACATTAAATTGTATTTTCTTTGATGCAGCAGCAGATTGGATTTTTTTTCAAACCTCTTAGTCTGTAGCCTTGTACTGTAGAATAGATACCACTGATATTGATATTGAGAAATATCAATTACCACTGGTTTCTTGTTAATTCTTTTTATTTTGTTGTTATGATGTAATTTCCCCCTATTTACCAATCTGAAAGAATTAATTCTGTGTGTTTTTCTGGATGTGGTTATCCTCTTCCAGATGAAGTATTCTCTTTCACATCTTCTGTAGAGATGAATTTGTACATAGATATTTTAATATGTTTTTTCATGTTAATTTTTTGATTGATTGAAAGTATTGTTTGGAATAGGAGTCTGGACTGGCATCTGTGGTCTTTTAGATTTGTAAAATATCATCACAGTTTCATCTGCCATTAAGAACTCAGGTACTCAAGAAAACTTTGAATAATTCCAGGTTACATCTTGTTTTACATGTACTTTATGCTCATTGTAACTAGTAAGATCTTAATGCACACTATCAAACCTTTAAAATAACCAAGTGCTGACAAAAATGTATTTGTATACTTTTATGCAAAAATGTTTAAAATCTGTACATTTATCTTTGTTTTTTAAAATAAAGTTGTGCAATAAAAAAATAAAGAATAAAAAAAAAGAACTCAGGTATTATTCTAATAAAATGGCTGCTGGACCCTAAAAGAGAGATATTGTCTTAGCTGTGGGCTATGAAACAGTGAGAAACAGAACTTGAATATGAAAAGACCTTGTCTTAGTCTGGTTTCTATTCCTACACAAACATCAAGACCAAGAAGCAAGTTGAGGAGAAAAGGGTTTATTCAGCTTACACTGTCCACATTGCTGTTCATCACCAAAGGAAGTCAGGACTGGAACTCAAGTAGGTGAAGGAGCAGGAGCTGATGCAGAGGTCACGGGGGGGGGGGGTATGTTACTTAATGGCTTGCTGCTTTTAGCTTGCTCAGCTTGCTTTCTTATAGAACCCAGGTCTACCAGCCCAGGGATGGTACCACCCACAATGGGCTGGGCCCTCCCCCTTGATCACTAGTTGAGAAAATACCTTACAGTTGGATCTCATGGAGGCATTTCCTCAACTGAGGCTCCTTTTACTGTGATAACTCCATCGTGTGTCAAGTTGACACAAAACCAACCAATACAGACCTATTGGCATGTAGAGGTCACGTGACAATCTGGTGGCTTAAACTTTAATTGTTTTTACGGAGATGGTAGCTAATGAGTGCATCTCAGAGAGTATAATACCATGGCATATCATTTTCCGTTCTTTAGAGGCTCTAAAATCGGTATGATTAGTAGTAGTTCATGAGGTACTACTTTTGTGGCTGTGATTCTTTCAGTGATAAATAATAAAGGTCACATTGCCCATAAGTCAAGTAAGAAGGGATTTTAGGAAAGCACACACATATAATAGACGAGGGAAGATTATTGATTTAATATGAACAACTAGGATCTCTGGTTCCCCCTCTGGTATTCTATTTTACTCCCTGAATACAAAGGCATCTCAAATGCATTATGTGATCACTAAGATACTATTTTAATTTATTTTTTGAGATTATAATTACATAAATGTATGCTTTGATTTCCTTCCCAAAAGCCTCTGCATGTATCCCTGCAGCTCTTTCAATTGTATGGATTCTTTTTCTTTAAACATTGTTGCACATATACATATTTGTGAACACATATACATGCATATACATTTATATACATCCATAAATACATAGATTGTTTAATTGAGCTAGAATAGATGAAGATGTGGTGATACATACCTCTTGGATTGAAGCAGAAGAATATCTGTGAGTTTAAGGGATATACAGTGAGTACCAAGCCAGGAAAGGGTACCAAACATGAATCCATTACAAATGTAAATAGCAAATAGATCCATTTGACAGTATATGACTAGATGTGCTTCTGTGGAGTCATAAAATGTATTAGTACTATTTTTCAGTTTGAGTCTATAGGTCCAAAGAATGAAAGGAGGAGCCAGTTTTTCTCTGCTATACCTATTTGTTCAGGTTTCTTGAACTTCAATATTATATGGACATAGTCTGAGTTGGAGTTTCCAAACAAGAGCCATCTCTATAAGATAAATATGTGATAGAAAGAGTCACCACACACATTTTAGACATTGCCTATTTTCACCTATGTTTCCACTTACCACAATCCTTTCATCTGTCAAGCCCAGTTTTAAACAATGTCCTCTACCTATGAAAATGTTTTAACATAAAAATATCCAGGGGGCTGGACGGATGACTCAGCTGTTAATAGCACATTCTAAATGACCACATCAGGTGACTCAAAAGTAACTCCAAGTGTATCCCACTCTGATAGACTCATCAGGTACCCACCTACAAATACACAGGAGTATACCCTGACATGCATTACTAAAGACAAAATAAATTGAGAAAAGATCTATTTGGCAAAAAATAACTGTCTTATAATTCTAGAAAACATTGTAATATCTACTTAGTATTCTAAGGCTACACTGATGTATATAGGAAAGCATATCTGTTATTTGTATTTTAGTAAGTTAAAAATATCATGCTATCCGAGGGCCTCACCAACAAGGAAAATATCCAATACCATAAAGTATGCTTGATATTTATAATTACTTTCCAAAGATAATTTATTGATATTAATATTTTGTATATTATTTTTAGTAACTACATTTTCTATAAGCATCTGTCTTCATGGAATATATCACCCATACAGGCTCACTGATTTTGCTATGATAGTGGATCACCAAAGTTATGCCATTACCAGTCTATGATTTATGAAGAATTACTCATGGAAATTGCTTCAGCTACCTGGTATTTAGGGTTTATACTGTTAATTAAAGCCATATGCTATTTTTCTGTGCTGAGCAAGGAATGCCTGGTACTAGAGCTGCTGTAGCTGACTTAGCTAAATAGCATTCCATGCATGAGTAGAATAGACCTCATTTGGTTTGTGTCCAAGAAGTGATGTTCTTCATGTGTAGATAAAGTCACTGAGCCTTGTCAGAGAAACATATGCTGAGTTCTTTCTTCCAGGAGAGGGCAAGGAGTTTCTCTCCTCAACCCACACTCTCTCATTCTGGCATCCTTATGTTTAATGGCATTTGGCACTGTAGCTAGTTGGGGTTAGGGAGCAGTTGAAATTCATCAAGCAGCATAAAGCTAAGGAGTCCGTGCAGTCGTTGGATCTTTGAACCAGGCCTCGTCAGCACTGTGGACTAAGGGTGTTTGGCCCACAGGTTACGGTCATTTGCTCACCCAGCAGCAGGAGTGCTGGTAAAGGGGAAGACAAAGGCCGTTGGGTTTGGAGTTGTGGCTTTTAGTTCAAATACTTTATTCTCAGATGTCAGCACAAGGAACAAGTTGTGTGACCTATCAGGTAAACCCCATCAGGATGATGAGTAAACTGTTCTGCCCTATGAATTTTGTTATATATATATATATGTTAGTTCTGCCAGTACATAGACAGACTGCAAAATCTCTTTTACCTGCAACTTATTTATTATGTCCTGAAGGTACTTTAAATAGTAGGTATTCATTTTATCTTCTTGTATCTTTTTAATATATCAGAAGCAGGTTAACAAAGTAATAAAATTTTCAAAAGCCATCTAATTATAGATTTTCTAATCATGAAAACACCCCACCTCTAATTTTATAAGAAACATAGATAAGATGTAAAGGTCTCCTGTTAGTGTTAAGCACCATTGCTATGGAGAAGTCAGATTTTATGTGATCTGGGACAATGTAGTTTCTGCCAAATTTTGGACAATTTTATGAATGTAGATATGTGAAACCAAAAATTGGCAACTGATATTTAAGAGTAAGAAAGAGCAATGTGGAAGTTATTAACTTGGACTCCTCAAAGGCAACCTTTGGAATATAACTTAATTAAGAAGCCTCGAATTCAATGAAGAATAAAGAACCATTTAGTATACATTCTAGTATAATAATTTGACCCCTACTTACTAAGTATAATTATTATTACTCCATGGACCAGTTATAAATTAGAATTTGAAAATGTCAAGCTATGAAATTACTTACATGTATATCAAGATTATTTATTCTTCATGAACATTGTGGTTCTTTAACTTATATATACCAGAACATTTAAAATCAAATCTTTATTTACTAATATAAGGCTACTCTCATATACTAGTAATATACACTAGTTAAACAAATAAAATTCACCTGTTCAATAGGAAAATGTAACAGGGGAAGAGAGGCAAGGAAGAACATCAGAGCTGTCTGTAAAGTGGTTGAGTTGAGGTAATACTGAACAGGAAACCAAATTAAAGGCAAATTCTGTAACAGTCAAGAACAAAAACTACATTTCTGTGTAATCCCAAGAAAGTGAAAGTAGGATTGATATGAAATCACTCTTGGCTCTGACATTTATTCATGGCATTCAAATAAGCATCTAATGAAGCTTTTTCACTTAAAGTTACAGTTTCAGGTAAGTTCTTTAAAATTCTTTTTAATGTGTCAAAAATGTCTCATATTATGATGAGATGTTGACAAGGAACATTTCTGTAGAATATTGTCTGGTTTTCTGTTGACAGAAATGGGAGTTGATAAAATGTAGAAAACCAGACATTGAAATGTAATCATTAGTAACATTGCACTAGCCATGACTCTTCTACAAAGAAGCTCCTCCCATTATTTTAGTGTCTTCTCCCAGTATCAAAATTTCAAGGACAATAAAAATACCAATCCAGAGACTGCCTCACTTGGGGATCCATCTCATATGCAGCCACAAAACCCAGTCACTATTTCTAATGACAAGAAATGCTTGAGTCTGATGGGAATGTCTTCTGAGAGGCTTTTCCAGAGCCTTACTGATACAGATGAGAACACTTGCAGTCAACCATTGGACTGAGCATAAAGACCCCAATAGGGGGGTTAGGGATAGGACTGAAGGAGCTTAAGGGGTCTGCAACCCCATAAGAAACACAATAATAAACCAACCAGACTCCCCCAGAGTACCTATGAACTAAACCATCAACCAATGAGCACACATGGAGAGACCCATACATAGCTCCAGCTGCATATGTAACAGTGAATGGCATTGTCTGGCATCAACAGCACGAGATGCCCTTGGTCCTGTGAAGGCTCATTTTTCCAGTGCAGGGAAATGCCTGGGTGTTGAGATGGGTATGGGTAGACAGGAGAGGGAGCATCCTCATAGAAGCAGGTGAAGCATGTATGGGAGAGGGGGAAATGGGGAAAGGGGACAACATTTGAAATGTAAATATATAAAATGTCCAAATAAAGAATACACTAGAGAAGATCTACATTGTAATGTATTCCTTTGCTTTATGGATGGCTGTCTACACAGGATATGGCAGTTCCAGCGGATTGACCCTGGTGATAAATTGCCACTTGAGAACAGTGGATGATGGATAAAGACTTACAGATATATTTCATGCAAGAAAGAAAAATTACTTCCAGTAAGCCTGTTAGCAGAGATAAACCTCTGAGATATATACATCTTGTGGGTGAAACATCATTTCTTTCAAAAATGAGTGATCGTAGAATGTAAGATGTTTCATCTCAAGTCGACAAAGGAAATGATGGCCCCACAAACTTCCTGACTGTGTTGCTGAGTCTGTTGTCCTGTATAATTCTCAGGAAAGCCAAAAATATTAAGTGCCTTAAGATTGCCCCATGCTAAATGTGTTTATGGTATTGTTGAGAACAGGATCCTCATTGAAGAGCCTTTTATCTTTCACAGAATGGCAATGACAAAAACATAACCAAACAGAAAAACAAGCAAATAAACAAAAGCTATATATTTAAGCTAAGCAAATAATTTTGGGAGGGTCAACATTAGCAAGGACACTGAATAAGGAAGTGGTATCA
The DNA here is from genome assembly GCF_963924665.1 of Micromys minutus. Lineage (NCBI taxonomy): Eukaryota > Metazoa > Chordata > Mammalia > Rodentia > Muridae > Micromys > Micromys minutus. The sequence continues at coordinate 57,276,108 of NC_137983.1, read as the reverse complement.
ATAAGAAACAATTTGAATATTCAACAGTATTGGAAGTGTGCATGCACATGAGTGATTGAGAAGTAGGCATAAGAAAAATCTCAAAATAAACACAAAAGAAAAATCAGGAAACCTAGATATGACATGTTGTAAGCACTCTTTGAGAAAATAAACTGTGTTAATAGCTCAGAGTGTGTCTCAGTGTTAGCACTGGCTAGATAGTTATGTCTACTCCCAAAGCAGTAATTCTCATGACAGGTGTGTCCCTACAATAAAATCCAGATATGATGACACCATACACAGTAGTTCTGAGACAGGAGACAAGCACAATGTATAAAAAAATCCTCTCTGAATTCTACCTGAGTTGATGTGAAGAAGCCATTGAATGTAAGAAACCATATAACCACAGTCCTTTGTTCAGGAGACAAAGAATAGTCATAGAGGTCAAACAGATAGATTATGAAGACAATGACCAAAGGGTTCACAAAAGAAAAAGCTTTACTGATTTTTATAGTGTTATGTAGGTCATTTGCGTGTTTAAAAAATAAAAACAAAAAAGTGTTTATACCAACATGTTAATTGCATGTACTTCCATATAACTTCTAATTACTCTTAGAAAGTCACACAGCAGTACAGCATTTCTATCATTTTTGTTCTTTTCTATTTCATCACCAACCCCTCAAGTACACAAGCATTTCCATTCAAATTTACAACCTCTTATTTATTATCATCACATCCACGGGTTTTTTTTGCATTTTTAATATTTCATTTTCCATATTAGAAACATAATTATATAACTAAATAAGAGAACATGATAAAAATTATCATCTTTTCTAACATCTCAACTGTTCATGGTTCCAGGGATGAGCAGGAATAAATGTTATGACTTCTAAACTCAACTTCTGTAGAACATTCTCTTGCCAAAGAATCTTTGTTGTCCTCTGAGAATCATGGCATTACTCCCTGCTTTATTGTTGTCTATTTTATCCATGCAAAACACTTCTGTTGACTTTGTGTTTGTTAAATAGCCATCTGGTATTGTTCTTTTTAATTTTAAAGATATAATGTCTTCTTTTATTTATTTAAATAAATGATATAGTATCATTAATATGTCAGTATTACTCATATTTACTCTTTATATTTAACATACCCCAGTCAAAAATCACAATGTGGTGGCTTGTAGAAACTAAAAGATATTATTATAAGGTAACTATGGAATTTTGTGAAAATTCCAAAGGCTAAACCAAACCCCAAAACCAAAAATAGATGTCATACTCATTTTGGAATATGCACAGCTGAGCAGTGTGACATTTGCATGAGGACATGTGTAGAACCCAGTGAAATGAAATGGTGTGTCCAAATTAATCCTCATATAATTGGTCAAGCCTACAAAAGCATAAGCATCCATGACTGAATCACAAAACAACAGAAAATATTACAGTCAAGGCTGCAAAAAATGCTTATTTGTGTCTAAAAGAATAAATTTGTACTTTAATATGGCACCATATATAAAGATTAAATAAAATTGAGCTCACCATTTAAATGTAACACTGAGCTGATATACTCTTTGAATAACATATAAAGTGAAGGCTCCCTGATGTTGGAATGATTACTTGACTTAGGACACCAAGAAGACATATATTAATAATAAAATTGACAAAGGGCATTGCAGAAAAACTGCAACAACAGAAGTATGTTAAAAGTTATTAAGCTGGACCAGAAAGATTGCTCAGTATTAAAATGGACTTGCACAAAGCCTGGTGACCTGAGTCTGATACCCAGGATAGAATGTTACAAGGAAAGAGCTGAGTCCTGAAAGTTGCCTTTCATGTATCTACTAAGGCACATGTGGGACTATTCACAATGTTACTCCTGTTTTGGAGAAATACTTCTAAGAAAATAATACTTGTAATGACACAAAAGAGAGTCATTTCAAGTCCTTGTATATATGTCTATTTTGCACTTCTGACATAAAAATATTACCACAAATTTAGGAACCAAAAGAAATACATCTTAATCATTCACCCATGTCTCTGGGGAGAAAATGTTGGGCCAATGTAGTTAATCCTTTAGTCAAAGGCTCCCTAGGACTGTGTCTGATGTTTGATGAGAAAGCAGTTCTCTCAACCTGCTGAGATGACAGATTCCTAGATTGCCTCTCTAAGCAAGCCTGCAGCATTTCCTTACTGGCTTTGACTGGAGGACTCCTCCAACCCCTAGCATGCCACTACAGAAATTTACCAGCTTGGGTCTAGAATATGTCTACTTGTTTTCTCAAAGCCAGCAAATAAAAGAGATTTAAGAAACACCAACTTCAAAATGATGACCATTGCAATCAAGTCACCACAGAAGTGTCAACCCTTCTGTCCTCTGGTGTTTTTCTATGTTTTCTTGCTACCGGAAAATCAACTCAAAGGATTTGACCCCAGCAGATGTACAAGTGAGGAAGAGTCTAAGCCTCTATTGACCGCACATGGCACTTATGAGGTTCTAATTGGATGTGCTAATTTAATGAAAACCCCATTTCAGTAGGGCATTCATTTGTGTCTTTGGCTCTTGCACATTTTAAAGAAAAAGAAACAATTTTCTATTTCTGAGCCAGCTAAACATAAGGACACATTTGCCAGCATTATTAGTCACTTTCAGAGAAGCATAGACTTTCTACTCTTATCTGATTCATAATTTATATCTATATATTTATTGTCTGTCACTTAGCAAGAACTATGTTTCCTTTCCCAGTCATATTAATCAACCATGGAGTTTTGATTCTGTATTTGTATTTTCAGAGACATTTAACATGATGAAATGGGAACGTGTGTATATTTACCCCATAGAAGTTTAGCATTTCTGTGATATTTCAGCCCACTTCATAGGCGAAATTTGTCATCCTGCTGATTTAAGTACATTTAACTGATGATAATGTTGACTCCCTCTAAGAGGCAAACACTTTATCAAACAATGTACATAGTGTTGCATCTTTCCTATTTTTTAGACATGTTTACATACACTATGCTAAAAATAAATGTGGACCACTTTAAGTACAAAAGGAGCACAGTGCATAGCATATGTTCTTTGTAAAACGCCCCAGCTTTCATTATTTTGTCATGAACTCCGCTAAGAACCACTTACCCAAGTCAAGGCCTTAGATTCCTCCCGATTTTGGCAGCAAGTCCAATTTATGGTGTAACTTGAAGGGCTCTTCCAATGCTCCCTTTCTTTGTTCAGAATTCTAAAAGGAGTTGAACTCTAGCACAGAAACCTCATTACATCCACTGTAAACAAGCAGCCTTGTTCTGAGATCTCCATGCTGGGTAATCATCATTGTGAACACATGTACATCTAAGCCCTGGGTAAGCTCTTTTTTCTCCCTCAAGGGATGCCATTTGGTTTATATTAAGACTCTGTCTTCTTGGATATTATTGGCATTCATTTGTAATGATTTCACCAGAGGTGATACACGCCTTATTCAAAAAATGGAAATCTTAAATTCCAATGAACTCAGCGAACTTTGGGTTGTCAGACATTCTCAAGGAATTAAAAACTGCAGGAATATGAATTGGGTAGAGGAAACTCTGCCTTACAGAAATAGGATGAAAACCACAGCAAAAGTTTGGGAACTACAGCAAAGACATTAGTTCCTACTTACTGAAACTCTGAGGATGACAAAAAAAAAAAATCGTGTTTCTGTATGGAAGTATTATGAGCATGCAATGTAACACATAAATAAAAACATGTTGTACTATTTGTGTGTCTATAAACAATATCACCATCAAAATGAAGCATTCATTTTCAGATGATTTTCATAGGCTTAGCATTTGGTAATCAATTAGAATCAGAATATAGAAAAGAATTGAACAAATACATCTGCTCTAGAAAACTACCTGCCTGCCCAAGGTGATTAGCAAGGCCTGCATGTAGTGAATTTGACATGGTGAACTTTCAGTGGTAGTAAATGCCTTTTCCACAAATGCTCCTGCTTTTGATCCAGAGCTTCTGATGCATGATATATCTTGTGTAGTTTGGAGTTTTCTACTGTGAGAATCTAAGGATTTTCTTTTGACTGCTGACAAAACAATCCAGTTTATGCTGGATTAAATCCTTACCAGATAAGACTGAACTGTGTTTATCATGGTCAAGATCTAACTTACAAATTGTTTTATGCATATATCTTCCTGATGGTTTATCTACTAGAAAACAATTACAATGTACAGATACTCAAACATTATAATCAGCTTTTTAAACACCTCTTTTTTAACTTGTCTGTAAATAAAGCAGGGTTGTCAGAACAAAAAATATATTCAAAATGTATTTTATTAGTGTTGTTAATTTTGCAAAGGATTCTAAAATATTAAACTTGGAAATATAAATACTTGCAACAAATAAAATTACAAATACTCTTAATAAAATGTGCTTTGACTTCTGCCTAGGCAATTATTTTTGATTAGTAAAGGCCTAATTTTATATCATTTAATTTTCTGAACTTGTTGAAATTTGTTCTCGGTATCAAGCGAGTTAATTTAACATAATGTATGTCTCTAATAAAAATAATTAACTTTTGTAGTTTGTACAACATGCTCTAATAGTAAACTTTTATAACTTACTTAGATACCAAACAAATAACTATCATTTATGGATATAAATTTGAGACAAATTATTATACCCACTCTGTGTTGTTGACACTCAGTTTTGCTAACTTCTCAAAATGAAAATGAAGGGTTTAGTCTAGACCATCATCAAGAATCGGTGCATTCTTGATGGTAGTCAGGATTAGAAGTACAAAGAAGAAGCAGAGAAACGTATTTTTGTTTTTCTTTTTTGTTTTCTGTTCTCTTCCTTTCTTTTCCTTTTCCCCATGTTTGCCCTCATGTGTGTTCAGTGAGAACACATGTCCGCACATTAGCACAGAGGAACTCAGAATAAAAGATGCAATGGAACTGTCTAAGGCTGCCTCGCCAAAGGCGTTCTATTCAGAATCCATTGTTGCTTAGACACTTCCTGTTATAGTATATGAATGAAATGTCTCCTACTTAGCCCCCCGGCTTGTGGTGCTTGGTAGGTTATATTTAGAAAGTGAGTCATAGTTGGAGACAAGAGTCTCTGAGGCAGGTATTGAGAACCATGTTTTGACCAGGTTTACACCAGATATGCTGGATAGGCTTATGCCAACTTTATATAAACTAGAGTCATTTGGGAAATGAACTTCAACTAAGAAAATTCCCCCATCAGATTTTCCTGCAGTAAGCCTGTGGGGCAGTTTTCCAAATTTGTAGTTAATGTGAGAAGATCTAGCCCTGTGGGAATGGTGCCACCCATGGACATGTGATCTTGGAGTACATAAGAAAGCAGCATGAGGGTGTTTTAAAGATTAGCCAGGTAATATCATTCCTCTATGGCCTCTTGTTCAGATTCTGCCTCCAAATTCCTGATTATCAGGCAACATAACCCTTTCACCCCCAAGTTGGTTTTGATCGTGGTATCTTACTATAGCAATGGGAAACCCAATTAAGCCACATTTCCTTGCTGATTCCTGACCTGTGATAAGAGAAAATCCAACCTCAAGCGTCATTTTCCATAAGCTTTGCCACATTTTCTGATTGGAGGAACTGTAGTTTCTGAAAGTGTGAGATGGAACAAATCTTCTCCCACTTTGTCATCTTGTCACAGAGATGATAAAAGGAAGTGGCCCTGATCCAGTCAGTTGTAGGGACACTCTTCAATCAGCCTCTGTGAACTAAGATCTCAAGTTGTCATCTCTGTGGAACAGGCTATCAGATATGATCTCAGAGAAAACCTATCAATGATGACACACTATCCATCTCAGTTGCAAGACTTAACCTGAGTTTTACTTGTTGGAGAAGATTTGTAGTTTCTACCCTTGTGAACCTAGAGGGTTAAAAAACTGCAGGTTGAAATACAGTTGTACTGTCCCCTTTGCTGTAACACAATTTCCCTTGCACACAACAGGACTGGGCATCTCCCACATACATATACCTCTTTAAGACCCAGTGTCATTCAGTGCCTTGGCTTGTAGTTTTAATGTTTCCTCAACAATCAGAAGACTGGCACTCCATGCAAAAATGTCCCTGCCTGACCTTTAGGTGCTTTCCTGAAAACAGATTTCCCTCAATGATATATACTGAAAAGAAAAACTGACATGGGACCAGAGGGGGCACGGTGGGGAAGAAATCTTAGTGTCCAGTAAGTGCTGTTACTTGAAACACCCCTTATTTACTTAACAGTTCATTGCAGTTTCATTAAATATCCATATAAATGCAAACATCATTTCTACAATTGCAGCACTATATACCTATCATTCAAGTTGCTTGTTGCTTTTCTGTCTTCTTTCCCATGAATTATAACAAAAAAAATTTATCTAGACACAATAACCTAGCACTTATACCCATTAAGAAAGTATCTAAAGTTTATTTGTAAACATAGATGCCAGCAAGATACCATTATACAGTCGATGATTGAAAATCATTTGAGTAATACATGAATTAATGAAGAGATCATTTAAACAAGTCATAATGTAACTTTTGTCTTCACATACTTATTGACAGTAATCACCTTTTTAAACAATAAAATAATCAAATACTTTGTAAGACCCTCTGTGAAGCATGCTTTCTTCTTGGATGTTCATTTTGCAGTAGGGATGCCATAGACTCACAGACTGATCAAGTTTATCCAGGGGCTACCCAGTGGTCTTTGAGATCCATGAAAAGTAGATCTGGTCTTGTTTTATTCCTTTAGTTCCTGTATATTCACTGGCTACAGTCTGTAGCCAATAAACATTCTTTTTTTATGGTTGGTTTAAAAATATACCATAACCCAAAACCATAATTTCTGAGTTCTTTAATGCAAATATCCATGACAACAAGAAAGAAATAGAAAAGACAAAAGAGAATTAAACTGTCAAGATTATATTTCAAGTATGATTCAGTCAACATGCTCTATAAAGATTAAATGTTGATTTTTATTGTGAAAACATTGGATTATACCCAGGGCCGACCACTTAGTAAAAGTCCACTGATATCTTTGAAATATTTAGTAATACGTGAGGTGTTTAATAAGTTGTTTTGAGAAAAATTTGACCACTTATTTATATCCATATGCATTACCTTCCATTTCACTGTTGACTTGCTGTATCTTAATTGGAAAGAAAGTTAAGAAATGAAAAGAAATTCTTGAATTTCCAAGATCTCATAAAATCTTGAGATTTCCAATTCTCATTCATGTGGGATTAGTAGAACATATGGTTTTAAATCACCAGGTTCATTCTAACTAAGAAAAATTAATGCTCTGGCCTAAATAATTTGTTATCTAGGGGTATGTAAATAAAAATAGACACAAATAATTGCTGGAAATATAAGTAAAAAATGTGCATATATCTGTGCACAAAATCATATATATGCATAGTTATGTATGTTTTTGTATCTAAATGTATACATGCACATAAATATGAAAGTGGAAAAAAGCCACGTGGATTAAAAAAATAAAAAAAAAAAAACTCCCAGTAACATTCAGTATCATCCTGTGTTATATGTTACACATGTGTTTCTATGTCATGAACTCACCATATCATTACATATTATATACCATTAACTTGGTAGTTGTGTTTTTTTATTTGGGCCACTCTTTCATCTGGATCATCCACGGTGTGTCCAAGTCCTGAATTTCATCCCTCAAGTTACTTGCACACAATCCCATACAGGTCTTCTGTTGTGGGAAAGGGATAACATCTAAAATGTAAATGCAGAGAATTTCCAATAAAATAATTTTGGGGGTGAGCATCTAGAGAGCAGTGTTGTGCCCTAAAGGCTACGGTAATGAATTTTTTTTTTATCTCTGTATTTTACAACACTCCCAGTTCTCAGATTGAACTACAAACAATCCTAGTAACTTTTTTGTGGTGTAAAAGTATTTAAAAGTATATTCAGAGAATTAGTAGCAAAACCTAATAGACTTAGATTTAAGTTTGAAGATCAGTCAGTCTACTCCAAACAGTGCTGTCAAATTCCTTTTCAGTTTTCTCTCCTCCTGGCATATGTGGGTTACTCTTTTCTTGTACCTACTGGTGACATTCAGGCATATTCTCTCTTGGTAATCTTGGTAAATTACTATTTCAATTTTAGATAGTCATTATACTTTTTTCCCTTGGCATGAAATAGTATTGTGTCCACTGTAGGGGCCTTGCAGAAGGCAATACTGCAATACTGGTCTTTGAAATCTTAGGGTAAAGTGGGAGTTACTCATTTAACTAGAGAAAAAATGACACAGTTGCAATGTGCCTGTGCCATGCGCCTGCTCTCCAAGGCTGATGGTCATCAATAAGCACCATTGGACTTGATATAAGTGATAGATATACTTTTAATCAATAAGCACCATTGGACTTGATATAAGTGATAGATATACTTTTAGAGTCTATGTTGATCCGAGACCATCTGAGCTAAAAATTACTGTTTTTCTGGTCTAGGCAGAACTAGAATTGCATCATAATGTGTGATAGAAATTTTGTGTCTTTGCCTGCCTTCAATAGTCTTCCTTTCTACCCAGGACACAACCCAGCTTAACTACCCAGTGGCTCTTATATGCCTCAAAGAAAGAAATCCCCCTGCAACACCATGACGAATCTCTCTGGGATGCCTAATTAAACAGTGGCAGGGCACTTTTACATTGTAAGATTGTTTAAAGACCTTAGATGAGAAACTGGATCCAGAAGCAAATGGGTGATTACTGCAAAGTTTTGAATTTTAAGCTATCCTCTCATTTCTTGATCTGCAAACACCAAATTCACTTTTGAGACTAAGAAGCACTGGGCTGTGTATGTTTATTTGTTTTGCAGGGGTGAGGTACTTCTTTACTCTCTTCCACACAAGAACATACACAAAATATTCAATATATACAAATGTAGCCCACTGAAAAATCAGGACTTTTTTGGGTCATGCCAATCTACTTATTTTTCTTTAATGATTTGAGGCTAACTAAACACAGAGGAACAATGTTCACTAGAAATAGATTAACTTGGTCTTTCAGTCCATGGGAGCTGGCTTCCAAAGTTGGTTGAGAAGACAAAAGCCTGTAGGACAAAAGCTTGTCTCCCCTCTCTTTAAGACTTTGAAGCTGCCTTTTAGTGGCTCTCTGCAGTGACAACCTTCTCATTTGTGATTGATCTGAGAACCTGTGCGTTTGGATTCCGTGAAACTTTTTGTCTACGTTTCCCTGGCAGCTATTTTGCATTCAGGGCTGCTATCAGTGACTTCATCATACCCCTGTTCTGCCACTAGATACAGAAGCGCTTTGTTTGGCCTCTCTTCAGGCTGGAGGGGTTTTTCCTAGGGGTTCCTTCTTGTTCTCCAACATGAAAATGTGCGAAGCATAAAACTCCAGCTGTGAATACTTACCTCCCTGCAGTGTTAAAAAGTTCAATATACAAAACACCTGGTTTCAAGTAAAATGTACATCAAGATATACGGCAAAGAGACAGATTTAATATACCCCATAGGGCCCTTAGGTGGTTTTTAAATTAAAGACACAATGCATTTTTTTTAAGCTGAGGTTTTACTATTTTACAAATAATGAACCAATAAACATCATGCAGTTGAAGAGAAAGTTGTAAGGAAGAGCAGAAGGGTCACTAGCATGCAAATGAAAATTGGACTCAGACATTATGTAGACACATTGTAAATGTGTTTATTCTTCTTCAGTGAAATTCTTGTTCCTAGTGATAAATGTTGCCCCAGACTCCAGTAGTTTAAAGCCTGTGGGAAATGGTAACTCTTAACTTTAGTAACCTTCATAATGTTCGTGCTGAACATAATTTATTTACTCAACAATAAAAGTATGAAATATTCATTTTAATGTCTTTTTTCTTATATAAGCCTTAAAACCCAAAGCAATTATTTTTTAAAAGTTAGCAAATAAGAGTCTTTATACAGCACCACTGAATCCTGCAAACATTAAAGTTTTCAAATTTTAGGTTTAAAAGGCACATGGGATAATATTGGGAGAGGCAGAATGAGAAAGATTTCTATATGACATTCTATATTTATCATAGAAAGAGGTGGCATATATATATGTATATATATGTTTTACATTGCAAGAATACAAAATAAGTGGCTAAACATAGTAGTAATGATGGCTACATGGGTGTGTGTTACTGGAGAAGCTCAGAAAATGTCATCTCAAAGATGTGAAGAGTCTCATCCTAAGGATATACCAGAAGTCCCAACCCTCTCACTTCTCACAAATCAGCCTCCTGTCATAGCCCTTCTGGGTGTTCATTTTAAAATTTACATACATACCAAGGCATTTGAAATCATCCCCATGGTCTGATTTTGAGTCTTGTGTGTTGAAACACCCGTGATGATCCATGCCCCTAGTAATCTTCAGGTCTTCCTCAGAACTTACTAAATTCCAGACTGAAAGTTCACAGGGCAGTCTATGTCCCTCATTACTGGAACCCTGAGGAAACACTAGGCCTGCATTCTTGGACCCTTCCAGACTTAGTGTTAGAGTGTTAGGATCTTTAGCAAATTTCAAGCCAAGTCTTTTCTGATGCCAATGTCTTTCTCTTTCTGTCTCCTGTTCTAAATTATAATGTCTGCTCTATTTATCACTCTGCCTCCCAGTATTCAATTTCCTCTGTGCTGAGCCACTCCTTCACAGAAAACCAGTCCTCAAGTTCTTGTTTTGGTAATATTATTTTACCAATGTTACTAACCAGCAAGGGTTTTCTCAAGCATATTGTTCTAAATTTATTCTTCAGATTTTACGTCTATTTTACCTCCTATCAATTTTACAATTTGCCTTAATTTTATTTCTTTAAAAACTACAGAGTATTTTTTTTTCTGGATTCTTTTGTATAAGAAAATAGATTGATAGATTGGTCTATTGCTGGCTTCCTACCCAAAGCTCAAGAAACACCTGTGGGATGGACTTTATAACAACTCACCTGTTTTATGTGACTCTATGCAAATTTTTTAGGCTAACAACAAATACCATTCAAATATGAAGGCTTTGTGTTCATGTTCAAGGTCACATAAAGTCATATGAATGATGACATCATGGCCAACCTTACAATCTGAGATTATATTCCTTCCACAGTGTAGAGAATCAAGGCAGTTACTGGAATGAGCAACATATTTTAGCATAACAGTTATTCATCCTCAGCTGGGGGAGGAGTCCAGGTGATTGCTCAGGGTGGACACATAACTAGAAGAAAGAGTTGTCATGTGTTGGCAGAACAGTTTCAGGTCACAGGGAAAGTATCTACAGCATTTTGAAAACAAGATACTAGAAGAATGGTAATGTCTTCAACTTCACATGTAACATGTAAGAATTATCTGATTTTTTCAGAGAAATATTCATTCATTTTTATTCATTTTTAATATGACAAAGTAGAGAAAACACTGTTTTACAATCTTAGCAACTTTATACTATACAATTAACTTAAAACTGTGACCCAGAATTGTTACGGTCTGAAAGAACTGCAGAGACAAAAAAATGGAGAAGAAGGTACAGCAACAGGCCTAAATTGAGATCCAGCTCAACTGGAGGCCACAAAGCCTGAGGCTATGGAGAGCTCATAAAAACTGAGCCTATCATGACTGCCCTACAAGTGTCCCAACAAGCAGCTAAAAGAATCAGATACAGATATTTACACCCATCCCAAGGAATAAAGCTGCTGACCCATGTGGTTGAGTGAGGGAAAAGCTGGAAGAAGCTAATGAGGGTAGCCCCACAGATCTACAACTACCTGGATCCCTCTGATCTCTTAGACACTGAGCTACCAACCAGGCACCATACACCAGCTGATAATGAGGTCCCCAAAAACATGTACATCAGGGGACTGCAAGTTCTGGACTCAGGCAGAGAAGATATACCTAACCCTCAATAGTTTGGAGGCCCCAGGAAGTAGGGATGTCTGGTGGCGTGAGAGTGTAGGGTGAGGACACCCTAGTGGAGACTGGAGAGTGTGGAAGTATGGGATGTGGAGCAGTCACAGGTCGGATCAGGAAGGAAATAACGTATGAACTGTAAAAAAATGGTTAAATTCTTTAATAAAAATGTTAAACATAAAATATTTTAGTTTTAGAGCTGAAATATAGTTACTCCTATAGGTGTCTTTATACAAATACATATATAGCTTTATTAATTAATCTGTAAAGAGTATGTGCATAGTTTCAAAGAGTTTATGAATGTGAACAGTGCTTCTGTGAATGTCCATATAGAATATTTGACTGCATGCCTTTTTTTTCACACCATTGTATGTAGTCTTAATGTTATTTGAATTTATTTCAACAGGGAGTGAGTAAATCCATATAGGTGCCATGGGGTTTATTTGAGTAGGAAGGCAAAATTAGATTCATAGTTTTTGTTTTCTGGTTAGTTTTTAAACCTTTTTCTTGTTAAAATTTCTTATCTGCTGTTTGCTTTAGGGTAAATCTATAACCTGGAGTGAAAAAAAAAAAAAAAAAAACCATGAATGACTGCAATTTTTTATAGTTTAAGCCAAATTCTTAAGGGCTGTAGATAATGAATGGGGTGAAAGTACTTGACATTTAAAACAGATATGTTTCTAAGATCAGCAGGAATTTCAGGATATGGCAGAATACAGAGCTGGTGTACAAACCAGATATTGAGAAGAATGGACATGAGAAGCAATTCTGCCCTTCCCACAACCCTGCTCCCTCCTCTGATCACCCATTAGTGGCCAGATCAATGAGAAAAGGAGCCAGAAATATTGGCAAACAGGATTGTAGTACATAGTTGATGCCAATCAAAGCAAAAAAGGGCTGTGCCTTTCCTTCTGGAAGTTTTAAAAACTTGATGGGAGACATAAGACAAAGATGTAATTTTTGGGGTGCATTTTCAGCTAGCTCTCAGAAGTCAAAAGAACTTCATTTTAATTTTTCTAACATATCTAGTGAAGGCAGGAATGTCGATGTGGAAGTGTGGAAAGGATTGTATAGAAAAGTTCTCAAACATGAAGTACAATTTAAGCACAAGGGACCACAAACCTAAGAGGCACACCAGTACACAAAGAGGACGACACAGGGGTTTCTATCTTGGTACACTGAGTGACTGGAGACTAGAGACATCTAAGATATATATCCAATCAAATAATATGCCGGAAAGTTATTGGGGCACTTATATTGTATAAGAAACTAGTGGAAATTTGCCAGGGTGCTGCCATCACTTACCACAAGCTAATAAGTTTTAGGTATGTAAATTAATTAAATAATTGAACTGAATTATCAATGCTAGGAAACAGATATGTTCAATATCTTTTGCCTGATACAGAAATTCAGCATTAATCAGAATACCAGCCTGTCAACAGTGACCTAAATGTGAGAAGACACTAAGTAATATACAGCCACCTCCAACTTCCACCGCTGGATACAGAAATGGAAAAATGGAGAATCAAATGTCACAGACCATCTAAGTCTGCATTTGACCTAGCATTAGATTGTAGGGAGCCGTTTGTGCTGCACCCAAACATGGCGCCGGCTTCCCGCCGAGAACTCAGCAAACAGAGCTGTTGCCCAGCCAAGAGACTTAATGCGCATGCACCACATGCCCGCTCTTGGGGCACGTGATTGAGCTGCAGGAGGATGCACCAATCAGGTAGCAACACAAGTCTCTTAGGCATATATAGCAGTGCATTTTCTCCCCCACGTGGAAAGAAGAGGAAGACAGTGGAGAGATTGCGCGAGACCCCACGTGGAGGGATGGTGGAGAGATACCAGGTGGAAAGAAGCCTGATAGGAGAGGTTGTAGGAGATCCTGCGTGGACAGAGACTGGACAGAGAGATCGCTCGTGGGGGACTGCGCGTGAGAGGTCGCCTAGACAGTAGAACTCAGTAGGGAGTCCCCGGCCCAGAGAGAAGTTTCCTGCTCAAGAAGCCCCCTGCTCAAAGTGCTGTTCAATAAAGGTTATCTGCAGAAGAATCTGTTTGTTGCACGCCTGTTCCTAGCGGCAGGAAGCGTGGGCGCGTGACATTAGATGATTTTTTTCTGCTATTAATAGATTCAAGAACCACTTTAAGTGCAGGAAAAAAAAGGTAAATAGTACTTTTATATAATTTAGTTATATAGTATGTGAATTTTCTTATCATTTATATATCTATCTACAATATATCTTCTATCTTATATTTTAAAGGAATAGATATCTGCTTTGTTTCCCTATATTACAGCTGATCTCAGGTTTTAAAAATAATTTATTTGTATTTTATGTGAATTGATGTTTGTCCTACATGTGTGCCTGTCTAAGTGTGTTGGATCACCTGAAGTGGAATTACAAACAACTGTGAACTGTTCATGTGATTGCTGGGAACTGAACCCACATCCTCTGTAAGAACAGCCAGTGCTCTTAACCACTAAGCAACCTCTTCACCTTCCCCAAATTTGGCATTTTTAATATATGATTATTAGTGGATGTCCAAACACTTATGTAAATACAGGCAGGACCAACTAGACTTCAAAAGTTAATAATAATAACAAAAGAAGAAGACCTAATGTTGGGAGGAAGATGTGGTTGTGCTACTAGAGAAATTAAAAGGTGGTATTGTAGATGAACATGAAGTCATTTTACAAATATCTAAAAGTATCCATGAATAAGTTAAGCTATTTCCAAATTATCAGAGAAATAAAAGAATACCAGGATTTTATTGAATATTCTCTATATTTACATTTCAGATGTTATCCCCTTTTCTCTAATCCCTTTCTCCTCCGGCTCCCCTTGCTTCCATGAAGGTACTCTCTCTCTCTCCCAACCACCATCTCCACCTCAGTGCCTTGGCATTCCCCTATTCTGGGAAAAAGTGCCTTCACTGGACCAAAGTCCTCTTCTGCCATCGATGCCAGACAATGCTGTCCTCTGCTACATATGCAACTGCAACCATGGGTCGCTCCGTGATGAACAAGATTTTTATTGAAAGCAACAAGAACTTCTCATTCAGTGTCATAATCAAGCAGCCCTTGTCAGCAGCACTTTATGTTTATGAAAGTATTCTGAAGTCTATGTTGTCTGTGCAATTATGTTGACTCAAAAGCAGGTACTTTATTTAAACAGTAAGAAGTTTGAGAGACTCTGAGATTTTATTAGTTTCAGATTTTAAATGTGGACAGAAACATTACCACGAACCATTACACCTAAACTTCTGGGATGGCAGCCTTTAACCCATAAAAGGACTTTGATTTGTAAATTTAATGAAAATTTGTCAGTAAATATTATTAGCAGTTTAGAATAGCATGCCCCCTAAAACAGTAAGCTCCTTCTTCCAATTTTGGAGGAGTTGTTTTCACTTGAATTTAGCATATAGTTTTATTTTTTTAGTTTAATTTTGCTTTTTAATTTTTCTTTAATCTTTCTGAGATGTGTTGAATGAGTAAAGAAAAAAGTACAGAACTTTGAATTCTAAAATGACTTCATTTTACTTTAATAATTATATACATTTCCAATTCTAAAAGATAAACACAGTAATCTTAATATATCAAATGATGATGTTTATTTATGCTATATTTATAGTATAAAAATACCATGCTGTCTAACCAATAACACATTTTTTTTTTTTTTTTTTTTTTGAGAAAGCATCTTGAACAAATGGTGCTGGTCTCACTGGATTTCTCTATATGTAGAGAAGTGCAAAGAGATCCTTAGTATTCTCACTCAACATATACCCCTTTCTGATAAAAAACCTGAAGGAATTAAGGATTAAATGGTTAAATTTAACATGATAAAGGAAATGCAGAACAAGCTTACAAGCAGTATAAAGTTCACTGAGATATTTAGAATAATTACATGAAATTCAAGAAAAAGAGAAAGTTGTCCACTCACTTCATAAGTAGTCCTTGAATACATCCTATACTT
Source organism: Micromys minutus (assembly GCF_963924665.1). Lineage (NCBI taxonomy): Eukaryota > Metazoa > Chordata > Mammalia > Rodentia > Muridae > Micromys > Micromys minutus. Next base: position 57,260,258 of record NC_137983.1, on the reverse strand, counting down.
GAAGTTTCAGCTAGAGCAGTAAAACAATTAAAGAAGAAAAAAAGGTATAATCTGGGAAGAACTGAAAGTATAGTTTGCAGATAATATGCTATTATACATAAATGATCTTAAAAGTTCTACCAGGGAATTCTTATAGCTGATAAACACATTCTGCAAAGAGGCTGGATACAAGATTAACAACAACAATAACAACAACAACAAAAATCAGTAGTTGTCCTATACAAAAATATCAGAAAAACAACACCTCTCACAATAGCCTCAAATAATATAAAATATCATGGTATATTGTGTATTTCATATTACTTTTACTCTAACAAGCAGTGAGGTTAAAGACATGTATGATAAAAACATGAAGGAAAAAATATCTTCCATGCTCTTGGATCTGTAGAATTAACATAGTAAAAGTAACCATCCTGCAAAAACAATCAACTGTTTCAATTCAATCCCCATCAAAATTGCCACACAAGTGTTTATAGACTATGAAAGGACAACTCTCAACTTCATAAGGACAAAGCAAAAAGAACAAATGAAAACAAAAAGGAGAGCTAAAACAAGTCTGAACTATAATAGGACTGCAGGAAGTATCCCTGTTCCTGATTTGAAGTAGTTCTACACAGCTACAGTAATAATAATAATTATTATTATTATTTAAAACTGTTAAATAGTTTAAAAAGTAACCATGTTATTGGCTTTAAAGTAGCTACAATGATCAGTGGAATGGATTTGAAGACCCAGACAGGAATCTGAGCACATATGGACACCTGATTTTTTGATAAAGAAGCCAGAAATACATACCTGAAAAAGGAAGTATCAACAAATGCTTCTGATCACATGGATATGTACATGTAGAAAGGGACAAATAGATCTACACTTATACCACCACTCAAATTCAAAGTCCAAGTGCATCAAAGATATCAATATAAAATGTGATATACTGAATCTGATAGAAGAGAAAGTGGGCAACAGCCTTAATTGAGCTGGAACAGGAAATCACTTTCTGAACACAACACCAATAGTGCAGGCACTAAGATCAACAATTACCAAATGAAACTTCATGAAGCTCAGATGATTGGTCAAAGTTGAATCCTACAGAATGGGAAAAGATTTTTGTCAACTCCACATCCAGTAGAGGACTAATATCTAAACTATACAGATATATAAAGAACTCATGAATCTAGATATAAAAAACCCAAAATACTTTAATTTGAAGTAGATTGCATATCAATTCTTATGTTCGGTTCTCTCATTCTGCCCTAGCCAAACCTGATTGCCATCCCTGTTACCCTTGTAACTCCCTCTCCTATCCAGTTCTCTCTCTCCATCCACCTCTGATGACTTTCCATTCCCCTTCTGAGTGACATTCATGTATCCTCCCTTGGAACATTATTATCCAGATTATTTGCATCTGTGGGCTTGGCTGTCTTACATTTTTTGGCTAATGCCTACTTATATATTATACATGTCCTTCTGGATCTGGACTATTTTAGTAAACAGGACATTTTCAAGTTCAATCCATTTGCCTACAAAATTCATGATGTCTTTATTTGTATTTTTTATTGGATCTATTTTATTTACATTTCAAATGTTATCCCATTTCCTGGATTCCCTTCCAACACCCTATCCTATCTCCCCTGCCCCTGGTTCTATGAGGGTGTTAACCCACCCACCTCCTCCGACCTCCCTGTCCAGACATTCCCTTATACTGGGACATTGAGCCTTGACAGGACAAAAGGTGTCTCCTCCCACTGATGCCCAACAAGGCCATCATATACAGCTGGAGCCATGGGTCTGTCCATGTGTACTCTTTGGATAGTGGTTTAGTCCCTGAGGTTGGATGGATTGTTGTTCTTATGAGGTTGCAAACCCCCTCAACTTCTTCAATTATTTTTCTAACTCCTCCATTAAGAATACTGTTCTCAGTTCAATGGTTGGCTGTCAACATCCACCTCTGTTTTCATTATGCTCTGGCAGAGCCTCTCAGGAGACAGCTATATTAGGCTCCTGAGAGCATACACTTCTTAGCATCAGCAATATTGTCCAAGTTTGGTGACTGTATATGGGCTGGATCTCCAGTTGTGTGGGGGGTCATCTCTGGATGGCTTTTTCTACATTATCTGCTCCAAACTTTGTTTTCATATTTCCACTTGAGAATATTTTTGTTCTCCCTGCAAGAATGGGCTGAAGCATCTACACTTTGTTCATGCTTTTTCTTGAGCTTCATGTGGTCTGTGAATTGCATCTTGGGAATTCTTAGCTTTGTGGCTAATGTCCACTTCTCAGAGAGTACATACTATGTGTGGGTTTTTGTTTTGTTTTTGTTGTGCTATTGTTGTTGTTGTTTTGTTTTGGTTTGGTTTTTTTTTTTTTTTTTTTTTTTTTTTTGTGATTGGGTTACCTCACTCAGAATGATACTTTCCTGATCCATCTGTAGATTGTCATGAAGCTGTTTGTATTTTAATGTTAATTTCACTTCCCCAAGTAGGGCTGCCTAATCACATGCTCAAGAGGTGAATTCATCTGAACCTTCCCCTTTTAATTAGTAAAATAAAGGAGAGTCAGTGGGGTGGTGTGAGGGAGGTGGAGAGAGGAGAGGTCAGAGGAGGGCAGAGGATGAGGATAGATGGCAAAGTGAAGGTTCCCAAGGACCAACTGGACCCAGGTGGGATTAATTGGTATTAAACAGCTATGAACATCAAGGATTTTATAGGTCTAATATCTCACATAGAAGGGCAGTTTGTATCTTTGTCTATTTGATGTAATCTTCTTGTGTAGAGGGTTTGTATATTAAGAGTTGAATATATAAACCTGTATGAAAAGCTGTCAGGCTGTGGAGTTGTGTTTATGTGGGATTTTGGGGGAGAGAAACACCACGGGACAGAGGCAGAGAACAGTCAGTAGAATATCACCAGGGAAGGGAGATGCAAAGACAAGCTGGGTCATAGTGGCAGCTCAGACCTGGTGCCAGAGGAGCATGTGCTTCCTTTAGGGTCTGGCCTGATGAGTGAGAACTCAGGGCTGAGAAAGAGGTAACCAATTTTTTAATTTTTAATATTTACTGCAAGATCCATTCATTTGCCTAAAAATTTCATTGAGTCATTGTTTTTTAAAAGCTGAATAGTACTCCATTGTGTAAATGTACCACATTTTCTGTATCCATTGTTCTATTGAGGACATCTGGGTTTTTTCCAGCTTCTTGTTATTATAAATATGGCTGCTGTAAAAACATAGTAGGTCATGTGTCCTTGTTGTATGTTAGAACATCTTTTGGGTATATGCCCAGGAGTGATATAGCTGAGTCCTCAGGTAGTACTATATCCATTTTTTTGAGGAAGTACAAGACTGATTCCAGAGTAATTGTACTGCTTGCAATCCCACCAATAATGAAGGAGTGTTTCTCTTTCTCCACATCCTTGCCAGCATCTGTGGTCACTCTAGATTTGTTTGTTTATCTGTGTGTTTTTTATTTTAGCCATTCTGACTTGTGTGAATTGGAATCTCAGGGTTGTCTTGATTTACATTTCCTTGTTTACTAAAGATGTTGAACATTTCCTTTCTCAGACTTGCAATATTCCTCAGTTGAGAATTCTTTGCTTAGCACTGTCTAAACTATTTAGTATTCCACTGTGCAGATGTATCACATCTTCCTTAATCTATTCTTCAGTTGAGGAAGATTTAGTTTGTTTACAGTTTCTAGCTATTATAAACAAAGTTGTTACAAGACTGACAGCTCTTGTAGCCAGGAAGAACTTCCAGAGATAGGAGGGTACATCAATCCATTCACACAACCTTCAATCCAAAATTTGTCTTGTCTACAAGGTATGCAGGGATAAAGATGAAGTAGAAACTGAAGGATCATCCAACCAATGAATTCTCTAAATTGAAGCCCATCCCATGTGAGAGAGGCAACCCCTGACTCTATTAATGGTACTCTGCTATACTTGCAGATAGAAACCCAGCATAACTGTCTCCTGAGATTCTTCATCCAGCAGCAGATTGGAGAAGATGCAGAGACCCATGGCTGAACATTAAAAAGAGCTTTGGGAGTCTTGTGGAAGAGTAGGGGATAGAAGTGGACAATGTTAGCAGGGGTGGAGTCATGGATACCACAAGCCCTACTGAGTCAACTAACCCAAGATCATGGTGACTTGCAGAAACTAGGACACCAACCAGGAAGCATGTAGAGCTGAACCTAGATGTCCAACACACTAGGAATAAATGTTTATCTTGATCTTCATGTGGGTCCCTAACAAGTGAAGTGGGGGAGGGATGTTCAGTCTGTTCCATGCCACTGGGTCCTCTTCCACCTACCTAAAAAGCCTGGTTTGGCTTCAGTGGGAGAGGATGTGGCTAGTCTCTCTGGGAATATATATTCCAGGGTAGGGTGGTACCCAAGGGGACTCACTTTTTCTGAGGAAAAGTAAAGAAGAACAAATCGGGCGAATTGGTAAGATTTTTCAATAGAGAATTATCCATGGACAAAGGAACACTGGAAGAAGTTTTAAATATTGTTAGGCATCTATGAAATGCAAGGCAAAGTTACTTTTTAAAGAAAAACACTGGATATTTTCTTTACTTACATTTCAAATGTTATTCCCTTTCTGGGTATCCCCTCTGGAATCCCCCTATTCCATTCCTCCTCCCCTGCCTCTATGAGAGTGTTCCCTCACCTACTCCCTTACAACTTTCTGCCCTTGCTTTCCCCTACACTGGGGCATTGAGCATTCACAGGGCCAAGGGCCTCTCTCTTGTTGATGTCCAATAAGAGCATCATATATGCAGCTAAGACATGGGTCCCTCCATGTTTACTCTTTGATATTCCATTTTACTCAGTTAGAAAGGCTAAGATCAATCACACTGGATGCTCTCCATGTACATTATAAATATTATCTTAGTAATTTTATTGGGCTTTTGATTGTGAAAATGAATAGGTCTCTAACTCCATTGCCTGTTCTTGATACTTGCTTTTTCCTATTGGGTTGTTATGCCCAATTTTGATGTGAATGTTTTTGTTTCATCTTACATTTTATTTTGTCATGCTTTGTTATTTATTCAAAGCCTATTCTTCCCTAATAAGAGGCAGAACAGGAGTTGATCTAGAGAGTAAGGATGATGGAGAACTGAGAGGAGTGAGTTGGGGGAAGTATAATCAAACTATGTTTTGTAAGAAAATAAAATACTTCAATAAAAATTAAGTAACTAAAAACAAAACTCGATGATGTGAAATTGCAGACACATGGGATCAACTAGGGAATTCTGTAGTGGAATTGGTTGTTTTCTTAGATTTCACTTCTATCTTCTCAGCCTCTTGTTCTTTTAGCAGGATGCTGTGATGAGATTTATAAAATGTGTGTACATTCTCCAGTTGAACAGGATGCTTTTAAACAATATTCTCTTGGTCATTTTTCTCTACAAGTGGCATGGAAGCAGTGCTTTGCTTAATGCTTCTTGCAACTAATTCTAGAGAAGATGCATTCCTTAATAGCTTGATTTAATCTGGGAAAGTATACAAAATTGATATCTGAGCAGAATGCCTTTTAGAATCAGTGCCTCACACTGGCAGCTCATTCACAAGCACGGCAGGCACCTTGATGATTCCACAAGCTGCTAGAAACACAAACTGGATTACTCCACAGTTGTCATTTAAACTCACAGTGAGAAGAGTCTGATAAATGTCACCCTGCTATTGGCTGTTTAATTGTTCTATTTTTCTATGAACTAACACATAATGTAAAATTTATTCAACATAATGTTAAGAACAAAAATATTTTACAAGTCCCAATTAAAATACATTTTCAAATGCCAATAACATTCTAAAACCAGTGACAGTATACACTGTCATGTAAATAGAACATAGGAAGCTAAATTAAATAAATAAATAGAAGCAATGGCTTAAATTTGGGCATTGTAACTGTTTAAAATATTTTAATGATACTATAATTATTATTTAGAACATTCAGTTACAAAACATTAAACTATGGAAAAAAGAATTTGGTAGAGTAGTTGCAATATGAGGAATTTTTGTATTTTACTAATGATCTTTATAAACACTCAGTAAGAGGCAACTTTACCTCCTTAGCTACAAGTAACCCAAGAATGCTCTTTAGAATAATGCAGGATAAAAATAATTGGTAACAAACACGATAAATGCAGCAGCAGCCACATGAAAGGCCCTGAAGAGTTCAGTGTTCATGAGGAACTGTATCAAATGACAGTAAACAAACTAGGTCATGTGTACCAGTCACTGGGCCTTTATCTTGTGAGTGTATCATCTCGGGATGGGGAGTTCCTTCAAAGTGAAGACTGTTTCCAGTGAGAGGAATATGCTTTCCCCTATAGAAGACCAGATCTTCAGCTTTCGTAGTGTGGAGAACCAAGGTTCATTCATGGACATATTAATGGTCATTCCAATAGTGGTTTTTCTCACTTTGTTTAAATTAACCATACTTTTTTAGGGACCCTAATAAGAATCCATTTTTCTTCTTTACTTAAAATTCTAGTTTCATTCTCATTAATAAATCACAGGTCCCACATCCTTATATGCATCCATTTCTGATGTGATATCAGTAGGACAAATCGATAGGTTATGTTTCATAGGTCTAGAGTCTGAAGCTCACATTACTCCATAAGCCTTTTAAGCAGGTCCTTGTGTTGAAACCTGGTATGAGCAAAACCTGTCATCTGTGCTTGGCCAACCATGTGACATACCATATATAAAATGTCTGGAGACCTGCTTTCCAGGCACACATCTTCATTTTCCTTTATTTCTGTTTGTGAAGAGAAAAAGGGATATATTTGGGGGGGTCTATAAAACAGAAATCCTAGAATATAGAGAGCTGAAATACAGCACTCTGTTTTATACCTCAGCTACAGAAAGGACAGTTCTAAAACTTGATAGCACAGAGAGCTTTTCTTTCCCTCTTTGGGTTTGTTTATTGGTAGAAATGGGATTGGATAAAAGATCATCCAGAATCTGCCTCACCTGGGGATCCACCCCATATGCAGCCACTTAACCCAAGCACTATTGCTGGTGCCAAGTAGTGCTTACTGGCAGGAAACTGATATAAATGCCTCCTCAGAAGCTCTGCCAGAGCCAGACTGATACAGAGGAGGGTGCTTCCAGCTAACCATCAAACTGAACACAAGAACCCCAATAAGGAAGCTAAGATAGGGCTGAAAGAGCTGAAAGGGTATGCAACCCCATCCATGGGAAGAACAAAATGATCAACTAACCAAACGCAGCTGCTTCCAGTGACTAAAACACCAACCAATCAGTTTGCATGGAGAGACCTGTGGTCCCAGGTGCATATGCAGCAGAGGATAGCATTGTCTGGCATCAATAGGAGGAGAGGCCTTTAGTTCAGAGAAGGCTCATATTCCCAGTGTAGGGGAATGCCAAGGCTCTGAGGTAGAGAGAGTAGTCGGGAGAGGGAGAATTTTTATGGAGGCAATAGAAGGGGAGGGGTTTGAGACTGGGGGAAGAGGATAGCATCTGAAATGTAAATACAGAGAATATCCAATAAAAAAAAGAAATGTACTTTATGTTTTTTTATTTGGATTTTTATTTATTTACATTTCAAATGTTATCACCCTCTGCATACACCCTATCCCATCCCCGCTTATCCTGTTTCTATGAGAATGCTCCCCCACCCACCCACTCCTGCCTCACTGTCCTAGCATTCCTCTCTATACTGGGGCATCAAGCCTTCAAAGGACCAAGGGCCTATCTTACCATTGATGCCAGATAAGTGCTCTTTACCTCCTTCAATCATTTCCCTAACTCCTCCATTGGGGTTTGCATGCTCATGGTTGACTGCAAGCATCCATCTGTATTGGTCAGGCTATGACAGAGTCTCTAAGAAAACAACATTATCAGGCTCCTGTCAGCAAGTACTTCTTGGCATAAGTAATATTGTCTGGGTTTGGTGTCTGCATGTGGGATGAAGCCCAAGGTGTGACAGTCTCTGGATGGCCTTTCTTTCAGTCTCTGCTCTACTCTTTGTCCCTGTATTTTCTTTAGACAGGAACAATTCTGGGTTAATATTTTTTAGATAAGTGTGTTTAGAACAGCCTTATTTTTAATAGCCAGAAACTGGAAACAACCATGTTCCTCAACAGAGGAATGGACACAAAAATGTTTCACTTACACAGTGAAATACTACTCAAATATTAAAAACAATGACTTCATGAATTTTCAGGCAAACGAATATCATCCTGTGTGAAATAACTCAGTCACAAAAGAAGATACATGGTATGTATTCACTGATAAGTGGATATTAGGCAAAGAGCTTGAAATATCTATGGTACAACTCATATAGACCACATTAAGCTGTGGATAAAGAGTGGATGCTTCAGTCCTACTTAGAAGGAGTAACAGAATAATCAAGAAAAGTAGAGGGTGGGAGGGACTTTGGAGGAAGAGTGGAGAGGGAGGGAAAAAAGAGGGGCAGAATCAGGTATGGGAAGAGATGGAGGAGATGTGCAGAGGGTCAGGAACAGAGGTGTGTAGCAATAGGGGCTGGGGAATTGGGTGTAGTAATTTGAAAGTCCAAGATGATAGGAAAACAAGAGCCTCCCAGGGTCTCACAGGGATGACATTAGCTTTAATACCCCATAAAGGGGAAGGAGAACCTGTTGAGACCATATCCAGAGTTTAGGCATGGCCCCCTCCAGTTGAAGGATGCGGCTACCCAATAACCTCAAAAACATTAACCCAACTCAAAGAGTTTTGAGCTGAGACATACATTTTGTTAATTCACCTGAAATTAACATGGTACTTCTCTCTGTATTCATTGTCAAGACTAGTTTGATCTACCCAATGAGTTCCCGACCAGACAGGTCTACATAGTGAGAGCCTATATAAATATATATGTATATGTGTGTGTATATATTTATAAATTTCATATATAAATATATACATATATTTATGTATTAAATATATAAAGAAATAAGTAAATTTTCTTAAATAAATTATGTGGGCTGGGGCAGTAGCTCACCTTAAAGATTGGATTTGATCTCTGCACTGAAAAAAAAATGTTTCAACTATTTGGCTTGGCCTTTTTTTTCATTCCAACAAAGAAATATGTTGTTTACTTTGTAATGGTAATACTAACAAAAGCATATGTTCTCATACTAAGTTGCACTGGGCATTGCATATGCAATGTGAGATTGTTTATGAGTCAGTGATCAAAGACTGACTAGCTTTGCAACAAAGCTGTGATCAACTTCAGGTTTTAACTGAAGTCGGTCAGAGCTGTGATTCTGGAAATGAATGAAAAAGGTACTCACTGAGGTTAGTAGAGACCATTATATATATGAACTACTCAGATTCTGAGCTACTTGTACCCCAGTACAAACAATGTACACTATACATCTGTATTTCATACTGGATGTTCAAAGTATTTTCCTTAACCCTTGTTATCTCTAATATGACTCAAGCCTGTGAGAGATCTCAGAATTATCAGTATTGAGAAACAGATGTGATGGAGGTGGAGTACTATTCCAGGTTGTACCCTCATTCCTGGTTGACTGGTTAACTTGGATATGCATTACAAGATAGAGTCTTGTAGATCAAATCAGGAATTATATATCCTTGTCAGTTATCTCAGCTTAATAATTCTGCTTTTACCTCTTTCTTTCACAGACAAAAGATGATACAAGGTCCATAACATTACCTGCTTTTATATGTGAATCTCAATAAACAACTCATGAGACATTGTGCTTCCTGGGTCAGAGGCCCAGGCAATGGACCTTGTCTCTGGTGCTTCACTTCATGTGCTTAGTAGCATCTTTGTACAAAATGTGTATTTTTCTATAAAGAGCCACATGCATTTCTAAGAACTCATTATTTGTGGAGATGATTTTTTGGGCATTACTTGTCTATATTAATCCTACTGAGTGACAGTAAGAATCATTCATACAGTAAAAAGGCCTTGGACATTGTTAGTCAATGGATATAGAGACAAATGCTCCTTATTGTTCTTAATTTTATGAATGTGGCAGCTGGGTGACTCCTATATTGGGAGACATGTAAATTATAACAAATTTCATTAAGCAGATAAAGCAGGACTGAGTTATGACACTGTCATTTAAAAGCCACATTTCTCTGTTCATATTAGATTATGTGTTCTTATAATTATCTGTGTATTTTACTACTGCACATATATCTAAATAAGTTTATTGTTCATGGCTTTAGCATCCAATATCAAACTTTTAATTCATCTTATATAAGCATTAAACATAAACACACACAAGTGCAGACATCACACACACACACACACACACACACACACACACACACACACACACACACCGGATTCTCCTTTCCATATCTTACATTCATTACCAAGTAAGCTCTTACAACTGCTTCTCAAAGTCTCTGGCTACTTCCACACTGAAGATCATACTATATTTTCTCTAGACTTCATGTACTGTATTCTCTAATTGCTGACACTTCCTGTCACCACCTTCAAGTTTCTGTCATCTGTCCTTTATCTCCTGCCTGGATTTATACTCCAGTTCTTTCATCTTCTACCTCGTAAATTTTTTCTCTGCAGACAAACCTTCTTATGAATTTATTCATTCTAAAATCACTTCTGCTTCTTGGTGTTTTCCCAAACCTCTCTTTCTCTTGAACCCCTGCCTAGAGTAGGGCATATGTCCCTGAGAGAGCACTGAAGGCCAAACAGATTCTTCCCAATAATCTGCCAGTTTTTACCCATTTCTTCATCTTCAACTATCTCTTTTCCTTCAGCTTAATGTTCAGCACATGATTTTCATATTCCAGAACCATTGTGTTTTTATTATTAATATTATTTCAGAATTTCTACTATAGTAATTGTTACTAAAATAATTTAAACAACCTAAATTTTAAACAAATATAGTGATACCAACATACTTTTGGTATCTCAATATCAATTAATCATTATTGCTCAAAAATGGCATATGACCTTCTGCCAAACTAAGCCATAGTGACCGATGTACCCAACTAAATCTTGGAATTAGGTGATTTAGAAAATATGTCTTTCTTTGAAGTTTAATGTACTATTGCTGTAGGTGGAAATGTGCTATTAAATTCTTTTTAATCAAGTTAACTTTATTACAGGAAATGTCATTTAAAAAAGCATTTGGGTCAAGTGGTTAAGATTTTATACTATCCATATGGAAACCCTGGGTTTGCAAAGGAGCTCCTGTTTATATGAATATACACAGCTTCCTTTTCCTCTTTGTTCCTGATGTTTCTATTTGGTAAGATGCTGATGAAGAAGATAAAATATTCATTTGTTTGATGTGGTCTTCATGTGATTTAGACAAGTAAACATGTCAGTATATAAGGACATTCTTCTTTGAAACCAGCACACAGTAGGGACTAAAGCATTCAAATATCTCATTTCATGAGTTTTAACTGTTTTATTACTACTCTCACTTAAAATTCAACTTAAGTACTACTAATTTGTAGCTTTCACAAATGCATTTTTAAATACTGAGTTCTAGAGATATTTAGACTATACTGTTTTGAATATTTAAATGTTTATGAGGTTGATGTTTGAGAAAGCTCTCCTAATGAAACTGTGTCCTTAGAATTAAAAGAAGTGAGATCTGCTGCTGTGGTTACATGATTTAAACAGTGCTGTCATGTCTTGGTGGGGCCGGTAACTTGGACCCAAGCCCTGAGTACTTACCTATACAAACTGTGTTGACAAGTAATTATGCTTGAATATAATATTGGTAGTTCAGAGTTAGCAGTTAGTAAGTAAAAGCCATTGGTATTATTTTGAATGCAACCATTTGCTTTATTCACTTTATTTTTTTTAAATTGGGCTTCCTCAAAAACAAAGTCTTAGCTATGTTTGAGTATCATTGTGCATTAATATTAATAAATTACTGTCACACAAATAGAGAAAGAACACGAAAGAAAAAGGCTGCATCCAAGGTATTAAAATTATTCTCCCATTTGCTTATAACCAAAATTTGTGCTTTCAAGGCAGTGTCCAGTTTGTGCTGGGCATTTCTTCTTTGAAATTTGTAATCCCTTATCATGAAATACGTGTAGAATTTCCCAACATTAACTTCACACTGAGAGGAAAAAAAGAAACCAATAATTTCATTTAATTTCTTTCTAAACATGTCCTTAAAAACAGAAAAGAGAAAATATGTTTTATTTTAATATTTGTAGTTGCAGATCACCTACATTTTACTATGCCTTTTTGTCTTTGAGAATTTTTTTTCCAAATTAATATTATGACAAAATACTGAATTCAATGAACTTACACATGTACATATACACACATGGTACATACACACATATGTAGGCAAAATCTGAAACACATAAAATGAAAACTAAATAAACCTCTTTAAAAGAGTTAACAACAAAATAAGAATATATCTTCTGGCAAAGTGGATCAGTACAGGCCAACACTGAAGATCAATTCATGCAATAAAACCCAATAACCTGGAGAATTCTTAAAATCTATTCATTTGCATGAAATTAATTGTAGAATAGCTTTTGATCTGAAATAATTCTGGTATTAAATAAAGATAATCCAAAAAAGCACATTAGGGTGTTTGCTAGTTGAATTTTTCTAATATTATAGGATGACTCGTAATTTGATTTTAATATTATTTCTACATTTTAAGAAAGGGCATCTTCACTGAACTTTTGACTAAACTGCAGACGCTGATAATTATATTGGAGCAACAAGTTAATCATGACTAAGTTTGAAACATTCCTGGGACAGGACTAGGTTTTACATGTTATCTACCAAAAGGATCCCACATGATGGTCACCTTTATAGGTTCTTGCCAGGCAACTACCCTCCACTTTTGTTTTTAATATGTTATAGGTACTTTTTGTAGGTGCATTTCAGATGTTATCCCCTGTCCCCAATACCACCCTGGTCCCCCACCATTGCTTCCATGAAAGTGCTCCCTTTCCCAACCATCTTCTCCTACCTCAACACCTTGGCATTCCCCTACACTGAGAAAACAAGCCTTCTCCTGACCAAAGAGCTCTCCTGCCTTTGATGCCAGAAAATGCCATCCTCTGCTGCATATGCACTTGGAGCCATGGTTCTCTCCATGCAAACTAATTGTTTGGTATTTTAGTCCCTGGGAAATGTGGTGAATTTTGTTAGCTGATCATTTTGTTCTTCTTGTGGAGTTGCAGACCCTTTCAACTCCTTCAGTCCTTTGTTGAGGTCCTTTATTGGAGTCCTTATGTTCGGTCCAATGGTTAGCTTTGAGCATCCTCCTCTGTATCAGTATAGTTATGGCAGAGAGTCTGAGGAGGCATCGATATCAGGCTCCTGCCAGTAAGCACCACTTGGTATTAGCAATAGTACATTGGTTTAGTGGTTGCATATGGGATAGATCTCCAGGTGAGGCAATCTCTGGATGATCTTTTCTCCAATCGATAATCCTATATATGTCTCTTTATTTTCTCCTATGAGGGTTTTGTTCTACCTTCTAAGAAGGACTGAGGCATCTACCTTCTGACCTTCCTTCTCTTTGAGCTTTATAAGTTCTGTGAATTCTTCCTTGGGTATTCTGAGTTTGGGGGCTAGAATCAGCTTATCATTGAGTACATACCTTGAGTGTTCTTTTGTGACTGGGTTACCTCACTAGGATGATAGCTTCTAGTTCCATCCATTTGCCTAGGAATTTCATGAAGTCATTGTTTTTAATAGCTGAGTAGTACTCCATTGTGTACATCTGCCACATTTTGCATATCCAATCCTCTGTTGAAGGACATCTGGGATCTTTCCAGCTTCTGGCTATTATAAATAAGGCAGCTATGAACATGGTGGAACATGTGTCCTTGTTGTTTGTTAGAGCTTCTTTTGGGTATATGCTCAAAAGTGGTATAGCTGGGTACTATGGTACATAGTACCCGAGGTACTATGTCCAATTTTCTGAGGAACTGCCAGACTGATTTCCAGAGTGGTTGAACCAGCTTACAATCCTACCAACAGTGGAGTAGTGCTTCTCTTTCTCTATATCCTCTCCAGCATCTTCTGTAACCTGAGTTTTTGGTCTTAGCCATTTTCACTGATGTGACATAGAATCTCTGGGTTGTTTTCATTTGCATTTTCCTGATGACTAGGGATGCTCACCATTTTCTTAGGTGCTTTTCAGCCATTCAATATTCCTCTGTTAAGTCTTTGATTAGCTCTGTATGCCATTTTTGAATAGTATTATTTGATTCTCTGGAGTCTAACTTTCTTAGTTCTTTGTATATATTTTATACTAGTCCTCTATCACATGTAGGATTGGAAAAGATCTCGCCCCAATCTGTTGGTTGCCATTTTGTCCTTTTGACCGTGTCCTTTGCCTTACAGAAGCTTTGCAATTTCACGAGGTCCCATTTGTCGATTCTTGCTCTTAGAGCATAAGCCATTGGTGTCCTGTGCCTATGTGCTCTAAGATCTTCCCCATTTTCTATTCTATTAGTTTCAGTGTACCTGGTTTTATGTGGTTATCTTTGGTACACTTGAGCTTTGTACAAGGCATAAAAAGGATTAATTTGCATTCTTCTGCATGCTGATCACCAGTTGAAGCAGCAGCATGTTTTGAAGATTCTGTCCTTTCTCTATTGAATGTTTTTAGCTCTTTTGTTAAAGATAACATGACCATAGATCACGTGTGTGGGTTCATTTCTGAATTTTCAGTTCTATTTGATTGGTCTACCTGTCTATGTCTGTGCCAATACCATGCAGTTTTTATTACAATTGATTTGTAATACAACGTGATATCAGGAATGGTGATTCCCCCAGAAGTTTTCTTTTAATTGTTGAGAATAGTTTTTGCTATTTTGTTTTTGTTTTTTATAATACCAAATAAATTTGCAAATTGCTCTTTCTAACTCCATAAGAATTGAGTACGAGTTTTGATGGGGATTGCATTAAATCTGTAAATTGCTTTAGGCAAGATGGCCATTTTTACAATGTTGATCCTTCCAATCCATGAGCATGGGGGGATATTTCCACCTTCTGAGATCTTTTTTAATATCCTTCTTCAGGGATTTGAAGTTCTGCTTATACAGATCCTTCGCTTGCTTGGTTAGGATGACACCATGGTATTTTATATACTTTGTTACTACTGTGATGGATGTAGATTCTCTAATTTCTTTCTCATTCTGTTTATCCTCTGAGTAGAGGAAGGCTACTAATTTGCTTAAGTTAATTTTATATCCAGCCCTTTGCTGAAGTTGTTTACCAACTGTAGGTGTTCTTTGGTGGAATTTTTGGGGTCACTTAAGTACACTATCATATCACCTGCAAAGAGTGATATTTTAAATTATTTCTTTCCAATTTGTATCCCTTTGACCTCTTTTTGCTCTTTGATTGCTCAGCCTAGTAGTTCCAATACTAGATTGAATAGGTAGGGAGAGAGTGGACAGCTTTGTCTAGTCCCTGATTTTAGTGGGATTGCTTCAGTTTTCCCTCCATTTAGCTTGCTGTTGGCTACTCGTTTGCTGTATATTGCTTTTACTATGTTTAAGTATGGGCCTTGAATTCCTGATATTTCAAGACTTTTAATATGAAGGGGTATTGAAATTTGTCAAATGTTTTCTCAGCATACCCTTCATGTTCTTATACTTCATTACATATAGGGGAACAAACTATTTAAACCTCTCAACTACATATATCCTATGAGTATTTCTATCTGCCTGATGCCTTTTTTTCCCCAATTTTTCTCTATTTCCTCTTTGTCAGTCAAGCTTCAATAGAGATCTAATATTCTAAAATAGCTGTATCATTTTGAACTACCTATATGTGTTAGATACTTTCCCCTTATAGTGATAATGTACTCTAGCATGTTTGGGCAAGGTGAATGCTAAGACAGATAGTGTTCATCTTGGTTTATAGTCCCGAGGGACACAATCCATGATAAAGAAGAACTAGAAGGCAGTTGGAAAGGCATATTGCAGTAGTAATAAACTATTTTTTTTCACTACAGCAAACTTCAGAATCAGATGCTAAGTGGGAAGTAGAGCAAGGCTAGAGATAATTGGGATCTACTCATAGTGACCCATTTCTGCTAGCTAGGCTCTACCTTGTACATTCCATAACTTTCAAATAAAAGAGTCATGCAAACAAAGTCTTAAGTGTCTTTGGGGCCAATATATACTCAAAACATGCCACCAAATGAGAAGTAGAAAGAATCCACATGTGTCTGGTCATTTTCTATAAATAACCCCAGATAATTTAATAGAAAACATAATTTTAATTAAGTATAGATTTTATAATACATGGTAAATGCAGCCCCTTTACAAACTTATATATTAATGGAGATACATATGTTCTTCGGAATAATAAAGACTCAACAGAAGTGACATTCTGAGTATGTAGTGATAAGGCAAGGGGAACTAAAACTTATGCTGGGAAATTTTGCAGGAATTTTCTCTGTGTCATTATATAGCTGCCTGTTATTGAATCTATAAGCATCTCTGCCCTCTGAATATGCTTCTTAAAATTGAGATGGGCATAGTGAAGGTCAAGACCATCTTCATTGACTGTTCCATACAAACTGGCAGCACAGTCAAACTTGAAATGTGGAGCTTCAGAATGTAAAGGCCCTAAGTACACACCCAGCATTATCTCTTATCCAAATCAAGAGCACAACAGTGGCAAGAAATGGGCATGAAATGGGCAGTCATTATTCTGTGTAAAAGTAGCACAAAGTCTATTTCCCCATGGCTTTTACAGCCATTAAAGTCAAAGCAATCAAAAGCCATTGCCATCTTATTTCCAGTACAATTACTGCACTTTGACAAAATACACTCAGGGTTCTTTCCTAGTAATGTAACCCCACACTAATCAAAAGCAATTCTGGACAGAAAACATTCTTCTTATGAATAAAGAAATTTGCTTTATTATGTTTGAGTCAGAGTATGATGGGGACATTTTGTCGACTTACAGGCCAAACTTGAAAGCCATTTGCTGACCATGAAAGAATTCTTTAATTAGAAAATAAGGTTCATTTAGATAACTTTAAATATGAAATAAATGAAAATGGCATGCAATCAAGTACATCATGGTCTTACCTTTATAAACAAAGTATTTTTTTTTCTTTTCCTGGAATCCTGATCAATGAAAATGAAAATGACTACATCCTTGTGTATTTTTCTGTTGCTCATGAGTTACTATTTTATAATATTTATGATGGCTAATCTCTGCTGTCAACATGATGTACTTGGGAAAAGGAAAGATCAGATGATGGACTACCTGTATCAGATGGCCTGTGATCATTTCTATGGGCGTATGTTCTTGACTTCTAATCATTGTAGGAGAGATAAGTCACTGTGGTGCCACCTCTAGGACAATCTATAGGAAGGGTCCTGTGCCATGTTTAGTCTGATTCAGCTGTCATTTATTAGAGAACTGTGGTTTTCTGAAAGGGAAATAAAGGGGAAATTTATCAGGGGAAGAGAGGAGGTGGGAGAAGTGGAAAGAGGAAAAACTCTGATTGTGACCTACTATATGAAGGAAAATTTATTTTCATTAATAAATAAATAAAAAGAAAATCTCAAAAACATAAAAATGAATATAATAAAACAAATAAACAGTCTTGTTTTAAAATTACTTTTTTTCAGAATATTTTATTGTATCAGGCATTTTTGTATTGACCTACTGCTATTCTAATTTTAGCAAAAATAACAGTGGCTACTACACTGAGAACTTTCAATTTTAAGCACACTCTCTTTTACTATAAGACAATTTGTCACAGTATAAAAAAATAGAGTTTCTGAGAAGCTTAGTTCCCAGATAAACACATTTCACATCATAAGAAACACCTCAGTCTGCATGTAGACAACCAGTTGTATCTGTTACTGAATGAAATTATAAAGTATACCATTTCTTATTTAGACCTCTTCCATAGTAAATCTGTCTTGTCCATGTAACATCTACCAAATGATGTTCATACGTGTGATACAAGAAGAAATATCACAATCACTTACTCCATGGAACCCACTGTCAGGAAACTTAACCACCAAAGAAGTAGGCAACAACACCATAATGAACCATACCATTTAGAAACAGAGAGTCTTTGAATACTTAAGGACAGAAAAGTTCCTTCACAGAAGAACTCCAGGCACATCAGCCCAAAGAAACCCTCAGATGAAGACAGGCCATGTGTGAGTCCAGGTAAGTGAAGCAGAATCAGAACCTAACAGCCTACAGAATTCAGACAGAATGCACAAGTCCCTAAGCAATTCACATTTACTGTACATAATAAATTTATATACAACCAAATCTATCATTTAATTTATACAAACTGTTTAATATGAAAATGAAATAAATATTAATTTTATTATTACTATACAAACACGAAATATATTTAAACAGCAGAG
Source organism: Micromys minutus (assembly GCF_963924665.1). NCBI lineage: Eukaryota > Metazoa > Chordata > Mammalia > Rodentia > Muridae > Micromys > Micromys minutus. Next base: position 57,241,909 of record NC_137983.1, on the reverse strand, counting down.
AATTTGATTTACTAATGAGGAGTCTTTGATGGAGCCTGTTTTGCTTTGTTTTTCAAATTATTGAAGTGATGATACTCCACTTTTAAATACTTAACATGTACCAAATACTCTATTAAGACCTAGTGTTTCCACAACACAAATGATTAACACTTACTGGATATTTGTTGTGTGCCAACCTCTGCATTAATTTTTCTATTCAGTGATTCTTACAATCTCATATTATAGAACTATAGAGGCCTGTTGGTAAAAACAGAAGCATAGAATGTCAAGGATCCCACCTTATTCCACACAGCTATAGTAACAAATGGTATGAGATTATGACAAAGAGTCATTTTAACTAGCATCCAGCATCATCTCTGAAAACTCCCATGTTCTACAGAGAAGAGAGCATAGAGTTTAGGGACATAATAACACCAACACATATTGATCTGGGTATGAAGTATTATTTCTTAATAGCTCTGTAGATTAATTGACAAAGTTAAGGTGCATGAACATGGAGAAAAGTACAACAGAATTCATGTTAATGCTTGAATCTGATATTTCCTATAGACTCGTGACTTGTGACTTTGTTGGTCAGTTCTTGGCAGTATTCAGAAACAGGAAAAAATTAGAAAATTGAATCTAGTTGGTAGAGCACTGAAGTTGGGACTTCAACATTACAAATGGCTGCTTACTGTACTGTTACTCTCTGCTTCCTCATCTGCTATAACAGTCTTGGCCATGAACTGAAGTGTTCCACTCCACTTTACCTGTGTGACAGTCTAAAACACTCTGAGATGAAAAAACAAAGAAAATATTTCTTTAAGCAGTTTCTGGGAGTTACTGTGGTCATATTGGCATAAAAGAAATGAGTACAGACATCCTCAACAAGAGTGCTCATTGCTCCGACTAAATATAGTCATGAGGAACTTTTTCCTTTAAAACCAGCTTGTGGGAGTGAGTTTTTAAACAACATGAAGTTTGGGCTCTGGAGTACATATCGCTGATTACAAATAATTTGATCTATGACATGTATACAGCTGGTTAAGTAACTAGCATTCAGGTCATGACATGAATGTCATTATGCAATTAACATTCCAGGCTATGACATGGATCTTGCTGTCTACTTTTAACTATATTTATGGAATCAATGAGCAGAAAATGGAAATATTTAGACATCAGAGAGTCTGGCCAGATAAAGAGTTAAATTCAATCTTATGGACAGGCAGGGCATGTGGGGTAAATAGATCGCAGTCATCAAAGAGAAACAAAACAGTTTGCACCAAGACCAACAGGACAGTGGCCAGAATTCACGTGTTACAGAAGTTTCAGGCCTCCAGTGCAATCAGTCTGAGAGAGGAAATATCTGCTGAAAATGACAGGGCAGGATGGAGATGGCTATCCAATCAGCTGAACTTCTAATGATGTCATCATAAGCTATAGATTCTGAGCACAGCTGGAGGATTTAATATCTGCTCTTCTAGTTTCAGTGTTACTATCATTGTATTACTGCCTTCGATCTTGCTACCTTGCCCACTTGGATTAAACTGCTTAACCTGAAATTATATATGCAGCGCTTATAAATGTTTTATTTTGCAGATACTTGTGATGAAGAATTTACACTGAATGTCAAAGCTTACTTTAAAGAATGTTAAAAACCATTAAGAGTTTGAAGTTATAGACAATAAGTTTGTATGAAGAGATGACTAGGAGTCTTAACAATCAAAATGTAATGTTATGGCTTAAATCTGAAATGTTCTAAGTAGTTTCATGTTCTTTTTATTTTATTTTATTTTTATTCGCTTTACATCCCACTCACTGCCCACTCCAGGTCACATGTTTCCACAATCTTTTCCCCCTCTTCTTCTCCTCTCAGAAGTTGTTGCCCCCACCCCAGGTATGGCACCACCCTCACACATAAAGACTCTGGGGGACTAAGCTCATCCTCTCCAACTGACACCAGAAAAGGCAGCCAAGTTAGAATATATCCCACATCTAGGCAACAGGGTGTAGAATAGACACCAATCCAATTATTCATGACACATATGAAGAACACATTACACATCTGCTACATGGGGGGCTAGCTCCAGCCCATGTGTGCTACTTGGTTGGTGATTCAGTCTCTCGGAAACCCCAATTGTCCATGTTTGTTGACTTTGTTAGTCTTCTTGTTAAGTTCCTTTTCTTTTTGGCCCATAACTTTTTCTTTTATTCTTCTATAATAATCCCTAAGCTCCATCCACTATTTTTCTGTGGGATCTGCATCTGTCTGAGATGGCTGCTTAATGGTTGCTCACCAGCCAGTATAGACATTTAAGAGGCTATGGAATCTCAAAATTATAGATCTGAACTGATAGATGTCAGAAGTCAGTACCTGGGGATGTGACTTGGGGTTTTCCTTAGCCCTTGGTCCTCACATTGTTATTTTTCTTCTGGCTAGAGTACTGTGAACAATATATTTGAATCTTCCATGTAATCCCACAGTAATGATCTGAGGTTTATTTCTGTGTCTTCTTCATGATGAGGTGGGTGCCTTGAAACTGAAAAAAAAAGGTTTTCTATTTTTCAGTGTTTCTGTGACAAAAAAGTACTATTCTACTTAGTTTTAACTATAAATAACACAGAAAAGAGTCTCAATTAAAACAGTTCCAAATCATATTGTCCTCTGCATATGTCTGGGGAGATGATATTGATTGTTATTTGAATTGAAGGGATCTAGCCTATAATGGAAGGTAGCATTGATCAAACTGGTTAAGCATCAGGTTATAAGTGAGCCAAGAAGTATTTTTCTCTGGTATCTGTGTCAAGTTCCTGCTTGGAGTTTCTAACTTCTTTCAAGGATAGATTGTAACAAATTTAATGATATAAAGTCATTTATCCATTATGCTGCCTTAGTCATGCTAATTGTCACAGCAACAGAATGTGAACACAATATCATAGAGGCTTTTCACCCATGACAGTGACAACCTTCCCAAAAAAGCTTAGTTCTTTATCTAAATCAAAAGCCCATGTGAGATAACTACATAGACTTTTACTTTATTCTCACCCACACATCTCCATCCTCTTCCTGATGAGTTCTGCTTCTTCTTCCATCCTGCATCTTGTAGCAAGATCAGGCCAAATTTATTTTACCTATGACAGAAAAAAAAAATGAAAGTGTAAATATTTTCTGCTTTTGCACTTCAAAAGCAAAGTTCTTTGTTTGTGGTTGGGTCATTCATTGTAGAAGTATCACAAGTAAGACAACAGGTGTCTGGAACCTCTTCCTATGGAGGCTGAGGAATGAATAGGTCTCTTGGCTTAGACAGGAATACCTGAGTAAAAATTGGAATTTCATTAAGTTAAACTGATGGAACATTTCATGTGAGGCACAATTTGGATCATGGGGCAAGTACAGTTAAAAAGGGATAACAATCCCTCCAAAAAGGTAGTTCCTAAGGAACTTACACAAAATACGTTTCTAGAGAGTAATGCATCTTACTGTAGTGATAATACAAATATATGTATACCTATTTTTACCAAGAATAGAAACATATATAATTGTCACAAAGTGAAATCAAGGTTTCATGAATATTTAACCTGTCTTTTAAGGATCTTGGAGTAAAAGGATTAGCTTACACCTCAAGGCTATGGTTGCTAGGCATCAGAGTTCAAACTGAACAAAGTTGATTAGATTGGTTCTCAAAATATGAATACATGAGATTTTAGTGGAAATAAAAATGTTTCACATCTATATTTCTAGAGTATTGCAATTATGGATTTTTCTTTATCTTCAACACTCCATGTACAATTAAGGAAAATACAACTATCTTACCAATTATTGAGCACTTACTTATGCAGGTAAACATCTTCAATTATAAGGGCGGGGGAGAAAAAAATTTTTCTAAATGAAAACGCAAGTATAAGCAGAGAATAAAATTACAAATGTCATCTAGGAGTACCAGTTAGTGAGAAAATAGAAAAAGAATCAAAAGAAAAATATATTGTCAAGAAGATCCAGAAGAGAACTCAAAAATAGTCTCAACCAGTAATTCAAGTGGGAAGAACTTTAAAATATTCCTATGATATGTAAAAGACTTTAACTGTAGAAAGGCATGGAGACAAGTGAGTTATATGCTAATGTTCTTAAGTAACTAATATGATAGTCTCAAGAGACTTTGCAAAGATGTAGGGTAAAAATAAGTAATGAGTGGATGTCCCACGTGGATTTACTAACATTTATAGAAGAATTTGGTATTGACAATGTGAGATAATAGGACACCAAGTGGATCCCAGGAGGGTGATTTTTAAGTAGAAAAGTTAAAAAGGAGACAGGTATGGAAGGGTTGATGTGTGGGGTTTCAGTACAAGAGCCACCATTTGAGGAGTCTGGCAAGAATGGGATGACTTCAAGCAGGAGAAAACAAGTATACACTCTGACCTCTTCAGTATCCACATCTGGATGGAGACAGATGCCATGCAGAGAGTAAGTGAGGCAAGTGTAAAGCATGCAGCAGCAGCTTCTGAATCCATAGAAAAGGTAAGCTATTGATCCAGCTGGGTAGCAAGTGCCTGCATGAGGGTTAAAAAGTTTGAACAGAAAGTAACTTGTGTGAGAACCAAGCTGGACTTAGTGCTTTGTAAATACCAAGACTAAATTAATATTTACTAAACACAAAGTTCACAAATGAGAGTACCTGCCAATCAGAATTCTTTTTATTCCATTGAGTTCAAACCTGTGACTCTGTCTTTCTGTTTATGGGAAAGCAAGCCATATCTCACCCCATGTAGCTTGATTACATGTTGCTATCATTTTATCTATAAAGTAGATGTGATAGAAGCAAAGTTCCCAGGTTGTTATGTCAGTTAATTGATGTTTATAAAACGCTCTTAGGTATAGAATGCAAACTGTCCTGTGCTAGGATAAACTCAGAACATCCTGATTGTCCCACTAAAATCCCTTTGCTTTAGTGACTCTCAGGAGCTGGTCTAACGAATTGAGAAGTTAACTTTTACTTTATGCATTTTCCATTTCTAAACTGTGAAACGTAAAGAAGAAAGTAAGAATAAGTAAACACTAAGAAGAGAGTTTAACTTTTGTTTTAAGAAGAAAATATTTTGTTTTATTTTATTTTATTTTTAATTGAACAACTTTATTTTGAAAAACAAAAATAAATGTACATATTTTCAGCATTTTTGCATAAAAGTATAGGAATACATTTTTGTCAGTACTTAGCTTTTTAAAGGTTTGATAGTGTGCATTAAGATCTTACTAGTTACAATGAGCATAAAGTACATGTAAAACAAGATGTAACCTGGAATTAGTCAAAGTTTTCTTGGTGTGTAAAGATTAAGCATAATGGTTTTTAATTTTCTTTTCTATCTTTTTTATTTAGCCTTTGTTTTTCATTGAACTTCATATAGTCTGTGAGTTGTTTCTGGGATGTTCTGAGCTTTCTGAGATTAGTATCCTATTATCAGTAACTGCATATTATGTTTGTTCTTTAATGACTGGGTTATATTCTTTCTGAATGGATGATATTCTCTAGATGCATCCAATTTCTTAAGAATTTCATAAAGTCATTGTTTCTAATAGCTGAGTAGTACTCTATTGTGAAAATATACCACAATTTTTGTATCCATTCAACTACTGAAGGACATCTGGGTTTTTTCAGCTTCTGGCTATTATAAATAGGGCTGCTATGAACATTGTGGTGCATGTGTCTTTGCTGTAAGTTGGAGCATCTTTGGGGAATATGCCTAAAAGTGGAATAACTGGGACCCCAGGTAGTATTATGTCCAATTTTCTGAGGAATCGCCAGACTGATTTCTAGAGTGGTTGTACCAGTTTACAACCCCACCAACAGTGGGGAAGTATTCCACTTTCTCAGCATCCTTGCCAGCATTTGCTGTCATCTGAATTTTTTATCTTAGCCATTCTGACTGTTGTGAGGTAGAGTCTCAGGGTTGTTTTGATTTGCATTTCCCTGATGGCTAATTATGTCAAGCACTTCCTTAGATGCTTCTCAGCCATTCAACATTCCTCAATTGAGAACTTTTTGTTTAGCTCTGTAACCCATTTTTTAATAGGGTTGTTTGGTTATTGGGTGACTAGCTTCTTGAGTTCTTTGTATCCCTTGGATATTAGGCCTCTATCTGATGTGGGGTTGGTAAAGAACTTTTCCTACTCTGTTAGCTGCCATTTTGTTTTCTTGACAGTGTCCTTAACCTTACAGAAACTTTGCAATCTCATTAAGTCCCATTTATCATTATTTGACCTAAGAGCACAAGCCAGCTAGACTTTTATTTGGAGCTTATACAGTATCTCATTTTTACATTTTTATTTATGAATATTTATGTATCTTTATATTTAATATGTTTCTCTTATGCTTATGTGGTTTTCTTTGAAATATACCCTAGTGAATATGCAAAAAAGAACTGGATACATAACTGGTGTGCCACTACATCCTGCTCTAGCAATTATGCCTTTTCTATGTTAAGATTTTAAACCCTTGTGCTGTAGATGAGCTGGGGCTATAGCTGTGACATCTGTCAGAATAATCCAAGAACACAGTATGGGCACTTGAAAATATGAGCTGGTTTAAAACAACAACAAAGACTCAGAGATATGAATGATATAAATTTATACTTCCAAGTATATGAGAAAAAATATTTGTGAAAACTTTATTTGTGAGTTTGTATAGAAAAAAGGAATAGGTATGAAATAGATAATTTATTAATATTTGTCAGTTAGCATTTTTTTTTCATTAGTTTAAGTACTTGGAATAGACACAGAAGAAATGGCTTAGTGGTTAAGAGTCACAACTTAGTCTTGAAGAGAACCCAGATTGAGTTCCCAGGACTCTATGGTGGCTAACAGCTGCCTGAGTCCAGTTCCAGGGATCCATCATATGTAACCTGTAGGGGCTTATCTTTGAACATAGTACACAAACATGTACTCAGACACATATACATATACATATAATAAAATAATCTCTGGGTGACACATTGTAAGGGCACAGATGTGTCTAGGTTGAACAGACGGAGGGGTTTGTGGGTCTCCTTCCTTAGCACAGGTACCCCATCTTTCAAGGCAGCATGTGGTTTGTTAGTATCTCCTAGATCTCTAACTCCTGTGTACAGATTGGGTTTTGTTTTGAGATTAAGATGGGAGGACATTCCATAAGGCCTTACTTCTATAACTTTTTAAAAGTAGGATATAATTTTATTTTGCCTTTTAAATTTATTTTTAAAAAATGTAGCCTTTATAGATAAACAGAAAAATCACTATTTCCAAAAGTAAATAGTCCTAATGTTGTGTTAGACAGCTCCTCAAGGGCTTCTAAGTGTTTACTTGTTTATTTTTTGGTGCTTATATGGATAGAATTATACTCTTTATATATAATTGCATTTCCTGTTCAGACAGGCCAGTGGTATACTCACTCACTCTTCTGAGTCCTGTACTATAATAAAGATGCCAGAGACCTAAAAATAAAATAAAATTAAAAAATGTTAAAAAGTGGAGAAGCCATAAAGTACATGTTAAACTCATAGATCTTAGTAGCAGTCACATTTAAAGTGTAAAATGAGTGTGCAAACCACTGGCTACCTCCATCGGTCAACAGCACACCAATAGGGAATTAAGATATAATGTGTGAAAATGCAGGTTAAAGTGAGACCACCAAAAACCCCCAAAATTGGAAGACTTGGGCATCTTAACATATCATAAAATCAAACCCCAATCTCTAGTTAGAATAAAGTAAGTCTTCAAACTGAAGACCTGCAAGCTCATTTCCTTTGCTACTCCAAGTGTAGCTTTCAACAAAAAACAAAAACATCAGAGAAAACAAAATATTTCCTCAAAACATGAAGAGACAATTAGAGACTTATTCAGGAATTACTAGTCAGCAAATTTAAAATAGCTATAATTAAAAGATAAAACTCTGAGGTAGACACAGTTAGCAACATTTAAATATATATTGGTATACAAGCAAAACATAAAAACTCAAAAGAAATGAAGAAAATTTTGGAAATGAAGAAAAACCCAAGACAAATGATAATTTTCTTTCAGTGGGACGTTTGAGACAGGTGATAACTGCATCAATGAACCTGTAAGAAACTTGTAGTTCCTTGTGTATTCATTGTGTCTTTCCATTTAGTGTTTTTATGGGACTCACATGTGGAACAAGTAGACTTTTTATTGTTTTTGCCCTTTCTCTAGCTATATTGGTTTTACTTTACTCTACCTCTGTTTATACACCTCCAATGCGATGCTTTTGTTCTGTCTTGTATTTTATCTAGTTTTATTATTTATTTATTTATTTGTTTGTTTGTTTGTTTGTTTATTTGTTTGTTTATTTATTTATAGTGTGTGTGTTTGTGTTTTTCTCGGTAAATATTTAAAAGCTGCTCAATGCTCCCTCCAAGTGGGTGTACACAGATCTGCATTCACCCAAGATTATGGTGATTCTTCCCTTGTCTCCTCCACTTTTCTTTCCTAGGAATCCTAAAAGTCCCATCTCTGTCTCCCTACCCCTACCCAGTGATCAGCCGTTGACTCTTTATTGGCCTGTCAAAAAACCAGCCCTTGTCAGGGACCTGCAGTAGACATTGGTATTCCCATGTAAGCTGAAATCAAACTCCCAACATCTCATCCTTTTGACCAATAAAATGGGTTCTTCTCTCTCAGGCATAAATTGAGTATAACCATAACAAATATGTAAATTATAAAGTATGATATGCAATTAACATCTAGTCTATCATATTTGTCAATTTAAATAAAGGTCTCTACCACCTGTCCTGACTTAGTTTATAATTTTTATCATAATTTCTCTATAATAGAGCTTGAGGATAGGGATCATGATTCTACCAGAAATTCTTTTATTGTTGAGAATAGGTTTTTTTATTCTGATGTTTTTTTGTTATTTCAAATGAATTTGCAAATTAATATTTCCAACTCTATGAGGAACTGAGTTGAAATTTTGATGGGGATTACTTTGAATCTGTAGGTTCCTTTCACCAAGATGGACATTTTTACTATATTAATACTGCCAATCCATGAGTATGGGAGATTTTCCATCTTTTGAGATTATCTTCTTCTTCTATTTTTTTCTAGAGAAACTTGAAGTTCATGTCGTACAAATCTTTCACTTGCTTGATTAGAGTCACACCAAGATATTTTATATTATCTGTGATTATTGTGAAGGGTGTCATTTCCCCAATTTTTTCTCAGTCTATTTATCTTTTGAGGAGAGGAAGGCTACTGCTTTGTTTGAGCTAATTTTATATCCGGCCATTTTGCAGAAGTTATTTATAAATTTTTGAGGGTCTTTGTGAAATTTTTTGAGGTCAAGTATATTGTCATATCTGCAAATAGTGATATTATGACTTCCTTTCCAATTTGTATCCCTTTGACTTCCTTTTGTTGTCTAATTGCTCTGGCTAGGTCTTCAAATACTATATTGAATAGGTTGAGACAGGCATGTAGACCAATGGAATAAAACTGAAAACCCAGAAATGAACCCATATGCCTATAGTCAGTTGATCATTGATGAGGAGCTAAAATCATCCAGTTAAAAAAGACAATGTTTTCAACACATGGTGCTGGTTCAACTAGCAGTCAATATGTAGAAGAATGCAAATCAATCAATTCTTATCTCCTTGAGTCAGGTACCACCACATAAAACTAGATATACTCAATTTAATAGAAGAGAAACTTGGGAAGAGCCTTGAATACAAGGGCACAGGGGAAATTTTCCTGTACAGAAACCAATGGCTTATGCTCTAACATCAAGAATCGACAAATGGGACCTCATAAAATTGCAAAACTTCTGTAAGGCACTGTCAATAGGACAAAATGGCAACCAACACATTGGGGAAAGATCTTTACCAATCCTACATATGAAAAAGGGCTAATATCCAATATGTACAAAGATACCAAGACTTCAGACTGCTGAGAACCAAATAACCCTATTAAAAATGGGAGACAGAGCTAGACAAATTCTCAACTGTGGAATATTAAATGTGATACATTTATACAATGGAGTACTACTCAGCTATTAAAAAGAATGACCTCATGAAATTCTTAGGCAAATGGATGGAACTAGAAAATATCAACCTGAGTGTGGTAACCCAATTACAAAAGAATACACATGGTATGTATTCACTGACAAGTAGATATTCCCCAAAAGCTCAGAAACCTCAAGATACAATTCAAAGACCATGTGAAGCTCAATAAGAAAGAAGACCAAAGTGTAGATGCTTCAGTTCTTCTTAGAAGAGGGAACAAAATACTTGCAGGAGAAACTATGGAAAGAAAGTGTGGAGCAGAGACTGAAGGAAAGGCCATCCAGAGACTGCCCCATTTGGAAATCTATCCCATATAAAGTCACCAAACACCAGACAATATTGCAGATGCCAAGACCTGATATAGTTGTCTCCTGAGAAGATCTGCCAGAGCCTTACAAATGCAGAAGTTAGCTTGCAGCCAACAATGGACTGAGAATCAATTTCCCATGAGAAGAGTTAGAGAAAGGACTGAAGGATCTAAATGGGGTTTACAACCCCATAGGAAGAACAACAATATCAACCAGACCCCTAGAGTTCTCAGAGACTAACCACAAACCAAAGATTAGAGATGGAAGGATCCATGCCTCCACCAGCATATGTAGCAGATGATGGTATTGTAGGGCATCAGTGGGAGAAGAGGCCCTTGGTACTGTTAAGGCCTGATGCCCCGTGTAAGGAATTGCCAGGGTGGGGAGGCAGGGGTTAGTGATTGTGTGGGTGGAGAGCACCCTCATATAGGTCAGGAGGGCAGGGATGGGATAAAGAATTCTGGAGGGAAAACTGGAAAAGGGGACAATATTTGAAATGTAAATAAAGAAAATAATAAAAAAGGAAAAAAAGGAAAAAAGTTACAATTCTATACCTAAATTATGTTCTGATTTTAACTTGTATTGCATCTGAAAACCATCCTTTCAAATGTATATCATCTCCCTCATTGTTAAAAAAAAAGTAGTACTGAAGGTCCCCTCCAACACCAACCTACTGCATATTGTTTAAAGGAGCCTTTAGATATGACTTTTATTTAATAAGTCAAAGACCCAACTGTTGTCATGGGCATGCAGTGGATGTTGGAATTACCATGTAAGTATAAATCAAATTCCATATATGCATTTAAACAAGTAAAACAAAAAAGCATATCAAAAGAAATAAAAAAATACCTATAGATATTAATCAAGAACTGAGATGGAGAGGTGAGAGGCTCAATAAATAAGGCATATTTGTAATTTACACAGAAGGAGAACAAAGGATACAGCAGTTGTAATATCAAAGTACAAATGCCTGAGGTTCTCAAAATTATTACTGACAGTAATAAAAGAAACCCAAATACACAGAAAACATCAAGCATGTTTAAATATATGCACATATAAAGGAAATAACACCTATGCACATTCAAGCTTCAAAATGCCAAAGGCAAACAGCAAATTCTAAAAGGAGCGAGAGCATCAAAGTGTCCTGCTTGTTGAAGAAGGAAACCGCTAATGTCCTTGCTAACAGAAGCCATGTCAGAAGATAGAAAGATGATGTATTTAATATGGAGGAAATGATTGTAAACAAAAGTACACAGTTCCTTGCTAAGCACAATTGAAAAAAATAAAAAAAGAGAGGGGGAAGCAGGGGTGGGGGATGCAGGAAGGGATGGAGGGAGGAGAGGAAGGGGAGGAGATAGGAATAGAAAAGAAGAAAAGAAGATAAAAAGGAGAACTCTAAAAAATAATAATAATACTCTCAGAGCTCCCAGAAACTAAGTCCATCCAAAGAGCATACATGGGCTGGTCCTTGGCTCCAATCACATATGTAGCAGAGGATTGCCTTGTCTCGTCAGTGGGAGAAGATGTGCCTAAATGGTAGATACTTGATGCCCCAGGGAAGAGAGATGCTGGGGGGAGGGGGGAGGAGTGAGGGAGGCACACCTCTCAGAGGTAAAGGGGAGAGGGTATAGTGTGAGTAACTCTAGGAGGGGCGATCACTAACAGGGGTGCAAATTCTGGAAGGCAAATACATAAAATAATTTAATAATAAAATGCTTTAAATAACCTGCTGTGTTTTGTTTAAAGGAGTCTTTAGATATGTTGAAAATTTATATTTCAAATCTCTACTCTAAATAATACAAATAATTGAAATTATATCAGCAATTAAAAGAAATTTTTATGAAATGCTCAACTGAAAACAGGGAAAGCAGAAAAACCTACAAAATGATGCAGAGGGAAAATATTTTATAAATGTAATAGATATTTAAATTATACAAATAATCATTTAAATACCATTCTAAATAGACATAGGTTGTCAGAGCTACAAACCTGTATTGAATGTTTCCTATTAAAATGATTCATACAGGACACATTTAATAGATGAATGCTTTGATAAGCATTTAAAATGTAAATTTTAATGACTGAAAATTTCATGAAACCTTTCCACTCTTATAGGATACAGGGGCATAGAAGCAAAAGTCTCTGTGAAGGAAATCTTTTATTCAAAATAACAAATTCTTTGTTCAGCAACATTGAAATCTATACTGTAGTTATATTGGAATATCTGTCTGTCACTTGTATGAAGAATGACAACAGCCAAATTAATAATTAGAAGTTAAACATGACAATTTTATTAAGTATATACCCCAGAATCATTAGAGTGGAAAGCTGAAAATAATAACTCTTGTGGCACAAGAGGATGAAAAACAGTCATATATTACCTTGTAGGAAGGAAATCCAATGTGTATAGGTAGGAGGGAAGGCAGAATTGTGGAAGAAAGACAAGGTGGGTGTCCTAATCACACAATGACTGAGTTCAGTCTCAGGGAAGGAGGTGTCTGGAAATGTGGCCCAAACCTCCTATGGCATACACACAACAATTTGGAAATCATGGGAGTTAATTTTATATTCTGCCACTTTGCTGAAGTTGTTTATCAGGTTTAGGAGTTCTCTGGTGGAACTTTTGGTGTCACTTAAGTTTATTATCATCTCATCTGCAAATAGTGATAGTTTGACTTCTTCCTTTTCAATTTGAATCCATTTGACTTCCTTTTGTTGTCTAATTGCTCTGGCTAGGACTTCAGGTACTCTGATGAATAGGTAGGAATGGGCAGCCTTGTCTAGTCCTTGATTTCAAAAATCATAGGAGCTGTTTAGATAATTCTAAGCAGAGTTTTGACAAGATTGCTCCTTTTTAAAAAGTTCTTTTTAAGATTATATACATGTATATGCAGTGCATCTGTTTAAATTCAGCATCACTTTTTTCCTCTAACACCAGAACATAATACTCAACTTTTGTATACTTTTTAAATTTGTTTCTGCTTTATATAATCCACCAGCTTCAGCTCATGCTGAACAAATATATCCATCTGTATAGGGATCTACTTGAGGAACCACCACATTAAAATAGGCAGATTCTTCCCTCCAACAATTGTTTATACATTCTCAGTTGGAAGTGTGTAGGACACTCGCACTTTCATGATGGAAACTTTTTTTTCTTATAACTTTATTTAACAAAACAGAGATACATGTACAAATTTAAAGGCATTTTGGCATAAAACCATATGAATATATTTTTATCAGTACTTGATTTTTTAAAGGTTTGATAGTATGCATTGAAATCTTACTAGTTACAATAAACATAAAGTACAAGTAAAACAAACCATAACATGAAAATAGTCAACATTTTCTTGGTGTGTATAGATTAAACATAATGATTTTTAAATGCCAAAAATTGCCACAAGGCTATCATCTTAGCTCTCGAGTTATTAATGATTTAAGGTCTAGGTGTACCCCACTCTGAGAGGGTGCTATACACTTATTGTTTTATTTATTTTTTTCTAAGAAGGGCTGAGGCTTTCATTTTTGGCCTTTCTTTTTCTGAGCTTTATATGGTCTGTGAAACATATGTATATATATTTTTTGGGTATTCAGATCTTTCTATGGCTAGTATCCAATTATCAGTGACTGCATGCTATGTCTATTCTTTTGTGGCTGGCTTATCTCACTCAGGATGATATTCTCTAGATACATCCATTTTCCTAGGAAATTTCGTAGTCATTGTTTCTAATAGCTGAGTAGTACTCCATAGTGTAAATATACCACAATTTTTGTATCCATTCATCTACTGAAGGACATCTGGGTTCTTTCTAACTTCTGGCTATTATAAATAAGGCTGCTATAAACATGGTGGAACATGTTTTCTTACTGTATATTGGAGCATCTTTGGGGTATATGCCCAAATGAGACTTAATGAGATTGCAAAGTTTTTGTAAGGCTAAGGACACTGTCAAGAAAACAAAATGGCTGCCAACAGATTGGGAAAAGATCTTTACCAATTCCACATCTGATAGAGGGCTAGTATCCAATGTATACAAAAAAATTCAAAAAGTTAGACTCCAAAGAATCAAACAATCCTATTAAAAATGGGATACAGAGCAAAAAAAAATTATTCTCAATTAAGCAATATTGAATTACCGAGAAGAACCTAAGGAAATGCTGGACATCTTTAGACATTAGGGAAATGCAAATCAAAACAACCCTAAGATTCTACCTCATACCAGTAAGAATAGCTAAGATCAAAAATTCAGATGACAGCAGATGCTGGCGAAGAAAATGCTGAGAAAAGGAACACTCCTCCACTGTTGGTGGGGATGTAATCTGGTACAACCACTCTGGAAAACAGTCAAGCAGTTCCTCAGAAAATTGGACATAGTACTACCTGAAGAACCAGGATGGAATCTTATGCTTACTTAATCTCATAATGTTCTTTGTAGGCAGCCAGAGATCAGCTCTCCAAGTTCATGTAGCAACCATATCATATTCATAAGGCAATGTTTTGCTGTGCCAACCTGTGACTCATACAATTTTTCTGCACTGGCTTCTGTGATATTCCCTGAGGTTTTGGGGGAAGAGGTTATAGAGAAGTGCCCCCATTTATATCCAAAAATTCTTCAAATAATTCTCTACATTTTGGCCATTTCTGAACTTCTATGCTAACTGAGCAGCTTAACATATAAAAACTTCTCTGATGAGGACTGGAGGATTCACTCATCTGTAGTTATAAAGATACAGATTTAGAGGGCAGTTTGATACCACCATTAAATTACCATTTAGTGAAATGATTATATAAGGTTCAACCTTGTTGCCTATGAGCTCTTCAGATATAGACTGCAGGCCAGATTTAGAGGAACAGTTATGCCTTTCCCACTTTAAGCCCAATTAGGAAGTAACTGTAATCAAATAACACTGATTCTACTATTGAACCCACAGGGATATAATGCCAGGTACGTCATTTTGTAGCTTGATGGGTTCACAGCTGGATAGGATTATTGATGACCCTATTGTTCTAGAAGGTACCTGCATATCACCTCCTACTACTACTATTCAAGCTAGTAGTAAGGTGTTCAAATTAGATATGTTTATATATTATTACTAATGTTTAATGTTATTCTTATGAATTTTCTTTTAATCTCTTTCTCTTTGCTTATTTATTTCTGTTTCTTGAGTGCTACATGTTTGATTTTGCATGAAATAAGATTTTTAATTTTATTCATAGATTTAAAATTGAATCAATGCTTATTAATTTTTTCTAAATAAAAAATGGGGAGGGCAAAATTGCAGTTTTGTGTATGTATAAAAAATCCTTTAAGAATTAAACATTTATTTCTTTCAAAAAAGAAAAAAAAAAAGAAAATGTGCTGGAAGCTAAGACATTGCTGAACTGTGAGTCCTGGATATTAAGAGACAGAGAGTCAGAGGAAGCAACACAGCAGTAGCAAGAGGAATATGGCATATGTCTATCTCAAGCACAGATAGTGTAAGACATGATTGGGAACATTGGGAGCATCTCATGATATCTAGAAATAAAATCAGATTAGCAGTTAGAATGTGTACCTTTGATATGATAATACAGAATAAAAAAAATTCTGTACAGGTGGTATAGACTAAAGAAAAGAAAACCTAAAAGCAGAACTGACCTGAAATAAAAGGCAACACTTTTTTATTATTATTATCATTAATCACTTTTTAGTCCTTATCCCTTCCTGGTCTGCTCTCTTCCAACAGTTCATCAACCCATTCCTCCTCCCCCAATCTCCAAGAGGATGGCCCTGCACCTCTTCAACTTTTCTAGGCCTCCCCACTACCTGGGGCCTCAAGTTTCTCAAGGGTTAGGCTCATCTTATCTCACTGAGGCCAGACCAGGCAGTCCTCTGCTGAATATGTGTTGGGTCTTCATAGCAGCTGGTGTGTGCTGCCTGGTAGGTAGCTCAGCATCTGAGAGATCGCAGGAGTCCAAGTTAGTTGAAACTGCTGGTCTTCGTATGGGGTCACCCTCCTCCACAACTTCCAGCATTTTCCTAATTCAACCACAGGGGTCTTTGACTTGAGTCCTTTGGTTGGGTGTAAGTAGCTGCATAAGTCTCGGTCAGCTGGCTGTGGGCTTCTTAGAGGGCAGCCATGCTAGGCTCCTGTAGCAAGTTATAGCATCAGTGATAGTGTCAGGCTTTGGGTCCTCCCGTTGAGTTGGATCCCAAATTAGGCTGATCACCAGACCTTCTTCCCCTCATTCTCTTCTCCACTTTTTTTGTCCCTGCAATTCTTTTACAGAAATTCTGGGTCAGAGTTTTTGACTGTGGGATGACAACCCCATTGCTCTATTTGATGCCTTGACTTTCTACTGGAGGTGGATTCTACAAGTTCCTTCTCTGCACTGTTGGGCATTTTATCTAATGCCCTTGGAATCCTGAGAGATTCTCACCTCCTAGTTCTCTGGTACATTCTAGAGGGTTTCCCAACCTCTTATCTCCAGAGGTTGCCTATTTCCAGTTATCCTGATGGCCCTACTACTTCTTTTCTATTTCCCCCCCAATACCCCTCACCCTCCTCACTCCCTTTGCCACCTCCCCCATGATTGCTATAAAATATCATCCAGAGTGAGGTAACTCGTAACCAAAAGGACGCGCATGGTATGTACTCACTAAGTAGTTAATTATTAGCCAAAATTTATGGAATATCCAGGATACAATTCACAGAATTCAAGGTTATCAAGACAAAGGGCCCAAATGAGTATGCTTCAGCCCCACTGGCGAGGGAGAAGAAAGCAATCAAGGCAAAGCTTTTCTGTGCCATTATTTTATTGAGAAATTTCATCTGTATCCATCAATAGTTTTTTCCTGTATTTTTTTATTTTTAATTATGCCTTTATCTTGTTTTAGTATCTGGTAATGGTCCAGTTTTATAAAAAAATAGTTATTAATGTCTCTTTCCTTCACATTTTATTAAATAGTTTGAAGTGCCTTGTTGGTAGCTCTTCTTCTTCTTTTTTTAATGTTTATTCTTCTCTTATGCATAACATCTTGACTGGCCACAGTTTCCTCTCTCTTGAATCCTCCCAGTCCCTCCCCTTACATCCAGTTTCCCCCAGATCAACTCCTCATTTTCTTAAAAAAAAACAAACAAACAAAAACAAAATCAAACAAATAAGTAGCAACACGAAACAAAAACCACAGAACAGACCTCCAGGCCTTCCAGGACTACCCATTGAATAAGGCCTAATATAATAAAACAGTGCATAAATACTCATCTCATGCCTGGACATGACAACCCACTAGGAGAAAAAGTCTCACAAGTATGTTGGCTGTTTTATACTGAAGTTCAAGGACTGTTCAATGCTGTTGTCAGAAGTGCATTTCAGAATCATAGAATAGCAGTACCTACACAGAATTCATCGGTAACAATATGAATACCATGAAAATATCAACCTTGTTCAAGTAACATGAGTACAGATGCATCTGAAATTTAATCTTGGACACAGGAAGTTAAGTGGTTATAAGAGAAAAGCTGTAGCATAACAAAGTCTGACAAGCAAGTGTAACAGCAGGATACTAAAATCAAAAGAGATGCACATATAAAATGCACATCCCTGTCCTCGGTAGTCCCCTTGCATAAAGGGAAAGAAGAAGTATCTTAATAAAGTTATGCAACATTTCATGATGTCCTACTTTTTATTAAACATGTCTGATATTCCTGTCACTTTTCCACCATCCGGCCCTCTCAGAAGACCTCAGTTTCATAACTTAGTGGAGGTAAATACTAGGAAAGAATCTAAAACACTGCTTATGGGTACAGTCACTCCCTCTGTGACACTGAAATTCCCCCATCATAAGTATCTTTGTAAATGCTCAGATGATGAAAAACATCATGGCAATTGAGAAACTGGGACAAAGCCAATCTCCATGAAAACAAATGTGCCCGGAGGGAGCCAATTAGATTTTAAGTTGTTAGTGTGATTAATGACAGAGAAGGTGTTTTCAAAGACAGTGGCAGCATTTTCATCTTGGCACATTCAAGTGTCCTTGACACTCCTCCTGATACTCTTTCCTTGGAGAGCTTTTGATCTGATCATAATCAATTGATTATAAAAAGTGTCCTCTATTGATAGGTTAGAAATAAGATGCAACCTTGCTTCACTCATGGACGACTCTGTCTGAATAAGATGTCAGTTTTCTGAGTCCACCACCCTTAGGGAAGGTACCTCAGAGCTCAAGGCAACCACATACAGATGTTTCTTCAGGCATATTCCTCTCAAATGTCTTCCAGCATATGGTTCCAGTGAATTTGTTACCAGTTTTATTTTTTTGTTCCTTCTAATTACTGAACTACCTAACCGTAAGAGTGCTGGAGAAAACCACCCGAATTGCCACAGTGGACTCAGCTGAGGCAGGTGTAAAGCTGACCTTCACATGATTCTTCACATCAATAAAAACTAGCATGGTGTTCAGGTAAGGTAAGCTGGTTATTAGCCAAGACTGCCATTGAGGCCAGGAGTAAGCCTCAGTTACACAGAACTTCTCCATGTTTTTCTTTATCACAGGTCATTAACAAGGTTCCAAACAACAAATGTCCTAAATATTGAGTGAGATTCTTTTACCTTGCACCTCATGCTTTAGATAAGATTCACCATTTTCTCTCACTTCCCTCTCTCTCTCTCTTTCTCAAATATACAATTTATATATACTTTTCATATTATATATTTATATATTTACATATATTATGTATTGTTACACAAAATATTATTTATAACATAAATATATCGTATACAATATATTATAGTATATAACATATATTTATAAAATATATATTGCTTTAATCAATATGTATACTCTTTTTTTAATATGTATACTCTTTAAATAAATTTTCATGAACATTCCAACTTCTTAGAATTCTTCATTTCTAGTTATATTATTTAGAAAATTTTTGCAAATGAATAATCTTTTATGATGCCATCATCATAAAAGTAACAAGATGACAAATTTCAAACAAGAAAAAAGTTTGAAAGAGTATTTAAGTTAGTTATATAGTGCTCAGAAAATTAAGACACCATGACCAAAATGCAAGTTGTGGAGGAAAGGGTTTATTCAGCTTACACTTCCATATTGCTGGTTATTATTGAAGGAAGTCAGGACAGAATCTCGAACAAGGCAAGATCTTGGAGGCAGTAGCTGGTATATAGGCCCTGGAAGGGCGCTGCTTACTAATTTAAATCTCTATATTGTTCAGGATACCTTCTCATTTAGGAGAGAGGCTTTGTTTGAATTTATTAGATCAAAGATAAAAGAAAAGAGCAATAATGAGATTATAAAGTGAAAAAAATACTATAAGCATCAAACAACTGGAAAGATTTTCAAAGTCAAAAGTAAATTCTCTGTAGGAAAGAAATCACAGCAGTATAAATATACTACTAGATTTGAAATTTGAAATACGTTATCATTAGAGATTTTATCAATTTTAAAATTACTTTTTCTATTTTATATTTTATGTGTTTATGTTTCAAATGTTATCTCTTTTCCTGGTTCCCCACTCTCCCATTCCCCCTCTCCCTGCTTCTATGAGGATGCTCCCCATCCTACCCACCCACTCCCACCTTAATACCCTGGCATTCTCCTACACTGGGGAAACAAGCCTTCACAGGACCAAAGACTTCTCCTCCTACTGATGACAAAAAATGCCATCCTCTGCTACATATGTATCTGGAGCCATGGGTCTCTCCACCTGTATTCTTTTGTTGATGGTAAGAATGGGGTCCCCAGAAAGGACTGAAGGAGCTGAGGGGTTTGCAACCCCATAGAAAGAACAACAATATCAACTAACCAGATCCTCCAGAAGTCCCAGGGACTAAACAGTATACCTTCTTAAAGAACCTAGGACCAAAGCCAGGCAATGGCACCACCTACAATACGCTGGATCCTTCCCCATTGATCACTCTTTTGAAGAATGTTTTACAGCTGAATCTCATGGAGGCATTTCCTTAACTGAGGTTCCTTCCTCTACAAAAACTCTAGCATGTGTCAAGTTGACACACAAAACCTACAAGTTCAGAGGGGCAGACACATCTACGATGAACCTGTACAAAACTGCCATTCCTTATATATAATTATTTTCTCATTGAGGGCTCAAGCCATGGCTTATTCCTACTGAGATCCTGCTTTTCCTCTGTGTTCTATCCAGAATTCTAAGACGTATCTTTGCTCAGAGTACTCTAAAGAGTCCCCCAGATGCCCCCATATCTCGAGGAATACTGTTTTCATTCAGGTTATGACTATTGACATAATCACTCGATCAACTTAGAAGTCTTTTTTCACTAATGCCTAAACTATAGTCAAGAACTTTGTGATCCAGTTACATTTAAAACCTGAGTTTTGTAAAAATCTAGTCTAGAATATAATTTTGTTTCTCATCATTCTTTCTATCCCTCCTTAGCCACCATGGAATTTACAAATTTGTAGCATTTGGATGATGTAGCCTGAAACCCATTCCCAGCCTCCCAATTCACAGTGAATATTGTGTGATGACACAGCTGTCTTCCACCAGATGAATGATTTTCTGATTTCTGAATAGGAACTTGATCTACCAATAATGACTTTAGACCAAGAACCTTAACAGAATGATTTCATCCACTAAATTAGGCCAAGATAAAAATTAGTTTATGTTTTCACATATGCATTTTTGTGCTACCAAATGATGACAAATATGTCCTGGTCTCCTCTAGAGAACAATTGTTGGAGTCTTTTAGGCCCATTTCCCCTCGGGGTTAATCTATTTTAAGGTATGATTCTCTACTTTTCTTTACTACTCATTTAGGTCATCATCATGGTTATGGACACATTTTTATCTTTTTTTTCTCACAGCAACCCAAGCACACCTACTCTTTCAGGTCACCAAGTAACAAGTATAATTTTGAAAAAAAAAATCAATAAATCCCAATGATCCCTTGAGATGAGAAAATACTGTGTTATGCATACCTTTTGAGTGTACTTCAGTTCTGATTGCAGGACATATGCAAAGTTACTAAAATAAAAAAGGAAAACAAAACTCTAAATGTAAGCAACCCAAAACGCATTGGCAACAATCACACAATCAACGTGTTAATAGTCACCGAAACTAAAGAGACACAAATTCCATCGCTGTTGTCAGTAAGTTACAATATGTGGTCAGTAAACAAGTAAATATTGGAAATAAAATCTTTGTATGTTTGCGGAAAAATGTGTGGTTTTAGGAAAAAAATAAAATCAAACCTTCATAATAAGGGAGGATAAGAAGCAAATTATTTGTGGCTGCTTAGGGAAATGTGGTTGCTATTTCAGAATCATTTGTCATTTTTGAGCTTCTGTGTTTAGAGGATCATTGTATTCCAAAAACATATAAAGGCATTTTATGTGAATAATACAAATAATAGAACAAGGTTATAAGTGGAAGGAAATACAGCATTATAAGCCATGGGTACATAGTAACTCTCCAGGTGGGCAGGATTACAGCTTCTTGGTAATGTATACTGCTTTCTGTTTATACTTAACCAAGTGTTTTGATTAAAGTTTCTATTACCTTGAGAGGGCACTATGACCACTCTTTCAGAGGAGAACATTCAATTGAGCCTGGCTGACAGGTGTTGAGTCCATTGTCATCATGTCCAAAAACAGAGAGAACTGCAGGCAGACATGGTGCTGGAGAAGTAGCTGAGTGTTCTGCATCCAGATTTGAAGGCAGCAGGAAGAGAGACCCTGCGTGACCCTGGTGCTAGCTTGAGCATTTGAAACCTCAAAGCTATCCCTCAGTGACACTGTCTCCAAAAGCCACACTTACTCACATAAAACTATGCTTCCTAACTGAGTCACTCCCTATGAGCCTATGGGGACCACTTTTATTCAAACCAACACAGGAGGTATTTTTGTGTTCATATAGGTTGTATTTGCTAGTTTTATGTCAATTTGACACAAGCTATAGTCACCTGAAAGAAGGGAACCTCAGTTGAGAAAATGAGAAAATGCCCCTATTGGATTGGGCTGTAAGGCATTTTCTTAAACAGTACTTGATGGAAAGTCAACTCTATTCTGGTTGCTGCTATCCTTTGAATGGTGGACCTGAATTCCATAAACAAGCATGCTGAGAAACTCATGATGGTCAAACATTCAAGCAGCACCTTTCCATGGTCTCTGCATCAGCTCCTACCTCTCTGTTCCTGCCCTGTTTCAGTTCCTGCCATGACTTTCTTTATTGATGAATAGTGATATGGAAGTTTAAGACAAACAAATCCTTTCCTTCCTAGGTTGTTTTGCCATAGTTTTCACTATAACAATAGTATCATTAACTGAGACATTAGTATCATATTTATTTTTGTGTTTACAGAGGCATGCATATACCTAAGGCCAACCTCAAGTGGAATTCTTTAGGAAGAACTCTATCGGTTTTTTTTTTTTTTTTTTTTTTGAGGTGAGATCTCTAACTGACCAAGACCCTAGGCTGGAAATTGATAGGGGTCAAGGATCTACCTGTCTTTGATGCCCTACTGCTGAATTTATATATCCATGTTATTACTCCTGGTGTTCTTTAGGTAGCTTCTATGATCAAACAGGGCCCTTATAACTGAACAATTAGCATTTACTGGATGAACTATTTCCCAAAACTTTCTTTACTAATTTTTATAGGTCATACATATACACTGTAAAATAACCTAAACTAGAAGAAACACTGACATTCACCATTGGTAACCTAATACCAACCTTTTAAACTTACTATTTAAATATAGCCAAATAAAACCTAGGAAAAGAATTTAACACAATTTTGTAAATGAACTTGACTTACTTGACTTTCTTTTTTTTCTAGAATCAGTGGACTGAACCTCCAAGTACATTTTAAATTCAGCCCACCGCATTTTCAATAATATTTTAAGTACCAGGCAATTATAATTCTCTTCTAAATCTTTTGACTCTGTGCAAAGGGAATATTAAGTAAAACTGTAGATAGGTCTCAAAATTAGATTGCCCTTTATTTTGCTCTTCAGACCAAAACCAAGACCTGAACTTGGCAATCAGAGTACTCAGTGATTATGAGAATATTTTAACAAAATAAGAAACTAGAAAACAATATTTCTCTTCAAGGACTAGAAAGTATGTAAATGCATTTCAACTGCCCTCTTATAAAAACACAAGGATGGGATGAAGGTGGAAGGAGCTGGTAGTTCAGCATTATTTTAAAGTAAGAGTACTTCCTCAAGCCCATATGTCCATCTGTGTGTGACAGCCTAGAAGTTGCCTCATAGCCAATTTTTTTCTCACAAAGGCACAGAAAGAAATATTGAAGGGTTGTTGGTTGATGCTGCCAGAATCTCTGGTGTGAAAGACCCTTGTGTATCTGAATACCTGATCCTCATTTTTCAACCACCTTCATTTTGTGAGCAAACATGGGGATAGTTCTTGGTCATTGTTTTTGATGTAAGGCAGATTAAAGGGTACTTAGACCTGAAGCAATGGTCTTTTTATAGGTTACTTCTTTATTACATATTACTCTGGCTTATTCCTTACAAGTTATCAAAGATTAATTGTGTTTCTAGCTGCAAGAAAAGTAAACATGATATTTTATACTTTGCATTATGAACCAGGAGAGTAAGTGGGTTTTGTTCAGCGGCAGGCATTGGTTTCACAGTTGTTCACAGTATGTTAGTATTTCTTCCACCTGTATGTAAGCTCTCTGAGAGTGGGAAACTTTGTCTCCAGCACTCTTGTCATAGAGCAGTGTCCAACAAAGTGAAAGCATTCAGTGCATTCTTGTGAGCTGCTGCATAAACTAAACTATTGAGTAATGGAGAAATAATATTCATCTGAATAGCACACACCAGGTGAATAAATATGAGCTGATTCCTTTAAATTTCCAGCCTTACAGGTCTTTGTGATGCTATTTAGGAATAGTGAGATGAAGGAGGGGATTTAAAATTTTAAATGTACCAATTTTAGGGAGAGAGTGTTTAAAATAAATATTAATAGAAAGGGGATATTACAGAAGCCATTTGTGATTGAGTAGATTTAAGGTAAAAAAGAAAATACAACCTAATGTGCTTCGATGCTCAGTCTAGAAGAATCAAACTTTGAGGAGAATTTGTAATTTGCTTTTGCTTATGATGGTGCGTATTGATTAAATGAGAGAGTGAGAATTATAATAAGGTTGTTATGCCATGTTCTTAAGTTTGAGGCAACATCTGAGTAAAACCCAGATGATTCATATATTTGAGAGCCACGGGAGAGAGCTATGAAACATCTTAAACCCGCGGATCCTGCTCCTGATCTTTTCAACCAATGAGCTCATTCAGGAGTTTCAAAATGTTGTGTCTGAGATATAAGAAATAATCATGTTCATCATACGTTTGTTTTCCCAATATATTTTTATCAAGAAACTTCTCAGAAAAAGAAGAGGTACATACATGAACACACACAGACACACACACACACACACACACACACACACAAAGAGAGAGGGCTGGGGAGAAACATACATACATTTTTCTTTGTAACTGAGAAATGATGGCTAAGACAAAGGAGGATAAGTTCTCAGCAATATATATTTTATTGGCACTGTAAATAAGATACAGAACCTGAGTACTTACCCAAATCATTTTAGACCATTTTAGAAATATATATGACATTTTGCATTATATGCATAACATAAAACATGCACACATACATATATTCAATGTTAGTGCTTAAAGAAACAACAAAACATTAGACTCATAGGAAAATTCCAAATATCTTAATTTTCCAATAAAAATGAAAGTTAATAATGAAAAGCAGCTTTCGCGCTTATTCCATAACAAAATAGAATGTTCTGTGAAGAATTCTAGGAAATGATAGAAACTAGCAGTTTCTATGACTATGTGTGTGTACATAAATTGTGTTTCCGATATGAAAATATTACCATGAAGCCCAACCAAGTAATTCACTATAAGGAAAGACAAAGGCCCTCCTAACTGGCCATGAAAAAGGCCAATGCGAAGATAGGGGATAACCTTTCTTTCCAGGCTATGAAATTGTAGACTTGAGGTCATCTGAATAAAATACTTCATTTTCACTGAATGTAGCAATGCAGTAATACACCCACTGCTTCTAGAGAACTGGATTGTGGATGATTCTAACTGAGAATCTGGCAGCCTTTCTTTTAAAAGCATCAGTCTAGCTTGACATCAACAGGGCTTTCTTTCTTACCCGGCTGCTGCTGAGGAAGCGCCGCCAGTGCTGGGGGCTTATCTGTACTTTTGTTAGAGATGCATTTTCCAGAAGTGGATTTGTCTTAGCAGTCCTTTCTAGTTACAAATAGAACCTACTCTTGCCTTACAGAAATCGTCGGTTCAACCAAAAAGGTGTCTTAAAAAAGACTGCATCGATTTTAAAGAGTGAGGCCTGGTCTTCAAAATGAACCAGAGTGCTATTTTTATGCACATTAAAAATAATCCCGATGAGCTCAGTGAAACATCCTGGGTTGCAGGCAGGTTCTACTCTCCTGAAAGTAGGAACCTCTGTTTATCAAGTTAGAGATGTTGTGGTTGAGGCATCTGTGAGAAAGGGGTTTGTAATATCCACAGTGTGTAAACACAGAGAGTAACTTTCATTACAGTCTGCTAGATTTGGAGCACAGAGGGGAAGATTTCAAAATTAGTTTGATTTATTTGGGATGAGCATAGAAGAAAGTGCAGTGGTTGGTTTAAATAATTTTCAGGTATTCCTATAATTCTTACACAGACAGTGCTTGGTTTTAAAGGTCTAAGCTATCTTAGTTTGTCCAAATAGAGCAACAGCAGTAATGAATCATGCTTTTTAATAAAATTACAATAATAAAGTTTTTTTTAAATGCCCTTAAGGGAGGAAAAATAAATTGTCATACCAGAAACATAATTAGAAAATTAATTCTCAGCAAGTATCTAAATGAAACTTTTAAATGAGGAAAATAATACATTTCTTGACATGGGTCTTGAAAAGATATAGGCTGTCATGGGGAAAATGGTAAAATCAGGATGGTGAACACACACATTAACCCTCTGGCAATATTTATTGGTTTAATGAATTTAGACAGTTCAGTGTTAGTTGGGAATATACAACACAAGCTATGATGTATTGTAATGTAAATAACTTATTAATTAGATCCACCTTTTTATAATGAGTTCATGGTAATAACATGTCAGCAATAAAAGACAATGATAATTAGCCATCTCCACCAAAGACAGTATGACTTATATTAAAGATTACTTCTTACAGGATAGCCTATACTGGTGGGGGTGGGGGACCACATGCCCAGTGTTCTGTCCTCACATCATTATAATACAGTTTCTTTGTGTGTCTTGTCTTTTACAAGTTTTAATAGCATTTTTCTAGGAATAAAAGCTAATGATGGAAACATTAGCTATTCTCATGACTCACATATAAGACCAATACTCCTTTTAGCCTCTTAGAAGTGAGGTTTACTGAAGTTACCTTTATAAATGAAGAGGCAAGTGAGGAGAAACAAGAATTTTTTTTAAATGGAGTCCTGGAAATATATGAGACCTAATTCTATATCCTTTTTTTCTCTGCTATTCATGAAAAATACTATACAAGCCATCACAAAGAAATCAAACATTTAATGTTATTGGAGGTATTAATAGTGCTTTGAAAAAATCTATATTTTTAGCTCTTAGCTCTTTTCTTTATCCATAGTATATTTTTGTATCGTATTTTCCCTTTTCAATAATTACATCAACCCTACAGTAATACCAGAATCTTGTACATTAAAGAAATCTCAGTCTTTACTTGTACAAAAAAACACTTAAAACATTATATAAAGATTTCACGTCAACTGATTGAACCAATGGATCATAAGAATGAGCACTCAAAATAGTTGGTGCAGGCGGGAGATAGCTGGCAAGATGGCTCAGTGGCTAAAGCACCTGCCATGACAACAAATGATCTGAGTGAAACCACCAGGTCTAACATCAGCGTTCTGCATGGTTGTGTGTAATATTAGTGGGGTTCACACACCGGGAGAGCCCAGCTGAACCAGTCAATCTAGATGATATGGTGATCTTCAGGTTCAGCGAGTGATTTGTTCCACATCAAAAATGAAGATGGAGAATCATGGGGGAAGAGACCAGAAATATGTATCTGGGTTCTACATGTGTAGGAAGGTATGTGCCATCATACACACACACACACACACACACACACACACACCACACATGCACACACACACACACAAACCACACACCACACACACACACACACACACACACATACACACACACACACACACCACACACCACACCCACACATACCACACCACACACACACCACATGCATACACACACATACATCACAATAAACACAAACACAACACACACATGCCACAACAGACACACAACACAACACACAACACAACACACACACTAATGTATACATGCACATATGTGTGTGAACACACACATAAAATGAATTTTAAAATATCAAAAATTAATAAACAGAAATAGGTCTGTTTTTAAACAACTGAGCCTTTTGTCTTTTTATTTCATAGGAGATGACTAATTTTCAGCATAAAACTGAGTACAAAAACAATAACATGAAGCCAATTTAAAACATGGCAGTGGGTGCTGATAGGCTATGTGAAAATGTTGTATCTTTTATAGAAAGAATGACTCTGTTTAGGTTGTTATCCACTCATAGACCTGAAGCCAGTCTCTGAGCACTGAAAATTTTTATGTTGTACAGACAGACATTTTCTACCACTGAATGATTGTTTGCTTGCTCATTTCCAGACAGGGTTTGATAATTTGACTCACTAGCCTAGAATACATGAAATATATATATATATATATATATATATATATATATATATATATATATATATATTTGTTGGTAATATGTTTCTACACATAGCTGTAGTCTTGGTGGAAGCATTTGAAAAATAAGACATCAACTTTGATGCAATAAGTACAATCTGAAGCAAATAAATTAAGGACAAACTACCTATACATTTGAGTTTTAAGGAAATGGTACACAATAAAACCTTCCTATTTTTGTAAAATCTCCAGTTGTAGACTGACTTTAGTGGGCAGGATGGTAAGGCTGAATGCCATTCACATTGAAACAAACATATGTAATCAGAAAGACTATCTCATATTGAGAATCCTTGAGTCTATTTCAAGTCAATGGGCTGTGTGATTGTCATTATGTGTTTCATGGGTAACCTAGCCTCTATTTAAAGTTTAGAGATGATATTTGTAAACTTTTCTATTCCTTGCACTGTGGTTTTATCAAACATGGTTCATATTTGTTCCTCATCCATGTTCTCTTCAACACCTCTACAAGAACACCTCAGCTTAATCATGTCAAAAACCAACTGCTCATCTCCTCCCATCTACAGGGTCTACTTTGGCTTTTTCTCATTCCTTCATAGACATCTGCACCTCAGTCCCTCAAGTCCTTTCCCTCATCATCAAATTAGCTTCAGGATTGGATCCAAGCGGTGTATTTGTTATTGAGACACCGTTAAAGACCCAATTACACCAGGAGAACAAGATATAAATGGGTGAAAATTAAGGGAGTTTACCAGTTTTCCCATCACAACTTAATAAGAAATTTTAGGTAAATATTTAAAAGGTAGGAAACATCAACCGAAATAGAAAAAAAGAATATTCACTGTGCTTTGATGAAGCATTAGCAGCGTGTTTATAAATGTAGTTACAATTATGTAATTATGAAACCATACTCTGCACTAAATGCCACTCTCTTCATGCTTTTCAGGCAATTATTATTATGCTTTTTACATTTTCACACTCAATAAGAAAAATGAAATAGCTAAAAGATACGCAGTCTTTCTTATCTTGTAACAAAGGAGACTGTTTCTACTTATCAGCAAGGGGAAGTTCATGGCCTAAAGAAAATATGTATGTGCTAAGCACACAGAGAAACAGATATCCAAATTTAATTGAAATACTTGGCTAGTACAGGAATGGCTGTCTGGCAGACACTTCATATGTTTCCCAGTCTGCTCAAACTTCGTGTTCAGATCGTGCCAGTATAAATGGTTAGCAGTGGGCATGAACGCTAAACCCGCGATGTTCTTTCTTTATTAAAGGTTGCTATGAATGTCAGGGAGCTGTCTCATTCTATCAGGTTCTTACCCACAGTGAAGAGAAAAAAAATTGTTCTCGAGGAAGGCAAACAAATAAAAAGAGGCATAACTGGACTTGGGATGGACATTATAATCATTCTTTTCATATTATTAAGCTTGTGCTCCTCTTAGGCAGTTTCTCTTTTTTTATAAGTAACTATGTTTGTATCCTGAAAACTCTTTCAAGTCACTGGGATGATCACAGCTCAGCAGGTATTTACAGGGATGTTTAGAATTTCATAAATATTGTATTGAAAAAAATCAGATGTTTATTACTTTTTAAATTAGATAATAACACCTGTATTTAAAGGCAGAAAAACACCAACAAGGCCACATATTATGTGGCCAGATTAACTAGTTTGTATGTACACTTCAAAATTTAGTTCTTTCTGTCCCACCAATGAAAATAGCAGAAATACATGTCATTGACTACAATTTCACAGGAGTCTGCAGCAGTCCGCTTTTACATTTGAGCAATACACATGCCATACTTTTAGAAGGGGCAGGTGTACACCCTAATATAGCATGTGTGCCTTAGACTAATTAACTTCAAACACAGTTGGCATACATCTATGTGACACATGGCCCTAGATGTGCACGCTCAGACAGAAGGTTACATCATGATGGAACTGGAGGAGACACCGTGATGGGGTAGAGACCAGAATAAAGCACACCTCTGAGCTCTTTATATGTTGACTGTTTTAAACAGCTATTATATCATTTGTCCCTACATTTGGACAATTTTAAAAAAAAAAGAACTTTTAGCTAACTTGCATAAAATTCAAGACTATAGAAAAAGTCAATAAAAATAATTAACAGTAATAGTTTATCCATGCAAATCAGATATGGCGGAAAATCACAATGAAGAAGGCAATATATCAGGGACTCATTTGTTTGTTTGTTTGGGAATGCTTTTGAGATATAATCAATAGCTTAGATTTTTCTTGAATAATAATGCTCATGAATTCAACCTGCTGAGTGTTCAATTATAACCAAAATCCACTATGCCATGCTCAAACATAACAGTTAAACAGATTTAAACTGGATAAAAATGGAAGACTAGCCAGAGTCATCACACTGGGAAATATTCGGTAGACACTGAGGAAAAAATGAGGGGAAACAAGACCAATATACTGATAATATCAATAATTATTTTCACATATTGGTGATGGTATGGCAGATTTATTCAATGCTATGACTCTCATACTTGAGAACATTTACTAAAATTATGAAATTTTTAACTGTGAAAATTTTGTCTTATGTTTACATCTTCATGTGTTTTTTTGAATAAAATGTGGTCAAATATTGAATTTTTACCTTTAAATTTTCCTTATTCTTAAGAAAAATTTCTTAAGAAAATTTTGAATTATATTTCTAATTTTAATTTCCAATTCACTGGCTATTTGTAAAATGCAAAGAAAGAGAGGAAGGAAAAGGAAGTAAGGAAGAAACAAAAATCCAGAGGCAAAAATACCACTGAGAATTCTGTACTTTAATAAACTCAGTATCTGAAGTTCCACTGGCCAAACTAGAACTGAAGTATGTGTGACAGTTGAGCAGGTGCTAAGCATCTAGACCTTCATCCATCGATAAGAAGTTTGTAGTGAGCACTGCAATTTTCTTAAGTTCCATTAAAGTGTTGACTTCTATTATTAGATATTACCAAATTATAAGAGGCAGTAGTTTAAAGTTTTACTTATCAAGGACTCTGTATTTGAAAACATTATGCAACATGAGTCTTGTGTTCTCTCTTAGTAGGTGTCAGAAACATGAGTTTTCTCCAGGGCTTATGAGTAACTCATCTATGACACTTTTTAACCTGTGTCCTCCCCTAAAAAATTTCACTTGTTCCTAGCAGTGTGCAAGCTTATAAGGTTAAAGGTCTTTGCAACCCCATGCAACTGTGCATTATAAATTTTGAATGTTTCAGGGGCAGAAACTTCAAAATGCATATTTGAGAAAATTTGCTTCAAGTTTGCTGTCAACTAAAGCAAAGGTTAGTTAGCTCCTTATGTGCTTATAAATTAGCAATATCGGCAACAATATACTCTGATTACAATAGAAATTTCTGCACTTAAAATTTATTCAAAACAATATGTGATGAATTTTCTGAGAATGGTATAATAAGCTATGTAAATATGTGTGATGGTCTCCTTTAATTCCCCCCCACACACACGCACACAAAATTTAAGAAAGAGACTTAATCTAGGCCCAAATTAAATGGCCTTAAATTAAATATGATTCCATATTAGAAAAAATTCTTATTAAAAAAACCCCAGAAGCATTGATAAATATGTAAAATAAGGACCTCCCATATACAAATCGAAGCATAAACCCTTTACGAAAGCAAACAAAATATGAAAATAGGTAGGACAAATTACGGAGCCGAATGAGAATCATCTGACCTACTCCAAAGGTGACCAATGACAGTACTGCGTCACAGCGGAACTGAATCTAAAGGCAGGGTGTATTTTCCTTTTAGCAATTAGCAATTAAACCTCATAGTAAAAGTGGCATCCCATTAGCATCTCTCATTGTATAAAAGCACTGGTAACATCAAGGAGTCACATAAACTATTAATAATGCACTTAAGTGAACTCAAGTGAGGAGTGTAAACACAGAGATCTGTGGCAGCTACTTCCTAGAGGGCTGGTTGATGTCTCTCCCAGGACATGTGGAAATCAATTTGAGAAAACAATTCTTCCTTCTCTAGCCCTTAACTGTGTGATACCTTTTAAACAATCAGGGTGACTCTGTGCCATTATCCACAGGGTGTAACAGTAATCCACAGTGGAGATCAAAAGAGAAGAAATGCTAAAATGGAATTCACCTCATCTTAAACATGGAGGAGCATAGCTCAGGAGACCAACAATGAGGAGAAAGGACAAAGTTTGGATTACTAAAGTAAGGAAAACAAACTGTGATCCTTCCTCCCAAACTGAGTTCAGTGCCAAGTGAGCCAGTTTGTGTTTTACTAAATTCCTAGCTCATATGTTATGTGAGTGAATAGTAGTCTCAGAATTGGTGAGGTGAGATGCTGTAAGCACATGAGACGCTCACCTGAGAGCAAGTTGGGTCGTATCTGGTGCTTTGCAGCTGCAGATGAGTAAAGCTGAGGAGCCTTTGCTCTTTACTGTGAATTCACGGTTTCAATGTCATTTCTAATGACTTCTCATTAGAAATTCACTCTTAGCCATGCCAGATTTCACCCACTGATGATAAAAGTAAAATTATAAATTTAATTCCTGAGACAGAATATCTAGAAGTTCCCACTCATCAACTCTTGACAATTGAAGGGTTAAAGGTATAGCTTAGTATTGAGAGCTCACTTAGCCTTGTTTTTAATCTCTGGTACCACAGATAATAATCATAACAATAATATTAATAAACAAATTAAAGTAATCTACAGAGTGAGAAAAATAAACATTTTTTATTTACAAAAATAAATAAATAAATAGATAAATAAAGCAACAAACAGCACGTGGTACTTTTCCACATTATGTTCTTTAAATAAATATAAGTGGACACACTCACATGCTCATGTGAAATTAATATATGTATTAAAAAGGTATTTTTCTTTAAGAGAATTCTTGGTCGTCATTATAAGGATCATTGGTATGAGGCCCTATGCACACCCACTATTTATAAAAAAAAGAATAAAAAAGAACATCTCATCCAAATAACAGAGACCATTTATAATTGTTATTTTCTGAGCACATACTGTGCATTACAGTAACATCACAGTGTCACATTTACAGAGATATTTTAAAATACAGTGAGATTTAGCTTATTACACAATTTAAGTGTTACATGATTATCACTGTGTTGAAGCTAGACGTCAAATACACATCTGTTGCTCTGCAGAACTTCTAGACTTAGCAATACTCCATCTACAGAGATCAATGAAGCAGACAGCAGGATTTTTAAAGAAGCATAAAGAATATTAGAAATCCCATTAATGAGTTAAATCACTCACTAAACATTAATCCATCTACTAAGGATCAAAGTGTTCTGATTTTTAACTGTGATACCTGGAATACATAATCCATGCTCTTCCTCTCTGGTTGCCAGGACTTAAAATGAGGGAATTTTGGACCAGTTAATGCTATTTTGGAGAGAGATGAAATCAGGCCTTTATCAGCATCTAAGAGGTAGCTTAAAACTAATTGGAAACTCTTACATAGAGGGAATTTCTCTAAGTAGAAATTAGCTGAGAGTTAATAATTTTTCCTCCTAGAACAGCTGTGTGGTTTTACCAAGAGGAGGTATACTCTCTCTCAACAAATATGTTAAGTGGTAGTAGCTTCAAAGGCATAATTGATAAAAATCAAGCTGGAGTGAAATTAAAATTAAAGTATATGCTTATTGTGTGTGTCTGTTGGTGTGTTTGTTTGATTTTGTGTATGTGCACTCATATCAGAGCTGTAAAGCAGTAAGAAGGTAGTCCTAGCCTAAATCTAGCTTAAATGTGATATATATTATATATATTTGATATATTATATCATATATACAATTTATATATATGTATATCATTTGTATATTATTCAATTTTACACAAACCTTAATATTCAGAACCTTCCTGTCTAAGAAGATTAAACAATATGGACTAATTGATTCTAGAGTTTTTATAGGTAAAGTCTATTATACTGTAGGTAATGCATTAATTTTATTTGGTGTTTACAGGCAACACAAGAAATTTAAGGGAAGAAGAGAAGCTTCTGTTGAATGGAACTTGCTTCTTGGCAAAGGTTTCACAGAAAGGCTGTTCTCAAGTTGCTAAGTACTCATGTGCATACAGAAAATATCATTTAATCCTTGGAATATTGCCATTTTATTGTAAATGAACCCACCTAACCCTGTGAGGTCTGTTTGTTGCTTTGTATTTTGACAACTTCCATTACACTAGTCTGAGTAAAGCCAGCATAAAATCAGGAAACAATGGAAGCTGCCTCTGTTCTCAGCAAAACCCTGTGAGCCCTAATTTTATCCTTTATGAAGAAATATTCCAAGAGTACTGTCTTAGTTTTATTTCTATTATTTGGATAAAATACCGTGACAAAAAGAAGTGCATGGGAGAAAATGTTTATTTTACTGCACCATTCTAGGTTATAGTATGGAGTTTATAATATGGAGAAGTCAAGGAATTAGGTCCATACTTTGATCTTAACCTTGCATACTTAGACAATGGCAGACATTGAATGTCTGCTGGTGTTCCCCACTATGTCTCCTGCCACACAGGTCAAGGCCCTTTTCCAATGGGATGGTTCTGCTCTTACTGAGCAGGATCACCTCATGCCAGCTAACATAAATAAGACAATCTCCTAAAGACACGCCCACAGGCCAACCCAATGTACAGTATCCCTCCTTGTTGCCAACCTCCTAGGTTACTCTAAGTTGTGTCAAATGCGAACCAAAGCTTACTATAATAAGTGTTTTTCTTTCTTTTTTTTTTTTTTTAGAGAAACATGACAGTGTATTCCCATAAATTTTCATTTCTCCCTCCTATGATTTTCACTGATAATAACTTTCTTCTACCTCTAGGAGGTTTGATGGAATTGAGCCATGGCTCTTTGGTACTGTTGATGACTTCACATTGGACCCCAACAGATAAAAGAAGACATACCTTTACCTCTGCTAGATGGGTAGTTGAAAACAGAGTGCTTAAGCGAGCCTACAGGCCACCTATTTCTCATGGCTGGAGACTATATATACTTTTGTTCCTAAGGCTAATCATGTGTCTCTATTCCTTTATTTCTTCACCTGTAAAGTCCTTACGCATTTTAGGATTAGTACCAAGAACCAAGTCATTCACTACTTTAAGTTTTCTAGATACAGTTACAATTTGTCTTTGGACGGGAGCATTCTCATATGTACATTCTTTTTCTTATTAAGTGTCTTATGCATAAACTGAATGTAAACTACAAAACTCAGTGAACTTCACTATATTAGTTGGTTTTGTATAATATGCCTGGTGCTGCTTCAGACTTAGTGATAGCTTGCCTTTTTAAATTATGATTAATCATTTCATTCATTTATATCTCAAATGATATCTCCCATCTCAGTTACACCTTCACAAGCTCACCATCCCCCATCTGCTCTCTACCCCTGTCTCTTTTGCCCCTGTGAGTTTATTCCCCCACCAATCCCCTCACTCCTGCCCCCTTGCTCCTCCTACGCTAGGGCATGAAAGCTCCACAGGATCAAGTACATCCTCTCCCACTGATGTCAGACAAGGCCATCCTTTGTAACATATATATCTGCAGCCATGGATCCCTCCATGTACACACCTTGTTTTGTGGTCTAGTCCCTGGGAATACCAAATGTTCCAGCCAGCCGACATTGTTCTTATAAGGTTGCAATCCCCTCTGCTCCTCCAGTTCTTCCACCTCCCTTACCTGGATCCCCATGTTCATGCTGATGGTTGGCTCCAAGCATCCGTATCTGCACTGGCCAGGTGCTGACAGAAGCTCTCAGGGAACAGCCACAATAGGTTCCTGTCAGCAAGCGCTTATTGGCATCAGCAATAGTGTTTGGATTTTGTTTCTGCAGATGGGATGGATCCTTAGGTGGGACAGTCTCTGGATGGCCTTCCCTTCAGTCTCTGCTCCATGTTTTTGTCCCTATCTTTCCTTTGGACAGGAACATTTCTGGGTTAGTAACTTTAAGATGAGTGGGTAGCCCCATCCTTTAACTGGGGGCAGTGAGTGCCTACCTACTGGAGGTAGTCTCTACAGGTTCCATCTCCCTTTCACTGTGCATTTCTACTAAAGCCTTTTAATGTTGGTGCATAACACTGAGTATAGCACCTAGATCTAGGAGGAGTGAAGCCTGAGACAGCAAGCCCCTCTAGCTGACTTTCAGCATGGCTTCTTCCTCTTTAGACAGCATTCAGGGTTCCTTGCCTTCCACTTGTACTCATTTGGGACTGACATTTTTAACACTGAGCATATGACCATGCAATCAAGCTGTACCTTCATTTTCCTTCATTTATGGATGAGTGGTTTTATTATTTCTCTCTTTCATCTTTCCCTTTTTTATACAGTTTCAAAGTGATACAAAGATGAGAGAGGGAAAACATTATTCCACCAGCTTTTTTCCAGATTAAAGTGGTCATTATTTTTGGTTTAGAGGATCAATTCTGGGAGAAAGGGAAAGTATTTTCCTCGGTGAGACTCAATGCAAGGCAAATAGTTGACAATTAAGTGACTTTAGTGGGAATGAAAGCAATTAATTCCCAAACATGAACACTTGTATTTGAATACATCATAGAATTATACTGTAGTACCCTTAACTGCTAAATTACATTTTAAAAAAATACAAAAATACCTACGACCTTTTAAAGAGATCAGAATTCAATGGTAGGTTATACAACTACTCTAAAATTAAAGCCCTGCTCCAGATACTCAAAGTGCTGATAGATGATATCTAAACTGCTCTCATTCACCACCTCTAAAGACCTAGTGCATTAAAATGCAATGTGAAGGATGTGAGTTTCAGTCCAAAATTGCAGATTCATAAGAATATTCCATTTCTGTGGATTTGATAGTATCAATTTAATTTTGAGATTAATAAAAGTCTTGATTACAGAGTCCTCTGAAATCTCTCTCTCTCTCTCTCTCTCTCTCTCTCTCTTTCTCTCTCTCTCGCTCTCTCTCACTCTCTCTCTCTCTCCCTCTCTCATCTAAGCCAGATCCTAGGGAACAGTAGTATTGTTCTAATCACTTCAAGCCACTTTTTATAAATACATTATTTTATTTATTTACATCCCAAATGTTGCCCCTCTTCCAGAGTTTCTCACAACATTCCTTTCCTCTGATGCATCTGAGAGGGTGTCCCCAGACATTCTCCTTCCTTCTTGCAACAAATCTCTTCAGGATTAGGTACATCCTTTTCCAATGAGGCCAGACAAGGCTGTTCTCTGGTCCCTATGTTCTGGGGGCCTCGAACCAGCCCATGTGTGCCCTGTGGTTGGTAGTTTAGTATCTGGGAGTTCCCAGGGGTCCAGGCTGTTGTTCTGTTGGTCTTCCCATGAGGTTGTCATCCCCTTCAGTTCTTCCCATAACTAGGAGTCCCTGGCCCCTCAGTTCAATGCTTGGCTTTAAGTATCTGCATCTGTTTCTGTGAACTGCTGGTGGAGTTCAGGCTACATTTCAAAGCCTCAAATTATTATGTGTCTTAATTTATTGACATCTAATGTTTTTGTTCTTAATGAGGCTGTGAAGTGGGAGCAAAGGTGCCCAACTGCATTTAACCATCTTCCTACTTGTTTTGCACAAAGCTGCTTCCTTATTGTATGTTCATCTCATAGAATGGAGACATACAATAAGCTTCCAAGTTTTTTGAGTTGTATACCTATCCTGCTTATAAGGGTCCTTCCTTTTTTTTTTTCTCCAAAGTCTCATATTGAATTATGACTACATTTTGAGGTCACAAATTTAAAATATTTGCAGAGAGGAGACAATCATCCAATTTAATACAACGTTCTTTGGTAATTTGTTTATAGAGTCAAAACAAGAGCAACCACTGTCGAGAATACTAAGATTATTACTTTCTATCTTAGGGATGTACATATTTTATCTTCATATTTAGGGACCGTACACTTTGATGAACTCTCTCTAGAGTCATTGCCCATACATTATCTTACCAATAAATGCTACATGTATTCATATTACTCAATTCTCTTACCTCTTTACCGTTGTGTGTGATGACTTTCTCAAGTCACCTTCCCTCTAGCTCGGCTTACATTATGACATAATACTGCCTCATTTGTGTTCTGTCTTTTCAAATATTTTTAAGATCACCTCTAGGCTTAAGGGCTCTGCAATTCTTCAAGAAATATTTGCTGACAAATGTGGCTTGCCTGGTCAAAGATATATAGGAAATACTGAGTGAGTAAATAAATTAATGTTTGTGAAGAGTATCACCCACTATGAGGATAGGGACTCAGTATCTTTTTTACTCTGCAACCTTTTTCCTATGAGGCTCTTTATTGTCTGTTACTGTGCATGTCCTACAAGTCAGTGCAATTAGGCTATCAGAACCTACAATATTGAATACACTTTCTGTCTATAACTTGGAAACTGAAATAAAAATTACTCTAACAATTTTATTTTATTTTTAGGGGCTAAGATATCTTTTATTAGTATACCAGAAAACCCAGAATCCTGGGCCTTGAATGCCAATGCAAATATTACCATGTCATGGTAATTTATATTAGTACATATAAAGTATTTTCCCTCAAACCTGTTTCAACTATTTATACTTAGCTAGTCTGTACTGTCATATCGGATAATAATAATCTTTCCACCATCTATAAACATTTCAGAATCAGAGTCCAAAGGAAGAATATTAACTATGTCCTGTGAATCATAATGCTGTAGTAGTTTTGACTCAATTTAATCTGATTGCTTGAAGTTTCTCCCTATTTAATTTAAAATAATATTCTAAATTCTGCAAAGAAAGTTTGTGCCAAAAATATAGATGTTGAGCATGTTCTTGGTTTGTGCACAGAGAATACATGAAGAGCTTTGAAAGAGTCAGTAAAAGTAAAAGATCATCCTTGCCAGTTCATTACTGAACCAGGAGTGATAGGGGCAGCAATGGGGTAGCAGTGTAAAGTGAATTACTTACTCACTTACTTATTTACTTACTTACTGAGTGGGAAAAAGGAGGTTTTCAACAAGCCAAGAGTATCTTCCTAGTTATAAGATAACACATTTTAAAATAACAAGGCACTAGTAATTAAGACATTTTGAATTGTTTCTTTTTGTGTGTGTGTGTGTGTGTGTGTGTGTGTGTGTGTGTGTTTGATGATTATAGATATATATGAAGATATGCAAGAAGAAAAGAAGATGACACAAATAGTTATAGGCCCTTGGAAACCTGTATAGGAATTGACCTCATGTCCAGGGTAAGAGCAGAAGCATTCATCTGCTGAATCATTTCTACAACTCCAAACTTAGAAACATTAGGATAATCAAAGTCCTACAGAGTAGAAGTTTTCCAGTTATATTGAACTCCAAAATAGCAAAGCATGTTTATTATAAACTTATATAAATTTATTTTCTGGTGTAAGTTTTCATTAGAGTTCACAAAGAAAAACTTCTGCTAAAATCATGTGTTACTGCTACTTCTGTTACTTTTATACATATTTTTATCAAAATAAGAACTGTAAGAACTCAACCAATTCATGGGTCATAAATAGAGATATCTGAAGTACTAGTCATGATACAAGCCATTACAAAACACTGATGCTGACAGGAAGATTACTGGTATACTTTATTGTACAAGGAAATGTCCCTTACTAATTACAATGAAGGAAAGCTTTTATTTTAATTATAAGATTTTGTTTCCTTTTTTGCCATTAATATGCTTTATTGTAACTTTCAAAAAAAAGTTGTAAACAACAAACAGCTTACTAGTAACAAGACTTTGCTCCCTACTGCTAAAATTCAGCATTTTGTCCTAAACCAATGGTTTATCTTTGCTACACGGAGGTAAAGGACCAGACTGATAATGAAGTGTTCTTTAGTCTCTTCAATCCATACTAGCTCTGCGTGCACTCCTCCTTCTGTGTCCATGTAGTCAACATAGTAAGTGTACCCCAGGAAACTAGGACCATCAGAGGTAGGCAGCAGACCTCATGAACACTGGAGAACTTACATACCAAAAGGGTTTCCTGTGTTCATTCAAAAGCATCACATCCACTACAGAGCAACTCTCAATAAAGTCATCAAAATCATCAGTTCTCCATGCAAGGCCAACTTTCCCAATAAGAGGTAGGTGTTCTCTGGTATTTTGTAAACTTATCACCACAACCTTCACATGTCCATTCTCAAGGCACCCTCTTCTGGAGAAGAGATTGCAGAAGGTACTACACAGGCAGAAAACCCCACCACCATTCATGTGGTTGTGCAGCTGACAGCCTTGCAGTCCACACTCTGGGCTGTCATCCACAAATGGACTGTGGGGAGGGACCATATAGGGAAGAGTGGCTGAGCCCAATGTGCTCCTTTCCACGGTTGATGGAAATGAATATTTGGTGTAATCAAAGCTAGTTCATCCTTCTTGTAACAGCCCCACCAGGAGGCCAGGATTTTGGCAGAATATTCAAACAAATCTGCTACAGCTAACCATAGTAGACTTGCTTCAATTACTCAGATCATACTTTCTGATTAAAGACAGCCATAGTGGACCATTTGGATCAGGGGCTTTATACCATAGGTCTATAGTTTAATATTTTTATTTTGAAAAATGAAGGCTTCCTCCCGTTTGAGGGGAGAACAAAACAGCATTAAATAAACAATTGGTCATTCAGTGAAGCTTCCTTAACTCAGTTCCCAAAGCACCAGATTGGGAGGGTCCAGTTCATAGCTGTCAGAGCCACAGTTGCCGACTGCTGTTGTATATACTGTTATGTATAAGGGCGTAAATGTATTTATTATGTCTATAAAATTCGTTCTGTGCACTTGCATATCAAGGTTGCTCTTCTGTGATATATCGGGTGTTAAGTTTTAAAGACCATCTTGGAATACAATTAAAGAGCTTAGTATTTTGATGTACTAAGGCTATTTTAAGTTTAATATTTTACTTTGCAAAAACATTAATTAAAGATGTTATTAAAAAAAAAGTGCTGTCACACAATACAAATCCAGGGAGAACATTGTGAGTAACCATAGCCAATTTTTGCCATACCACATAACAGTGACAGAGGTATCATTCAAGGAAATATCATCATGCCACACAGGTCTTCCTGTGAAAACCAAAGAGGCCCTCAGAATATCTGGCTTAGGTTGGGCAATTATCTTCAGAGAAAAATATAGAAAAGAAGAGTTCTGTTTCTGTTGGCAAATGCAATACTTTTTACTGCTGAATCAAATCAAATATTCTTGTCCCAAACTCCAAGACTTTCATGGTATTCATCTGCTGTGACACTAAATAGTATCTTGACTGAATGAAGATGCATTCAGACTTATCAAACCTGCCACTTATATTATCACAAAATGTTTTTTTTAATTATTTTTAAATTGCATGGAAATGACAATATGTGCAAAGCAACAATGAATGCTTGTGTGTACAAACTATATCTAAAATGTATTTTTACTACATGTATGTGCATGTGAATGAAGTTTACTATGACCTGTAGGTGTGGGATCACTCAGAGCTGGAGTTAAAGGAAGTTTTTCCTACCAAACATTGATTATGGGCACCATGCTCAGGACCTCTGGAAGGGCAGTAAGTGCTCTTAATCACTGAGCCATCTCTCCACCCCTGGATTTCCCATACTGCATTGCTCACAACATAACAGTCCCCATGCTTTGTTGCCAGTAAGAGTATGGGTGGTACTCAATGGCTCTTGCCTTTTTGCTTGTGAGGAAGCAAACACCTAGCATGTAAAGACAGGAGAAACTTATTTTTTTCCCTTTTGCTTTTGACTCAAGCTTTATTGGCTTTAGCTGAGTATATGCCCATATTCACATATCATTTGCCTCACTATAAGATTTTTTTAAATTTGCTTCTGTTACTCAACTAAGTATTATTTTCAACACATACGCACAAACACACACACACACACACACATTCTTTATAAAAGAAAAGTACTGTTCTATGGTGCTTGGGGCACTCAGACATGGGGCTCAAATTGTCTAAAGAACTATCAAGTAGTTCACCCCTCATTATGTGCTTCTGACTTTATCATCTCATATTGTACCAATGACAGGAGCTTTCTATACATCCTTCCACAGTGTGGAGTCTGCATTTGGTCACATATGCTACAATGGTGTTTGTCTGGCTCTGCCCAGGATCATCAATATTCTGCTTCCATCTTGCACTTGTGCAATAAGC
Organism: Micromys minutus; assembly: GCF_963924665.1. Classification (NCBI taxonomy): domain Eukaryota; kingdom Metazoa; phylum Chordata; class Mammalia; order Rodentia; family Muridae; genus Micromys; species Micromys minutus. Next base: position 57,199,607 of record NC_137983.1, on the reverse strand, counting down.
ACTCCCACTCCTGACCCTAACTCATCTTCCTCTGGTGTCCTAAGGCCCGAGTCCTGCTATCCTCATCTTCTCAGCTTTCCTCTGAGCCATGTTCAAGATTCACCTGGAATGTTTCCTCCCTGTGGGAGCACTTTTACCCTGGCCATTAGAACATAGCCATATTCTTTCTCAGCAGTTTTCACTCTGTCACTGTTACCCACTGCGTATAATCATAATTCTTCCATGTCATTAGGGTGTCTCCAGTGAATGCAAAAGAAGACAAGTCCTTTATCTGCTGTATTTTAGTATCCCTATGGCAAACATCTGTTTAGCATCTGATACATAGAAGATACTTAAAAAAATGTTTAGTATCAAAGTGATTCATCAGAGGATAACCTGGGAAACATCCCCACGTGTTCAAGACTCAATTAAAAGAAGAATATTTTTTCAAATGTCTCATGCATTCTCCAAAATGTCAATTTTTCATACTTATTAAAATAACTTTTATTTCTTGTCTTTGAATTAAATTTTTTACTGAAATATATTTCTAAAATGTGCAAATCATTTTTTTTCTTAAAGATATCTTTAGGATGCTGAAACTTGCAACTATGATTTTACGATCAATGAACACCCTACAGATGGTATTGTGCAAGAATAAATGGTAATGTGGGAGGCTAGGTGTCTTTTGTAGAAGATATGTCAAACATTTCCTTCACTTTCTTAGATACAGCCGTGTCAGAAAAATGACTGGCTGCCTCATCCTGCTGTGAACCCTCTGACAATGGGGCCATGGTTCCCACTATAAGGTTTTGCACAGTTTCCACTGATTTAATTTTAAAAAACTTTTAAAGGAATCTGTTTTTACTTTTCATCACAAAATGTTAGATTTTGAAGCTGTGCACCCAAATGAAGACTAGTCTTTTAATGCATAATGGAAATGAAACTGAACATTCAGTACTTCTGATTTTTATCAGACTTTCAGTTTTATGTCTGCATTGCTTATGTATTTAAGTTAATTGTGTGTCCAACTGATGAAAAAAATCAAGGGCTCCCTGGGGAAAGGAGGAAATTGCAAGTTTCTCATGAGCATATCAGGATGGGTTCCCTAGACTGTAGTCAGCATAGAACAAATTGATCACACAAAAGAAGTCATTGGATATTTCATTTGAACATTCTGATGTATTTGCCTGGGTGAGCATGCTGGGTAGAAGGATGAGCCAAGGTCTCTTTATTCTAGGTCCTGCTTCAGAGCGCCCTCCATCTCTAACATATGGCAAAGTTAAATGCAAAAATGTCCAGGGGAATCTTCATCAGGAAACTTTAAGGCTTCTTGTTTGCAAGCATACAATAATGTTGAATAGGTCTTTAAAAACTGGAGTGTATGTCTTAAACGTATCGGACAGAATCTAAATGGGAGTCTTGCTAATGCTTTGAACTTCAGTGCTGAGCACTCTTAAAGCCGTTTTAATGTGTCAGAAAGTACACAATTAAAAGTGTATGCTAACAGTGATGCTACTTGACTGAATGTGGAGCCTGTAGCACATGTTGGTGTTTTACGTTCAATATAACATATGTATCAAGAGCTTTCTTGCACTAAATATTACAAAGTCACCCAATTTCTTCATTATTCCTCACACTCCTATGTCCACAAGCTTCCAGGTAGCATAGGATTCTCAAATATGGTTTCCCTCATGAGCTGACAATGTATCTGACTGTTAAACAGATGGATGAAAACAGATAAAACTCCTGTAGAGCTGCCATTATCATCTAGTTACACTCTACGTGCACTCTCAGATGAAGTTAACCAAGTGCTATAGATCTGCTGCTAGGGCATCTACCACAGACATTTATTTTTCAAAAGTTGGTTCACTGGAAGTCCGGATCAATTTATGATTAAATTTCACACATGTGTGATATATTTAGGCTTCTTTGCTATTTGGTGGTTATTTCCTCATCTTAAATCAGACCTGTAAAAGTCTTTTCTCCAGAGAGTACTACTCATAGTCGCCAGGGATTTGGACTGTTTTTGAATAGTATAAGTAGAATTAGTAAAAGACAAGGAGTAGAGGCAAGAGAAACAATGGCAAAGAAAAGAGAATTTTAAATAAAGAATCAAAGAAAAAAGAAGAAAAGTAAAGGAGAAAAATCTTACAGCCACACCCCAGGAAAATAAAGATTGCATTTCTGCTACAATTTTCCAGGACACTGGGCTTGTGGCTTTGATGGCACTGTTCCCATGCTGGCAGGAAGATTCTCGACTTGTAAAGTGCAAAAGAGAATCTATTCAGCTGGCACTGGACACAGCTGTAAATGTAATTCAGACATAGGTGGATATTAGTAATGATGCTTCTTTTGTTGGTCCATATCCAGAAAGTACTTGATTAATGTGAGTGACAGAGTTATGGATTCCAACATTGAAGTCAAACATTTAACAGTGATTTGGAGGCAACAGGGAAATCATCAAATCTGGAACAGAAAACAGAAGTCACAATTACTTATGAAGTTCCAAATTTAAGAATTTCTTCAGAAAAACCTAGAATTATAGAAAAAACAGAGAGGGCAAGTGCTTCTAACACAGGCTCTGATACCTTGACCCCCATAAGTACAGAAATGTATTAATAATCTTCATAATCTCAGAGTTCACATAGCTTCCTGATGCTCTTGAACAATGTCATTCTAAAGATTTTCTTGTGGATCATTCTCACAATGTGATAGTTGTACCACATAGAATACAAATGAACTCACAATATTTTTTCACTTAAATCAAGATAGGTTCCCCATTGGTTTGGTGTTTTCAATCCTACAAGTAAGAATGGTTTAGATTACAATTCATCAAGAGTAGATTTGAGACACTGAGACATGGACTGTCATTTTCTGTACTTGGCCATCTTACTTGAGTTTGCTGGGGTCTTCAGATTTTCTCTCAGGTGTGGCCTAGCCACTGTAGTTTTGATTCTTCCTTGAGGTTCACAAACTATAGTCTGAGTGTTCCTTGTGATTTAAGAGTTAATTCTCTAATCTTGAAAGTCTAATGAAGGAGCTAGAGAAATAACTAAAGGAGCTGAAAGGATCTCCAACCGCAGGGGAAGAACAAAATTATAAACTAACCAAACCCACCACAGCTCCCAGGGACTAAAACACCAAACAATGAGTTTGCATAAAGAGACCCATGGCTCCAAGTGCATATGTAGCAGAGGATAGCATTTTCTGGCATCAATAGGAGGAGATGCCTTTGGTTCAGAGAAGGCTCATTTTCCCAGTGTGGGGAATGCAAAGGCACTGAGGGGAGCTGAGAATGTGGTTGGGAGAGGGATCACCTTTATGAAGGCAATGGGAGAGGGAGAGGGGCTAGGATTGGAGGAAAGGGGATAACATCTAAACTGTAAATGCAGAGAATATCTAATAAAAAAGAAAAAAAAAAGGCTAACAAATGTTTCATACTAAAAATAACTGACTTCCTAAACCATAAGATCCTTGAGGCAGTAAAGTGTCTCTTTCTGTACATTGTGAAATCTCAGTGAATTTCTAGGGCCTTACATAAAATAGATACTCAAAACCTTTAAAAATGAAACCATAGTTTATGTTTTTCCCCCTTTCATGTCTATTTTTGGAGGAAGAGCCAAAATAATGAGTTTTGATCAATAGTCAAATATTCTTAGTAATTTGACCTGTCTGTGCTGTTACCACTGCCCACTGGAGAGGGTGGGTTCTCTGGCCAAAGCATAAAGTAGTTCTAATCTATAGGGATGAGTTATTTGCAAGGCAATTTGATGGATATCTTGTGTCGATTTAGTGAAATGAGAGCTGTAGCTGCTCTTCTATGGCCTATGAGCTCCCAAGCCATGCATTTTGAAGAAATTTATCAAGCTGTATATGAAACCACACCTGTGGAGAAAGCCTCAGTTAAAAATTAGACTCAATTAAAAAGTGGTTGTTTGCCCCTGTAGTAAACTTTCCACTAATGCACATGACAACTGGAGGCCTGATAAATGGGACACCTCTATCATCCCTCCTCAGACTCTAGAAACAGCACAAGAGAAGAGTGGAAAAAGGATAAGGTATAGAGGAGGGAGAGAATTGCTGTGGGATGCTATATCCCAGGCAAGACATGGCCACTGCCTTGGATCCCAGGACAGCTGTGATTCCTTCTACAAGACTTGTACAACACTGAGCTTGTCAGTGTAGGGCCAAAGAGGTTCACGAGGAGCCACGACTCTTTAAACACCTATTGCCATTTTATGGCGGCTAGAAGAAGAAAGCCTCTTTTCTTACATGATCTTACTTATGCTCATATGCAGAGAAAATTAGTAGAAAAACTTCTGGAATAAAACACCTTAGGTTTGATTGTAGTTTTTTCAAAGGCAAATATTTAACACCTTGAGCAAAAGTTTTTTTAACTCAATCTTAATACCAAATCTTAGAACATAATACAGTTTTCTTTAATGCTATACTGTTGGTTACAAATCCCCTTTCCTTGGTGGAGAAAACCTTTTGTGTTATTCAGTTCTCAGTGGAACATGGTCTGACAGTGTAGAAGATTGAAACCCTGCAAAAGACTAATTTTAAAGGTATGTCAAGCAGCCAGATTATAATCAAAAGTCAAAAGGCAAGTGAACCAAAGTGGGAGACAAAGCTAAATGATGATTAGAAGGTAAAGAGAGTACATTGGAGTACTCTCTACTTTCCCAGAGACTAGGCTAGGCTTGTCTCATTGGATACAATATTTTTGACAAATGTAGATAATTGTAGTGATTGAGTAATGTTAAATTGTCTGCTTATTTATAGGCACATACTTGGCCATTATAACTGGACTTCTTTTTGTCGTTAGTAAAGGAAAGGGGTCCAAGAGATGCATTCTCTCTAGAGGATGTTGAATTCATAGAAAACACATGTGGTATTCTACTTTCATTCCCAATAATTTATATTTTATTTTTATTCTTTGACAATTTTATACATGTGTATAATATACAGTTTATATTATTCTCGTGTTTCTCCCATGTTGTCAGCTACCCTGGACAAACACCTATATTTTTGTCACCAAGTCTGTTTCCATGTTTATTTTCTCATTGGATTTAATTTTTGGCACTCCTGTGAGCATTGGTAAAGCTATCCAATGAACAACTTATCAGTAGCTATATCACTAAATATATGGATTTCCTCTTTTCCAGAAGTACTCTCCATCTATGACTGGATCCTCACTGGCTTAGTCTATGTAGGGCTTATTCAGGCAATCACAGCTGAGTCCCAAGCCCAAGCAATGCCCATGAGTCGGTGCTTCATGGTTCTCCTAAATGTTGCTCTTCTCTAGCACCTTAAAAAAAAAAATCTTTCTTCTCTAGTGCTTCCTAATCCAGAGAAGACTGATATAGTTTTGTTTTGTTGTGTTTTGTTTGTTTTTGTTACATTGAACATTGATCCATATTGTTTTCTTAACATTTTAACTAACCATTATCTCTTTATTAGCCAATTTGGTTTAAAGAGCAGATTCTTTGATTAGGATGTTAACAGAACTAGTCTATAGTTACAAATTTGATGATTTAAGTGTCAGTTTGAAAACATCTTTTAGCAAAACAAATGTTTCCTGAAAGTTTAGCAGTTATACCAGTAGCATTTATAACCTCCTTTGTCATGAACTTTCAGCAGGACTACAGGACTGGGGATGAACCCCTCTTATCACACAGGCTTCCATCCAAGAAAAAAATCACTTCATTATCCAAATAATATTTTAGTTACTGAATAAGGGATTGTAAAGATAGCGTATACATTACAAGCAGCTGTTGCTCTTAATGATGCCTACATCCTATTTCTCAGCAGAAAAGAAGTAGGTAGGGCTTTGGTTGCTGGGCTTGGAGAATGTAGAACAGACCACAAAGAGGAGAAAGGAGAAGAGAGAAGATGCTATACTATATGGATCATGAGAATATGGCCATGAGAGCTTGCCAGCTAGAGTAAGAGCAGCCCAGGTGGAAGAGCAGCTTAAATCACAGAGTTATTGACAGTTATTAGAAGATTGGTATCTGTCCAGCTCTAATACTATAAGCATTATTATAAACATAAAGTTTTTGTGATTTTTTTATTTGGAAACTGAATGATCAGAGGTAGGGTAGAAATCTCCAATTAATTTGTACTTCACATATTTTATTCTTATAACAAGCTGCCAAATGGACTTTAAAAACGCTTCTAATGAATATTTAAATTTTACATGAGATATACTCATTTATTACAAATTTACATTAAAATATTTTGCATAAACTTTGGAAGTACTTACAGGTTTTACTATTGTCTCATAATTTTCAGAAATGTTTACCAAATTTTATTTTTCTGTTAATAAAAACAACAACCAGGTTTGGATCTTCACCCAGCCAGTATCAATGTAAACACCATAGCTCTTCACAGTTCAGGTAACAATGCTTGCTGTGGAGCTATCCACTTGAAACATTTGCAGATGAAGGCAGCCAAGCTACCTGTGGAGGGCTGTGGTAGGGGGCTAACTGGAATCCTCAGCAAAGCAGGAAGATCAGGCAGCAATCCAGGGATTTCCTTGTCGTCTACCTACAGGGCATTCATCATCCTAATGGACGGAAAATGAATGTGTTGCTAATCCTAGCATTGGAAAACCACTGCATTTATTGCTGTGCTCAATCAGGGAAAAAAGGTAGTCTTGGGATGGAAATAAAAACCCTAACAAATCAACAGATAACTGTGGTTTTGCTGAGTTGTAGTTACTGCATTGAACTAAATAATAGATGATATGAGATTAGACACAATTTTTTATATACCATGGGATTGTTTGATAATCCTTGTTTCTTCAGGTCTTGATAGTCAAATGGTTTTAGCTTATCCTCCTGAGCTAAGACATTCTCCTCTTAGCTCGCATGTTGTCTCTTCCACGGTACCTGGAAATATTCTTGAATGCCTAGGGTCAGGTGAAACACAGACTGGTCTTTGTGTAATCTAGTCAGATGTATTCCTTACATGATGATGCATTTCTGTATCTTGCTAACAAAATTCAATTCGATTAGATGGACATGTATTGATCTCCAGGCCCATTAGGGAGTGTTATTCAGAGGTGGCATGCATTTACCTTGGTGAATAAGTGATGAAGTGCCTGTGTAAAGATGTTCTTTAAGTGGTGTGGGCACACAATGATACAGAAAATATGATCTTTAACCTTGAGGAAATCAAAATCTAGACAGGACGTGATACTTCTGAATACCAATTTTCATTAATTTTTGTTTTTGCTAGTGTTATGGAGTAATCCTAGGATATTGCTCAGGTTTCTACTACTGAGTTAAATTTCTGGCCTCTAGCTTAAAACACATGTAATAAATTTCATGGTGAAGGTGACATATGAGGCTCCTCTACAAGTGTGCCTTACCTAGAAGACATTTGCTGAAGAAGGTTTTAATTTGGGTTTTGTTAAGCCATCTACTTTATCAGCTTTGAGAATATTAAATGAATGCTTTAAGGTACAGAAGAAGAAAATGTGAGTTTGGTGTCCCAAGTTTGAAATGCCTGCACTTTAAAGGCTGAGGCTGAAATAAAGTGATTTTGGAACCAGGTTCAAAAATGTAATGACATCGGGCTTAGTAAGGTTAAAAAGCAGCTCTGTCTCAAAAACAACAGACTCATGAAATCATGAAGCAAGGATGGATGGATAGATGCTCAACAGTTCTTTGCTTTATTTCAGGCCTTTTTTTTTTTTGAAATATATGAAAATTTTAAATTCAGGAAGCTTTTTTTTATGTCTACATCTCCCACTCTGATTTACTGAGCTTTCCATATGTCTTATCTGCTTAGAGATAGATGTATAGATTAGGGTGGAAAAGCTGAACCTGGGTGACATATCCATCCTAAACTCCCAATGGCTCTTCTCAAGGCTTGCTCATGTCCCACTTACATTAAAGGCTTAATCTTCAGTAGTTAGGGGACAGGCTGAACAAACACTATTTTCACTGAATCCTGGAGCCTATATTGAATTTTGACATTTATCCTCTACTTTCGTTCATAGAAAAAAAGGAAGGTGGAGATTTCATTCTGTGAAATGATACCACTACTTCAGCTACAAAGTGACCATGACTAACTAAGCAGCTCTCGGGAGCTATACTAGGGACTGGAGAAGTAAGTGTTCCTGCAAATCAGTAAGAATTCACACAAGACCTTGCTGACATGCTCATTTCACTTACAATGTCCCCAAGCTAATGGGGCATGCACCATGGGTGATGCTCAGCTCTGTTAACTCATGAAAACATCCCACCTCAGAACACACAACTGACTTAGCCACTGGAAACTCATTATACAGTCAAATAACGAGAAGTAAAGAAGTGAAGAGAATGTTGTTTTTCTTTTGCAATGATTTGTGTAGATGGCATAATTGCACCAGTACAAATAACAATAATGAATTTGTATTAGTATATTCTCTGACAATTTTATAATGCAAATAATACAGTCTCATCATGTGCATCCCTCTTCTTTTCCTTATTCTCCTCCCCAAATGCAACCCACCCTCCTCTCACCTCCATTAACACCCTCCCTTCCACCCAGTTTCAGGACTTTTTGCCTTGAAGCCCACTGGGTTTAACCAGAGTGACTTATGTGAGCTTGAGGAGATGAGTGTAAAGCTTGTCCCTGGAGTGGGTATGTGATGATAATTATTTCTTCAGTTTTTCTCACTTGCACTAAGCCCTACTGGTTGACCAGGTTATTATGAGCCACATATCAAACTAAATTAACATATTCATTTTATTAAAATACACTTGTCAACTACTGGCTATTTGCTCAATATTATGTTATTATTTTATTTGAAAGATTAAATTCTAATCATCATCTCTAAAATGCAAAACTATTTTAAAATATGCAAATTAATAGTTGTATTTCTTTTTATTGTCTCAAGCACAGTTCATGCACAAGTGTGAGTCAATGTTAATATTAACAAAAGGTAGAAATTAAACAGTTATTAAATCACATCACAGGAAACATTTCATTGCATTAATTGTAACTTTGCTTCAAAATAAAATAACAAAATAAAAAGAGAGGCAACATGTTAATTTTTGTGGGCTCTGTGGGGTGTGTGTGTGTGTGTGTGTGTGTGTGTGTGTGTGTTGTGATTATTTTCCCTGGATGTGAATATGCTTTTGGTGGGTTCTGCATACATATGTATGTATGGTAGGATGCACAGATCAGTGAATGCTAGAGAAGACCAGACGCACTGCTCTATTACTTTACATTTTACTCCCTGAGACAGTGCCTTCCTAGGAAACAGGTTGTACATGGACAGTCAGAAAGCTCTAACCATACTGTGTCTCTGCCTGCAGTGGTACAGATATACTTAAGACTATTCCTTATAACAAGTATTGACTTATTTCTAATAGAGATAGATATAAGTATAAGAATCTAAATGTTTGCTCGCTGATTAATTGTATTATAATTTAATTACCATATATTTATTTAACATTAACTATACCATTCAATACAAACTTTATAAATAAAAGCCGGGCCCACAGTAACAGATCATGGATGTCATTTTCAGTCAATAGACTGACTGCAGTTTGGCTCATGCCCCTTTTTCCTTGAAGGTAACTGTTAAAGTCTCCTTTCATTTAGCACTCACTATACATTGTTACTATTTGTAATCAGACAGGTCACCTCTGGACATTATTCTGCTACCATGTTAGCTGTGTGTACACTGGTTCATCTGGTGCATAAGGTGTGCTTAAGTGGACACTACATTGGCAGGCTGAACACTGTTTGGACTGTTAGAAGAGTCTTCAGCAAACAAGATAATGTCTGTTGAAAGAGAATGCTGACAATAGTTACAATGAGTTGAATAAACTATGTACTGCTTCAAAAGAAGAAAAAAGACGACTCCTTCTTCTTCATGCTTGTCCTGTGGATCTGTACTTGGACCCTGAGGCCTATACAACTGACATCCTCGAGCCTGTACAACAAACTGGTATTTATTGAGCCATCTTCTGATCTGTTCATGCTCATTTTATTGCAGCCAATTTAATGAAAATATTTTAGGTATAAGATAAAATCGCATCTTGTAATAAAAAATGTGGCCCCTGTAGTATTCAGTCTGCCTCAACACATTTAGATTTAAACATCTTTAAAGCTCAAATGGGAACATAAAATTATTGATCCTAGTCGAACCCATTTCCCTAGACTTTATAAGCATCTTACCAGCAAGTTTTATTCTACATATATTATTTATATACAAGACTAGTCAGTGTTTAGATACATAAACCATGTCAACCCTCAAAATATTGTACACTAATTGTATACTTATCTGTGAATATAGAAGCCTGTAGCTGTAACAGGAAACATTTATGTAATAGTGAGGTTTCAGACATAAGTTTCCATGGCCAACCTGTATTACTAGGATGAGGAAATGGCTCAGTGGGTATGGGCTCTTGCTGTGCAAACATAAGGACCTAATTTTAATTTCTTTGCACCTATAAGAAAGCTACAGAAAATTGCACGCACTTGCACCTCTAGCCTGGAGTCTTGGAGTGTAGGAGAGGCTGAGACACAGAGATCTTTTGGTGCTGGCCTTCTGACTAGTTCCAGATTCAGTAAAACATAAGGTGAAAAGGGTTAGAACTGGGCAGCTAACTTCCTTCTTTGATCACCACAACCACAGTGTATAACACAGACACACACATACATACTCACCAAAAGATAATGATGAGGAAGATAATTAAGATGAAGAAAACATTACATAATAATGTTGATGTTTCGGCAGATTAAAATACACATGTGCATTAGAAAAACTCAACCCAGTTACATTTTCAGTGTTATTTAGATCTTGAACTAACATTACTTAACACTGTTTAAAATTTATTGGACAAATTATTCTAAAAGATGGATCAATTTTTAGATGGCTAAATCTTTTCTTAAAAGCCATAAGAAGAGAATCATTGCCTTAGATTATGTCCAGTATCCAGAAGACTGAGCTCTCTCTTTTCCTTCTTTCTCATTTGTCACTGTTATGAGCATTCACAGCTTGTATATATGGCTCTGCTTGAAAACAGAGAGAAAGTAAATAGATTATACTTTTGTACATTATGACTTTGAGTGTTAGGAGACAAAACATAGAGTTGTATAATCAAAGAGAAAAACTATGTGTGTGGTAATATATTTATCATAATAAGGTATCATTCATAATCCAGAAAACTCATTATCAAGTGCCTGTGTAGACACTGCTTAAAAATGTAGTTTCATGTGTTTTCTATTTGAGATTTTTTATTACCAGAATGATGGATGTTATTATCTAAAGGGAGAACACAAGACAACCAAGAATGTACAGTGCCTGTTTTTGTTACTAGACATGAGTAAACAAAGCAGCACACACAGTGAGATACTATGTATAAAGTTTAGGGATGAAATAGTAGAGCTCAATCTGCTTTAACTTGGATGTTAAAAGAAGCCTTTCAAGAAGTTAAATACAAACCCACTTTCAACAATAAAGATCAGAATTACAAAACAATCTTGGGACCTAGAGTGACAAAAAAAAAAAAAAAAAAAAAAAATCCAAAGTAGATTACAGAATGACAGTTGAATGGGAAAGAAGAGAGTGGGTAACATAGCCTTGCGGTGAGCTAGAGAAGTGCTTTCTGTTGTCTCCAGAACATGGGAGCCTACCTAGACTGTGTTATTCTTCAGTGTAGTGAGAGACACTGAAAACTGTGAATAAACAGGAGTCCTGATCAATATCCATGTTTGTAGGTGGTCCCTAATTTGTATACAAAGCCAAGATTTTAATATAGAAGCCATTAATAGTGTCAAGGGCTGGTGTTTGCCCATGGGATGGGTCTCTTCTTGAGCCGGTTGCTGCTTAGCTATTTTCTCAATCTCTGCTCCATTCACCATTCCTGCATTTCTTGTAGACAGGATATATTTGGGGTCCAGTTTTTTTTTTTTTTTTTTTTTTTTTTTTTTGTGTGTGTGTGTGTGGGTTTATTTCCCTATTGATTTTCCGAGGTTCCTGCCTGGCTATAGGAGGTGTTCTTTTCAAGTTCTGTATCCCCACTGCTGTGATTGTCTGGTAATGTCACTCCTGTTGATTCCTGGTAGCTTCCCCTAGTCCAGTTCTCTAGCACCTGCTTCAGATGTCCCTCAAACCCTGACCCCATCCATTCATTCTTATGGTCGTCTGGACACCTCCCCTGTTTCTCTCCACATTTAATCCTGAATCCCCCACCCGATTCCTTCCTATTCCCTCTCCCACCCATTCTTTTTCTCCATGTGACTCAACTATTTTATTCCCCCTTCTAAGTGAGATTCAATTATCCTCACTTGGACCTTCCTATGACTGTCCGTTGAGAGGCTCACTCTTGCAGCTGAAACAGACAGATGCAGTAACCCACAACAAAACTTTAGATGTAGCTTAGGGACTCTTACAGAAGAGTTTAGGGAAGGATTCAGGGCCCCTAAAAATGGATGGGAATTCCACTGGAAGACCAGCAGAGTCTACTATCCTGAACCTATGGGGGGTTCTCAGAGGCTGAACCACCATCCAAAGAACACACATAAGCTAGACTTGCCCTCAAATCCCTACACATATGTAGATCATGAACAATGGATCATGGTTATCCTTAAAGCTGTTGCTAGTCAGTGGCCTCAAAGAGAGAAGTGCCTATCCCTGTAGAGACTCGATGTGCCAGTGTCTTGGTCAGGGTTTCTATTCTTGCACAAAACATCAAGAAGCTAGTTGGTGAACTAAGGATTCATTCACCTTATACCTCCACATTGCTGTTTATCATCAAAGGAAGTTTGGGCAGGAACTCACACAGGGTAGAAACTTTGAGGCTGGATCTGATACACAAGCCATGGGGGTGCTGCTTACTGGCTTGCTTCCCCTGGATTGCTCAGCTTGCTTTTTTATAGAACCCTAGAATGCTAGCCTGGGGAAGGCACCACCTACAATGGGCCCTTCCACCCTTGATTACTAACTGAGAGAATGCCTTACAGCTGGATCTCATGGAGGCATTTCCTCAAGGGAGGCCCCTTTCTCTGTGATAACTTTATCAGCCTGTGTCAAGTTAACACACAAAACCAGCCAGTACAACCAGGACAGAGAATACCCAGGGAGGGCCGAAGCTTTCTCAGGGAAGAAGAGAAGAGGGAATGGAGGACTGGGAGGAGGGCTTAGATTGAGTGAAGAAAGAAAGAAAACAAAAGAAAGAAAGAAAGAAAGAAAGAAAGAAAGAAAGAAAGAAAGAAAGAAAGGAAGGAAGGAAGGAAGGAAGGAAGAAAGAAAGGTAGGAAGAAAGAAAGGTAGAAAGAAAGAGAAAGAAAAAAAATAAAAGAAAAACTGAGGAGCTAGAGAAAGAGGAGTTATTGAAATACAAAGTGAAAGGAAGAAAAAGGTCAACAATGACTCCCATATTTCTGCCAAATTAAGAAGATGAGAGAAATAACAAAGCCTATAAAATGTCAGCTATAGAAACATGGCATATAGAGAAGGGCAAAGAAGGAGACAACTTAAGGGTTTTTATTTTAGAAATTAAGAACAGAGATTCCTCCAAAGGTTCCCACAGCCAGTTAAGAAAGTGTATCCAAACTTTCAGAACAGAATTTAGAACTTGAGATAACTATCTAGGAAGCATTCACTGGTAAAGACAGCAATCATATTTTCCACGAGGCAGCAATGCATTACAGAATTCTGTTTGTATTTCTGTATTCTTGATATTCTATATAGCAATTAATGTTTCCAATAAAAATTATTTCCAAGAGATTGGAGTACTTTAAGTGAATTCTGAAATGAAAAAAATACATAGTTTTATTTAAAATAACATTTTATATGTCAAAGATGGCTTTAATGTAACTATGAACACATACAACTTTTTTAAAAAGTAATATTAGAAATAGAAATATACTATGATAATTCTCAAACACACAAAAGAGAACATTAGAAAGCTGGGATGATAGATCAGTTAGTACAGTGATTGTAGAACAAGTACCAGGTCTGATTTTGACACCAAAATATACTTTATAATATGGACATTATAGGCTTAATACAAGACCAGGCCTGGGAAGGCAAAGACAGATGGATCTATCTAGCTTTCTGGAATGTTCAACAAGTGTAATATGAGAGATTACAACCAAAAAAAGATTGTATCCCAAAGCAGAAAGTAGACTAAACTTTCGGAATAACACACAAATAAGACAAGTGAACTCAAATCACACACCAACATACAGACACACACACACACACACAGACACAGACACACACACACTCACACACACACAAAGGTATTTCATGCACATTCAAGAATAACAACAAATTTAATGAAAATCATTTATTAATCAAACTTTATGTTTATCAAACATCTGCAGCACTTTATAATAATGATTTTTAAATAATAGCTTTGCTTTTTTATAAATACTCTGAAAGATATTTTAAAAACAGGAGAAGGAAACTGAATTATGGCAAAATAGTTACTATTTTTTTTAAAGTATGTAGAATATATTCATTAACTTAAATATTAAAGTAAAAGTAAAGCATTTATAAGACAAAAATAGTTATATTATGTATTCCTACAGAAATATTATATTTTAAAGGATGACATTATTAGGTCAGAATATGATTCATTCTTCAATAATAAATGTAAACATAATGAGCGATAATTTAATATTATAAGAGACAATGTTCGTTAACGTTTATCTTGGGAGAATTAATCATTTCTACCCATGAAATGTTTTATAATTATCTGAAATATAAAAATGCATTACACTCTGGAAGTTCTTGTTTAAGGCTTTTGTAAGGTGTTGATAAAATATCAAAGCTAAATTGGCTTAATAAATGCTGAAGTATTTTATCACATTATCTAGAGCTTCCAGTACCTATCAGCTTGCATAGATTTGTTGCTTTAGGAAACAAATGTTTTTGGGTGTGTCTCAGAAGATATTAACAAGTCCTTTAACTAGGGAGGAAGACACTCCCTCAGAATGGGAACTCTGATGTTTGCATGAGAACGACCTCCCATCTAGTAGTTCTCAACTTGTGGATCTCCACCCCTTTGGGGGTCAAACAGCACTATGATGTGGGTCAAGACTGTTGGAATATTTACAGATATTTACATTATGATTCCTAATAGTAACAAAATTACAGTTAAGAAGTATCAATGAAAATAATTTTATGGTTGGGAGTTACTACAACATAAGGAACTGTATTAAAGTGTCCAAGCATTAGGAATTTCGAGAACAACTGCCCTCCACTCTAATACTTAAACGCTTAGTCCCAAGTTGGTGGAACTGTTTGTTAAAGACTAACAAGGAGGTGAGTGGTATAAATGCCATGTTTCTGTGATGTTCTGAGCTTTTATCCATCATCATGAAAGAGTATGTGATACTGTCTAAAATAAATAGACAGTATCAAGTGAGTACATGTACAAGCTGTTTATTTAAAAATGAATATAACAAACACTGTTATGTTACCTGTAAATGCAGACTACCCTATTTGTGCCTATTGTAAAACTGACTCAGGCATCACAACTTTTTCTGGAAGTGTTATGTTTTGTCCTAAGGCAGGTAGAACTAGAACATCTCCTTTCTATTAAAGTTAAATTAAACACAAATTATTCAAAAGAAAGAGGTGGTCTAAGATTGTAAGTAACCACTTGGCTCAAATAAAGGTACTGACGTATGAATAGACTCTAAGATGGAAACCATGCAGGTCTCTGATAACCTGGCTAGATTACGAATCATGACCCAGCTAAGAGTTACCTTAGGGGAGAAGTCTCCACTGAGGAAAGATCAAGTCTTGATATTTAACTAATGTAGGAGGGGCTCAGACCAATTTGAAAAGGGTTATAGTAGAAATGTGTGGTCCTGGGCTTGATAAGAAAAATACTTAAATATAGCTTGGTGAATAAGCCAGACAGCAACATTCCCCCAGGGTTTCTGCTTCAAGTTTTTCTTTGAATTACTGTTATGACTTCCCTCAGTGAGTGACTCTGGCATAGAGGTTTTCACCAAATAAAACTTTTCCTCATTTAAATTGATTACATAATATTTTATCATGGCAACAGAGATGAAACTAGATCTTTCCAGAATAATACAACTAGACAAAGAGCCTTATAATCAGGTTGTTTCAGATTAAAAGCTGATGATTTTTCCTTCATCTCCTTAAAGTTAGGAGAAACTGTATGCGACAGTGCTGTTGTAATAAGTACTATGAAGTAAGAGAAGTGGTTAGGGACCACCTCATAAACAGCAGTCACTGCAAGCATAATGGTTGAGCTTTAAAAAAAAATATTTCTAGTCCCTGGCAGGTTTTGAATACCTGAATAAAATCATAAATGAGGCTGTCGTCAGATTGAACCTTTCCACAAAGGTTCCAGGAAAGAGAAAATATACTTCTGAAGTATGTTTGCAGTATGTTCACCCTGTGTTCCATAAAGCACAGCCTTTGAAAAACCCCTGGATAGCATCTAATCAAGAAAATTTAATTGGAAACAGCCACACCCTTTAACAATATTATGGAATATTTTTATTGTAACAACAAATGTAAAATATTTTCAATTAAGAGGGTATGTTGGTAACTTTTCTTACCAGTGTGACAATGTACCCTACAGAAATAACTCTAAAGACAAAAGAAAAAAGAAAAGCAAGAAGGAACAATCAAATGAAAGAAAAAAGAAGAAAGAAAGAAAAGAAAGGAATTAAGAAAGAAAGAGAGAAAGAAAGAAAAAAAGAAAGAAAGAGAGAAAGAAAGAAAAACAGTTAAGAGAGAGAGGAAAAAATACTTATTTGGCCTTTCAGAAAAAGAGATGGTATATTCTATCATGGTGGTATGGTGTGGCATCAGATAGGTAAAAGATCTAATCACAATGCACTGAGGTAGTTTTACTATACCCACAGGAAACAGAAAAAAATGCCGCTATTCAGCTCAATTACTTTATTTCCCTTTTTATTCGCTTTGAGAACCCAACATATGTAATGGGGCTGCCTTAATTTAGTAACACTTGACTCTTTTTAATCAAACCTTTCTTGAAACTCTGTAGAGGTATGTCTTCTAGATAATTCTACATATTGTCATGTAGCAGGAATAACGTGCTCATAGGGTAAAAACATAAATCCCAAATCATTATTCTTTTCCTCCATACATAAATCATTTGAACTATTCTACTGTGTGTGTGTGTGTGTGTGTGTGTGTGTGTGTGTGTGTGTTTAAATGTTTGTAGAGTAAATACTTTGTCCAGCACATTTCTATATATAATTATGACTATTTGGGGCAGTAATGACTCTTTCGAAAATTGATGGTCTTAAAGTATACTATCAAGGACAGCTTTCACACTCTTCAAAATCACTTGCTCACAAATCAAGCTGGCAACTTATAAATAGCACAATGTATTCAAGCAGGAAAGAGGAATTCATGAAGATGACATCAGTCACTCATGGATTTTGTCAGCAAATGTACAGTAAATCACTGGACTCTATCCATAAAGTCTATCTGGAGTTAAAAATATTTTTTCTGTTCTCATGAAGAAAAAACTACAGTCTAGAAACTGATGTTGCCTGACCTTCCAGACATGTATGAAATTATATTTGCACTAAATGGTACAAATGAGAGGTGAGGTACTGGAAAAACTACTTTAAGAGGCACCCTTCACATATCTGTATGAATCAGATATGAAAGAGGGAGGCAAGGAACAGCAGAATAAGAGTCCTACACTGAGGTTGTAGACAATAGAGGCATGGGAAGTCGTTGGCCGGGATCATGTCAGGACTGTATGCTCATATGCACTGAAGCATTTACAGGGAAAGTGCCAAAAGTTTCGAGGCTGATGCTGCATATCTCTGGATCAAATTCATTAGTGATTTTTTATTTTTAAAGTTTTCAAAATGGATAAAAACAGATTCTCATATCTATGGTCAATAGACACCAAATAACACTAAATTAAAATTATTTCATTTGCATTATTACTGTGTTCCTTTAGGAAAAATATAATGAGTAAATCATAATTAACTACAATATGATATAAATATATAAATCTCTAAATATCTATAGAAATAAAATGAGAAGTATATTATTCGAATACCTAACATTTGTAGTTCTTTATTAGTGGTATATAGGACCTAACATGGTTAAAGACATAATCATTTAAGGTATTAAACAGTGATTTAGAAGACAGGTCTGGTACATATGCATATATGTATGCTTATTCACACAGATATATATGTGCACACACACACATGCACTCACGCACGCATGCATACTCATCAGTTGTCAGGCCCCAGACTTCCTGTGTATCTTTAGGTAGCATATGTATCTGCAAACACCTAATAAATGCATTGAAAGAGGTGCTTAGAATTGTTTAAGTTATCCAAGTGATACTTTTTCTGCGCTCAGTCTTGGTCATAATATTTTCAGAGGAAAAATTTAAATTTAAGTTAGGATTCATTCAATGCCAAACTCTAAACAACCACTCAACCTAATTTACTTTGGTAAGAGATAGAATAAAACATAATGCTTAGCAAGCATCATCTGAGGCATGAATATAACAACTAAAGGATATTTTTATAAAAAATGGAATTTGAAAATTTCAAAATGTTGAACAGTTTGAAATAATCAAAGTAGGCAGACTCAATACATGTCTATCACTCATTTTAAACTTGAAAAATCATTAATCTGCAGCAAGGGAAACTAGGAGTAGAGTCTAGTCAAGGCAGTGCCTCCACAAACCCACACACAATACCAAACAACCTTCCTGCTTCTTATTTCATATTATTTTGAGATGTTCACTACCACAGATATAACTTCTCACCAATTTTTTGTTTTAATATAAACAAAAACATATTCATTTTATACAAGTTCAAATGAACTCTTTTCATGCATGTTACTGATCTTCCAACACACACACACACACACACACACACACACACACACACACACAAACTCACTCACACACAAATATCCAAATGGACAATAATAGACTATCTTTAGGATTTGTTTTGTTTTGTTATTTTCTTTTGCTACAGGATAAAAATATCCACCAATTTCCTGGGGTCATTATTGATCAATAGGCACATGACCTCTGAAAGCCTTATAAGTATTAAGAGGTATTTTTAGGTCATCCTTCCTGTTTTCAAAAATCAGCCTGAGGTGCTTATCAGTACAAAAAAACAAGTGATACTTTGAAAGAAAATCTCAGCCACCTTCTGTAAGGCTGTATGATTTTTTAAATGCAGATATAAAATGTTATTTTATCTTTTTTATTGTTTGAGAGCTTCACATATACATGCACTGAGTTTATCAAATGGACCCATATTCACACTGTTTAATTCCTTCAGTGTTCCTCCTTCCCGTCCACTTCCCAACCTCACATGCTCTATACTTAGGTTTCTGAGTCCTCTTGTTTAGACAGTATGTGCACATTTATAGA